>NC_072386.2:107339418-107677752 GCF_028885625.2 Pongo pygmaeus
ATATGGCAGAGCAGCCTAATGAACCTTTCCTTGCGGAGAAAGCCCTGTTCTCCTTCTCTCTCTGCATTCATCAACCAGACACCCTGCAGCTGAGTGCATAGACAGTTCCTGGCCCCAGAGTCTTGGGCTAGGCAAGGTCTCTAGGCTATTCAAAACCCCTTCCCCACAGCAATACCATCTACCTCCAATCTAGCTAGCTCAGTACTTTCCTTAAGCTACCGCATTAGGGACTTGAAGTGTAAACTAGTTTGACCTTTCTTAAGGGTATGTGATATTGGGTATCAACATTTAAATATGCATACCACTTGCCCAAGAGGTTTTGCTTCTGGGATTTATCCTAAGAAGACAAGCAGACAAGTGTGCACAGCTGTATTTACAAGGATGCTTACTGCAACATAGTTTACGATAGTCAAAAGCTGGAAACAATCTAAATATCTATCAATAGGTGATTGATTAAATGAATTATAAGTTTAGATAATAGAATACTGTGCAGACATTAAAAAATACAGCTGATCTTTAAAAAATAGAAGGGAAAAATCTCTAGGGGGTATTATTAAGTAAAAAAAAAGACAAGTGTACAAGGTACCATCCTTATATGTTTCTGTATATAACGTGACTGAAAGCACAGAGTGACACTTGGAAGGAAGTCCACTAAAATATGAAGGTGATCACCGGCATATGGAACTTCAGAGTTTTTTAACTTGTTAATTTTTAGAAATATTGCTTGGATTTTCTACAGAAACATATGCTAATTTTATTTGGGGAGGGAATAAGTGTTATGTGGCCTTGGGCAAATAATTTTCTCTTTCAATACTGAGTGAAAAGGGTGCTACTATTATCTGTCAATATAACTATTAACTATTAAAAGAAAATGTATCTAAGGTGCTTAAAACAGAGCCTAAAACATGGCAAGCCTCCATTTATGGTCACTGGTAATAGTTATTAGAAAGATCCTGGGATAGGGCAGACATCCTATACAAATGGCCTAAAACTATGACAAAGAGACAACAACCCCGCTAGGCCAAACTTCAGCCCTCTTACCCCCATGGGTATACACGCACAAATACACACATGCACTGACACACACACTCATCTCACATTCACAAAACACCAGTTACACTCACATACACTTAACCACACAGTCACATCACGCACATTCACACTCATGCACACATATACAGGCATACATTCACACACATGCCCTCACACAATTCACACTCATACACACAAACACATACATTCACACTCACACATAAACACACACATTCATACTCACACAAACTCAGTCACATCACACACACAAGCACACACATTCACAGTAACATACACATAAAGGCACACACACTCACATACACAAACACATGCATTCCTACTAATCACATGCATTCATACTCCTACACCTAAACAGTCACATCACACACAAACATACATATTTACAGTCAGATACCCATAAATGCACCCACATTCACTCTCACATACACAAATACACACATTCACACTCACACATTCATACTCATACACTTAAACAGTCACATCACACACACAAGCTCACACATTCACAGTCACATACACATAAACACACACACATTCATATTCATATACATCTAAACACACAAATTCATACACATATGCTTGAACACACACAGTCACCTCACACATGAACACATATCTTCATACTCATACATAAACAGACACATTCACACTCACATACACTTAAAAACACACAGCCACATACACACAAATAAACACACACATTCACATTCACATACACTTAAACACACACATTCATACTTATACACCTAAACACAGTAACATCACACACAGAAGCACACACATTGATAGTCACACAAACACACACATTCACACTCACACATAAACACACACAATCATACTCACATACTTAAAACAGTTGCATCACACACACATAAACACATACGTTCATGCTCACATACAGTTATACATACCCAGAAATACACATATAAAAACACACAATCCTACATGTACACACACACACACACACAGAGGTGTGCATGCTTAGAAGATGGAGAGAACGAGGCCTGAAGAATTGACTCAATGGGAACCCGCCCCTTCCCTGCCTGCCAACCTACTCACACCCCAGGTACCCTCCACACAAGCTCCAGCTGCTTTTGCTGGCTCCCAGAGCTTATCTCCCTATGAGAGGAGGGAGGGGTGGCTTGGGAGAGGCGAGGGCGATTCAGGTTTAATTAAGCATGCCACCCAGAGACAGGCTTGGAGGATGCACTGTAAGACACATTCCGCTGAACTCAGAACCTCTGTTCTCTAGGCGTATGCAGGCCTGACAAAACATTTCAAAGCAGAGAACATTAGGAATGGAGGGAGCTGACAGCTCCTAATAGCACAGTAACAAGGAGACACTAATAAAGCGTGTGGCTGTGAGCTGAGCAGCTCTAGAGACAGATGGAGACTACAGGCCTTCTTCAAAGGCATGTTGGCAATGCATGGACCTTGCTTTTGGTGACTTCTGTCCTCCAGACATCACAGAACAGGGATAGAACCTCCTGGTGTACTATGCTCAGAACCTTTGTGAGCAGGTGTCCCTGCAGCCAGCACTAGCAGATCCATCCTTGCTGAGAGCCCTCTCAACAATGATGGGGAACACAGTGGAATGGAACAATGTGGTAAATACCTCCAGAAGGAAGGAAAGCAGGGAGGGAGAGAAGGAAGAAAGTCCTCCATTTCCTAATGGCATATCTACGGTAAAAAAGTACTAATTACCTCTATAAGCAACCCATGCAACTATTCATAGATCTAGTTATCTTTTCAAGACAAATGCTACTAAACACCTAATTTGTGCCAAACTCTATGCATTGAAGATGAAAACAAAACAAAACAAATCAGAAAAATAAAAAAGACCGTCTTCAAGCACTTAGCAGTCTAGTAGGGAAGTCATACAAGTAAAAAAGACAATTAAAATATATTGTAAACTCCCAAATCCAATGCTCTCTCTCCACTTTCTTGTTAAATTCTTCTTTGGAAAAGAGTTATGTCACTGATTCCAATTTCTCAACACTCATCCTCACTCAACCCATTCCTATCTGCTTTTTGCCATATTTATTCCACATATCCCACTTTACCGTGGTTATTGATGACCTCCAATTTGCCAAAAGTGCTGGTCTCCATCTTTCCCTTAGGTGACATCTGAGTAGCCTATGACACAGAGGACCAAACTCTCCTCGAGAAGCATGTTCTCCTGGAGATCCTGTGACTTCCCAGCATCTGGTGTTTCTCTGCCTCCCTGACCTCTCCTCCATCATTGGCTGACTTTTTGTTTTCTTGTCTCCATTTCCAAATAATCTTTCTGAGCTCTTTTTACTACCTAGATTTCCCCTAGACAATTGCTATGGTCTGAATGTTTCTGTCCCTAATAAATTAATCTGTTGAAATCCTAATGCCCAAGATCATGGTATTAGAAGGTGAGGCCTTTGGGAAGTGATTAAATAATGAGGGTGGAACCCTCCTAAATGGGTTTAGTACCCTGAGAGACCCCCTTGCCTCTTCCACCATTTGAGGATACAGCAAGAAGGCACTGTCTGTGAGCTAGAAAGTGGGCTCTCAACAGACAGCGAATCTGCCTTGATTTTGGACTTTCCAGCCTCCACGACTATAAGAAATAAATTTGGGCTGTTTATAAGTTATCCAGTTCATGATATTTTCCATGGGAGCACAAATGAATTAAGAAGACAATCTCATCTAAAATATTTTAAAATCATCTATGCTCTGGTGACTACTAAATGGGTAAGTTTGGGACTCAACTGTGAGGTGTATTTGCCCATCAAATGAAATTATTATGACCAGTTGGATATACCTTACTTTACTATAAAGAAAGACCCAGGCTGGAGATACAGATTTCAAAAACAACATACATGGGATGCTCTGAAAGTCTGTAGCCCAGAGAAAGTGTGTGGGGAGAGATGACAAAAATACTAAACCTAAAGCCCCCAGAAGGCTGGGGAGTATCTAAAGAGGCAAAAGAAAACCAGAAGTGTACTATACAGAGAAGTCAGGGAATGAGTTTTCAAATGAGTAAACAATGGTGCTAAATAAAAGAGGTGGGATGAACTGAAAACTGAATCACATGTATTGGATATAACCATAAATTGGTGCACTTTTGGCCTTGGGAGAAGTAGTGACTGTGGGTGATGAGTGTAGAAGCCAGACTGTGGTGGGCGGGAGAGTAAGTGGGAAGTGAGGAAGTGGAGACCATTTGCATAGATTTCTCTTTCTAGAAGGCTGGCTGTGAATGGAAGACATAAGGTGGTAGCTAAAGGCAAATGAGGAGGGGATGAGTTTGGAGAGACAAACACTTATGGGCTGAAGGAAAAGAACAGGAGAGAGGAAGATACTTAAGACAAAAGAAGTTATTAATGACACTGTATTCCTTAAAAGATTGGCGAGGATGGGATAAGTATTAGGCAGGAGAAGAAACACCTGTTCCCCTAAGGCAGGAAGAGATGCAAGAATAAATGTGCATGTGGCACAAGAGAAGAAAGTCTGAAAGTTATGCTCTTTCTTGCCTGATGATCTCACTTGTATTTTGTCTTTAAAATAGTGGATGAAGCTGAGCACAGTGGCTCATGCCTATAATCCCAACACGTTGCAAGGTTGAGGCAGGAGAATCACTTCAGGTCAGGAGTTCAAGACCATGCTGGGCAACATAGCAAGACCCCATCTATACAAAATTAAATATATATTTATTTATTTTATATATATATATTTATTTTATATATATATTTATATATTTTATATATATATATTTATATATATTTATTTTTTTTATATATATATATATACATATATATATGGGCATAGTGGTGGGTGCCTTTAATTTCAGCTACTTGGGAGGCTGAAGAAGGAGTTTGAGTTTGGTGAGTAATAATTGTGCCACTGCACTCCAACCTGGGAAACAGAGCAATACCTTGTCTAAATAAATTAATAAATAAATATATTAATTAATAAATTAATAAATAGTGAATGACAAAAGAATACTGAGGTTAAATTGGGGGCATAAACAAGGGCTCTGAGAGTTAAAAAAAATTAAAAAGCTACCACAAGGGTAGAGAAAAGGAGGCGATCAACAAGAGAACTTCCAACTAGTGTCAAAGACCCAGCTGACACTGGAGAACATAGATGGGGGTTGGTGCCCATTTGCACTAGGTGTGGATTATGCCAACTGCAGATGGCTAGTCCCAAGGTTGTAGGAAAGATAGTTGATTTTTTTATTCAGATCTAGGGGACTATACCAGACTAGTCCTTTCCTCACCTACATCTTCTACAGGACAATGATTATAGCAACAGCAGCTACCAGTTGCTGAGTGCAGGTTATGTGCCAAGTGCCTTATATACAATATTTTTAATTCTTAGAATAGTGCTGAAAAACTATTTCCCCTTTCATCCTGAGAAACCCAGGTCCCAGAGAGGTGACATAGTTGATCCAAGGTTTCATGAGCCTGTCTGACTCCAGATCCCTGGCTCTTTCTCTATACCTTGTCACAACCTTTGAGGCTTGACATCAGCTGTCATTTCCTTTCCGAGCATTTGTTTCTCCAAGATAAACAATTCCAGGCTTTGAACACCTTCTTACGGAAGCTTCTTTCCAGCACTCTCCTGTTTTCCTTCCCAGATTGTTAGTTTCCTGTTCTTGAACACACATGTATTTACATATGTTTTTTTCAAAGTGATAATGAGTCCCCTATGGAAAAGCCAAGACTCCTCAATAAAAAGGTCTTGAGAAGGACTCTCCTGAGGGTTTTCCCCAAGGGCACCTTCACATATTTTAATCTAGTCTCCTTCCTAAACCAATGTGCTAACTAAGATGCTCTCTGAGGAGCCAAGAAAGTAGAACCTGCCATTATATGGAGCTTCACCACCTCTCTGGCTCCCCTTGCAAAGATTGATCCTGTGCTCCACAAAGACCAAACCATTTGCAGTCTTATGTATTTTCTTGTCACGTTTTCTGCTTTATTCATCTGCTGATCTCTCTGCCTAAAATATCCATTCCTTTGTCCTTGCCTAACAACTATTTGCCCTTCAAGATTCAACTCAGACATCATCTCTTAGAAACCTTCTCAGGTAGTCTGGCTACATCAGGTACTCCTTGCACTTCATGCTTCCTCTATCATCACACAGGACTTGTAGGGCACAGTGATTAAGAGAGGAAGCTAATGGACTCACCAGTCAGACTAGACAAGACCTGCTACAGGGCACTTAATGATTGTGTCACTTTACCTCTCCATGTTCCCATTTTTTCAGCTGTCAATGGAGGATAGTGAATGTCTATCTCATAGGTTTGTTGTGAAGAAGAAATAAGGTGATCCACATAAAGCACATGGCACATAATCAATGGTAGTTATTCTTATAACATGTGTCAAATAGTACTATATTTATGCTTATCTTTCTCCCACCATCCCATAAGTACCAAGAGGGTAGGAACAGCATCCAATTTATGGTTCTACTCCCAGCACCTCAATCAGAATCTGGCACATAGTAGGAGCTCATGAATGAATGAATGAATGAATCTAATTCATCTCAGTGTGTACTGTCTTTGGGATCACATTATCTGAAATTACCTACTTAATTTCCATTATATTTAGAGTGAAGATGAAGGGTAAGATATATCTTTTTCATTTAAAGGGCAAGAGGCCTCTCCAAGAATAGCCTGATGACATGGAGATTTATGGATCAAGTGCCAGGCTCTCAGCAGTCCATGGACAGTTGGCCATGCCCAACTGGAATATGGTCTCTTTCATTTAGAAATTGTCAAGGCCAAGAGGCCAGGCAGCCAGGAGTGTAGGCAGGCAAGAGAACATCTAGGGTACATGGAGGGATGAGGACTCTACATCAGTGCCAACATTCCACTACTACTCATGCAAACAACCTTTCTTGCTGTTTATGACTGATGGTCAATCTGATAGCTTCAGGATCCATCCTGATTGCCTGGCAGCCATGCCATTATATTTATAAAATATATTAAATATTCTCTCTCTTTTAAACATCAGAATCCTAGGTTCCCAGCAGGACTGAAAAAGATGATAAGGAACTCAATTAGAGAACTGCAAATGCAAAGACTAGATTTCAGGTTGTGATATGGTTTGGCTGTGTCCCCACCCAAATCTCATCTTGAATTGTAGCTCCCATAATCCCCACATGTCACGGGAGGGACCTGGTGGGAGGTAATTGAATTATGGGGGTGGGTTTTTCCCATGCTGTTCTTGTGATAGTGAGTAAGTCTCACAAGATCTGATGGTTTTATAACAGGCAGTTCCCCTGCACATGCTCTCTTGCCTGCCACCATGTAAGACGTGGCTTTGCTTCTCCTTTGCCTTCCACCATGATTGTGAGGCCTCCCCAGCCATGTGGAACTGTGAGTTCATTAAACCTCTCTTTCTGTATAAATTACCCAGCCTCAGGTATGTATTTAATAGCAGCATGAGAACAGAGTAATACTGGTGGTCAGAAGCTAAGATCAAGGAGGTGGAGTTCAGGTCAGGTAAATGCCAACCATGTAGTTGAGTCAGTGACTTAGAAATCTGAGCACTGCCATGGGAACTATACCTTAAAAGACTCTGTCAGCCAGAGGTTCACTATGGGTTACAATGATCGCTGAGCCCCATTCCCAGGACTTCCCTCCTCAACTCCCATCTCCCTAGCCCTCTTCTCCTTACACCAGAGCCATGTAATTTGGGCCAGCAGTCTTATCTTGGCTGCAGTCATCAGGACCTGATTCCAGTCAAAGGAAATATATGAACTCCCGGGTCAGAGCTCAGGGGGCTTAGCTTTAGGCTAGCACTTGATTCTCATGTCTGTTGAAAATACACTACATGGCATAGTCATTATTTCTTTAGGGATGTGTCTTTCCTGCTAGCCGGAGGCTTTCCTAGAAGCAGTAGAATAAAAGATGGAAGAGAAAAAGAAATAAAGGAATGGAAGAGGAAGAAACTGAGCTGGCTCCTGCTTTTACTCTCTTTCTAGAAACCAGTGTTGGACACTGGACCTCCATCCTATTTTGTTTTTTTTTTTTTTTGAATACCTGTCTTGATAGCCTGCCCAGTGAGCCATGTTCTTTTATCCTTGATATTTTTCTTTTAGGACATAGAACTCTAACTCTCAATTTTTGCCCCTTTTCTGGGGCCTTTAGCCTTTAGCACATGCTTGATTCTCACTGCAAAGTCCTGGATCCCAACTCTGAGCTAACATTTACCTACCCTGCCCAAGGGGGTCTGTATGAACCTTCCCAACCTGCTATCATAAAGCTTTTTCCTCTCTGAAAGTCTCTTTTCATAAAGTTTATATTCCTGCCAAGGTCTTGACCCAGAGGTCTGTGGATTCTAAGGAAATGCTGTAGCCAGGTGGGGAGGTCATGAGAAAGATGGGGTCACAGAAAAGGTGGTAGCTTAGTAACAGGAAAGGCAGATGGAACCATGCCTCCTTCATAAGGGAGAACCTCACCCAAAGATGGGCTTTAAAAAGTTGCAATAAACACAGAACTCCGAATTCAGGTGAGAAAGAGAGGAAAAGAAAACATGCTCTGAATATACCACATACTGAGCAACATGAAATTATTAATACACATATTATCTCATTTCATGTTCCCATCTTCTCTTGCAGTAAGAGCCATTATCCTCATTTTCCCAGATGAGGAAACTCTGGCTCAGGGAGGCTAAGAATCTTATTCAATATCATCATGCAAGTGAGGGATAGAAAACCCAGGATTGAATCTGCTTTGTCTGATTGTAAAGACTTTTTTTCCCTCCTACAGATACAGATATTTAGCCTAGATTGGACCACCCATGCACTTCTAAGGCATACATTGTTCCCAAATTAGCCCTACATCCCCAGGATACCTATCTTTCATAGTTTAAGAGAGAGGTTACTGTCTCCTCTGATTGTCTGGCTCTGTCCATCAGGAAGTTGTAGAATCATAGGATATAAAAACTGTAAGTACATGAGTGGTCTGTTGGAACAGTGGTTTGTACATTTATTTGTAGCAGAATCCATGTTTGGAATTCCTATACATGAAACTGACATTGCATGCAGCAGACTCCTCAGTATTCATCTGTATCTCTCTGGAAGGGACTCTTTGGGCTCTTCTAAAGACCACTGCCCCTCCAAGAAACACAGTCTGATGTACTCTGACCCTCATTTTCTCATTTGTACATGAGGACGCTGGAGATCAGGGTCAAGAAGGGCTTGCCCAAGGTTACTAAATGGCAGAACAAGGACAAGAATCTATATCTTGTGTTTTCTATTCTACACAGTGGCCAAGTAATATTCATCAGGGTAAAGGAAAAGGTATCCTGGATCCATGAAAGTAAGCTATTTGGGAGTGGGTTGAAGATAGAAGCTTTCTTCTGGTAAAAAATAATAATAATAACACCCAACATTTATTATATACCTTCTGTGGTGCTAGGCACAATGCTAGGAGCTTTGTTTGCATTATTCCATTTAATCCCTTTATCAGATTAGGATCCCATTATGCAGATAAGGAAGCTAAGCCTTAATTCTTCAGCACTAGGTGACCCAGTTGGTAAATAGCTTTGGTGGATTTGATCCCTGGCCATCTTGCTCGAGAGCCTGGCTCTTAGTCTGCTGTACTGTCTTCCTAGTAACAGGAATAATAATCCAGTGAAGGCTAGAAGCTTGTTCATGTTTACCAACATATTCTTCCCTGTCCTCCTGCTAATCTTCCAGCAAATGCTCTGCACCATCAGACATCTCATTTTCCTCACCATGACTGCTAATATGCAGGGCCTTCGGTATAAATGTACACCCTCTACCCTGCCTCCAGCATACTCACATGCACCCATCTACACCCATGGGCACATGCTCATGCATAATGCATGACACCACCGTCTTAAATCCTGCTAAATTGAGATTCAGCTAGCTGTTTGGTCTGGAGACACCTCAGTGCCTGCGTCATTAGCTGAGCTCTGAAAGCCATCATTACTGCAGCCACTGTGGCTGAGTCACTGAGACCATGAGCAGGTAATAGAATTTCAGGGACACATAATAAAAGGGAATGGAATGGGATTCAGGTTGGAAAAGAAGACTATCTGTTATCCAGTCCTGAAGGGTGGATATATAAACAAGGAGCTCCAGGCCCCCAGGATGGCGATTCCACTGAGTCCCTCAGCAGAGGATAACAAAAGGCCCAATTACAACCTCCGCACTCTGAGATTTCAAAGGAAAGGAAGAAAAAAAATCAATGAAATTAATTTAATGTGGACCCATTCTTTATGTTTGCTTTGCTAGAGTAGTTGTATGAGATACCTCTATAGACCAGCCCATCTTTTCTTACACAGTGCCTTTATCCACATGAAAAGAAGGAAGGAAGAAAGGAGAGAGGGAGAGAGGGAGGGAGAAGAGGAGAGGAGAGGAGAGGAGAGGAGAGGAGAGAGGGAGATGGGGAAGAAGGGAGGAAAGGAGGAAGGAAGGAAGGAAAAGAAGGGGGGCAGGGGAGGGGAGGGGAGGGGATGGAAGGGAGGGAAGGGAGGAGGGAGTAAGGGAGGGAGGGAAGGAAGGAAGGAAGGAAAAAGGTCAGGAAGGGAAGGGAAGGAGGGGGGGAGGGAGAAAGGAGGGAAGGAAGGAACAAAGGAAGGAAGGGGAAGGAAGGAGGGAGGGAGGAGGAAAGGGGGAGGGAGGGAAGGAGGGAAGGAGGGAAGGAGGGAGGAAAGGAAGAAAGGAAGGAAGGAAGGCAGGTAGGCAGGCAGGCAGGCAGGCAGGCAAGCCAAGCCTTCAAACATATTTGTTTCTGACATCTCAAAGGAGGACAAATCAAGGAATCCAAGGTTGGAAGAGACATTCAAATCTCATTTGTCATGACGTAAAGGAAGAGGCAGCATCTCTACGTATGATTGTGCGGCTTGTGCCCTGCATAAGGGTGGCCCACTGAAGGGAGAGTGGGTATTGAGGTCCAGTCCATGGTCTAAATGGACAAGCACTAATCCTTGCATGGCTTGCATCTATACCTGTATAATAAGCAGGAAGGATCCAAAGGCAGAGCTAGCTCTTCTCACTAAACAGGCAATCAGAGATCTGCATTCTGTGGGGTTTGTATTCTATGTGATCTTTTGTGTGTCTCCTTTCTAGATATATTCCCTCTTTTGTAAAGGAAGGGTTTCAGGTAAGGTACAGGGTGAGGGGACTATCATTAATAGAGTATGGAATTCCCACCAAGCATAGTGCTGAGTATAAAGCATTTGTCTTAATCTTTTCAATAATCCCTTTTTAGGTTAATGAGTCCCATTTTACAGATGTAAAAAAGCAAGGCTCAGAGAGATGTGATGGGTTACCTGCCTGCAGGTCACAAAACACCTGAGCAGAGAAGCCAGAATTGCAATCCAAGTGTCTGGGCTTGAAACCTATACTCTTCCCTGACCATATGCCTCCTCTCTAAGGCTGTTTCCACTCCTTGTTTTCTGTGATTCTATATGTAAAATGGTCTTGGTTATTGAGGTTTTGGGGGTTTGGGATAAGGGTGGAGGGCAGAGGAATATGTTGCTACCAAGTCAAGCAACAGAGAACAACCTGACAAGAGTTAATGGGTTTGTGTAGGGGAGGCAGGAGCTTGGAGGGTGCTGGCAATGAGACTGACCAAAAACAGAACTGGTCCTTCTAGGAGGTTAATGAGTAAGTAATCCTGAAAATCACTGTCCAGTAAGCCTGGTGTCAATATTGAGTAAAATAATTTGATGAATGTGCCCAGAGATAATCTGTAACCATTGGAAAAATAATGGAATAGTGAGCGATAAGGGACACCAGAGGTTCATGCAGAACAAATCATTCTAGACAACTTGATAGCTTTTCCTGACAAAATTACAAAATTAGCGGATGAAGGAGACATCAAAACGGTTCTGGATTTTGAGCTCTAGCAAAAAATTGAATAGCATTTCATGGGATGCCTATCTTGCCATGTTAATTCAAGCTGCCCCTGATTCAAGCTGTGCTGTGTGAATTTGTGTTGTTACCAAATCTGGTTGGACAATGGAGCCAACAGGTGCTGATGCATGGTACTGCTCCAAGGGTAAGGGCCAGAGACTCTCACCCCTATCTCTGGTCTGTAAAAGAATGTGACAGAAGGGCTACTGAGACCCAGACAAGAAATGCAGACATCCATACAGCAGGAAAAGACCCTGGGGCACCAGGGGGAAGGTACATTTTATAGATAATTTGATGATCACATCCTCTCTATGGAGCAGGTGTCATCATCTCACCCTCTCCTCCATTATTCACGGTCCTCGTAATTTTGCTTATAAGGAACTGAAGGTCAGAGTGGGAGTGGCTTATCACACAGATAATGACTTGTGGCACCTAGGTTGTAACCCAGGTGTGTCTGATTCCAAGAATTGGTATACTCTCTTCTCTGACCAGTGGTTCTCAAGCATCAGTGTACATCAAAATCACAGGGAGTAGACATGGCGTGCGAGGCGGGGTGGGAGACAGTTGTTAAATCACTGATTACTGGGACTCACCCCTAGGGTTTCTGACTCCGAGGGTCTGGAGTGGTGACTGAGAATTTTCATTTCACCAAATTCCCAGGTGATGTTGATGTTCCAATCCAAGACCACACCTCCAGAAACACTCTATTCCAGTTCTGCTCAGATATTAATGTGCAAATAACTCACCTGGAAATCTTTTTAAAATGCAGATTCTAATTTAGTAAAGTTCCTGGGAAATGAAGCAAATTGCATTACTTTCTTTTTTTGTTTGTTTTTTTGTTTTGTTTTGTTTTTTGACACGGAGCCTCACTCTGTCGCCAGGCTGGAGTACAGTGGTGCCGTCTCGGCTCACTGCAACCTCCACCTCCCGGGTTCAAGCAATTCTCCCACCTCAGCCTCCTGAGAAGCTGGGACTATAGGTGTGTGACACCACACCCAGCTAATTTTTATTTTTATTTTTAGTAGAGACGGGGTTTCACCATATTGGCCAGGCTGGTCTTGAACTTCTGACCTCGTGATCTACCCACCTTGGCCTCCCAAAGTGCTGGGATTACCATGCCTGGCCTGCAAATTGCATTTCTAATAAGCTCCCAAGTGATATCTATGCTGTAGGATGTTACCACACCCAAGAAGCAAACACTTATGCCATGATGCTGGGAAATGAGAAATCTAGAAAGATAGCACTACAGTTCAAGAACTGACTCTGGAATCCAAAAGTAGAGAAAACAGACATTATACCAAAAAAATGAGCTGCAGAAAGGACATAATTTGGAAGATCTGAGTTCAATATTTGGTCATGTCTTTACTAGCTTTACAATTAGGGGATTTTTATTTATTTTATTTTATTATTATTATTTTGACTTCTTTAGGAATCAGTGTGCTTATTATTTGAGGATCAATTATTAAAAAAAAAAAGACCATAGGGAAAATACTTGGGGGCTTCTCAAAATGATTGCTGAAGACACCCTCCATGGTATTGCTCAACATTTCTTGTGAGAAGAGCCATGAATAAAACTGTTCTCAGGATGCAGTGCTAATTAGTCTCTCCTTCCCCTGATGACTGGCTATAGCTCCTTCCACTTGCATGAGGAACCCAGTGCACCCATCCTTGTCAACTCAGCACCATTTATAGCTGCTTTATTAGCTCAGAATTCTAGAATAAAACTTGTTCTAAAAATAAAGTATACTCCTCTGCAAATACCTCACTATATATATGCAATTTATCGCCACCTGTCTGAAGTCCTTTAGGAGAACAGAAGGGGCCCGAATCTAAATGATTGATTAAGTGAATGCCAATGGAAGGAGTGTAGGCTCCTCTTGAGACATCTGTGAAACTCAAGAGGCAGAAGTCAAAGAGGAACTAAGGCATACTGTTAGGTACAGTCAGAATGTAATGGCTAATTACTATTATGATTGCGATTATTATACAGTAAAAAGCAATTACACTTTAAACTTGATGTTTAAGAAACCTGTAAAAAATAGAACTCTACCCCATGTAATTTTCCAAACTCAGTCAATTCCTACCACTCTCCCCATAATCTCTGTGTGCCCTCCTGTTATGGTCTGTCCCCAAAACTCATGTGTTGCAAATTTAATCCCCATTGCAACAGTGTTGCAGGGTGGGGTCTTTTGGTAGGTATTTGGGTCATAAAGGCTCCACTCTCAATAAATTAAGGCCTTTATAAGAGAGCTTAACAGAGGGGGTTGGTCCCTTTTTTCCCCTTCTGTCCCTTTTGCCAGGTGAGGACACAGCATCCCTTTCTTCCAGAGAACACAGCAAAAAGGCACCATCTCAGAAAAGAGACCAAGCCCCTCACCAGACACTGAACCTACCTGTACCTTTATTCTGGACTTCCCAGCCTCCAGGACCATGAAAAAATAAATATCTATTCTTTATAAATTACCCAGTCTCAGATTTTTTTTTTTATAGCGCACAGACACCTCCCTACATCACCTGTTTCCTGGAGCATTCACTGACCTTTCACCTTTGAGTTCCCCCCACAGGGCCTATCTACCACACAGAAACTTCTAAACATTGATTTATTTCTTAAGGTTCCTCAAACTCCAGGAAAGTCTTCTCTAGTATTGCTAATTTCCCTTCTTTTTCTGTTCATTTTCTCAGAGTAACATAAATTTCCCCAAAGCCATGTGTTGTGTATGGCTCTCCATGGCCAATATCAGGTCAAGGTTCCTTCCATGTCCACCTGTGTCAATAATTAATTTATTCATTCATCTGCATTTTCATTCATTTCTTAAATTCCCCCCTGGTCTCAGTCTTTCCTTCAACTATTTCACCACTCATTCATCACTTCACTAATCCATTCATAGAATCATTTACACATTTATTATCTACATATTAATTATATATTCATGTTTATATATCAATCTGCTGAGTAGTTTATTTGATTTTCATTCACACATCAATTCTCTCATCATTCATTCACTCACCCACTCACTCATTCATTCATTGAACAACTACAACAGTCACTGGGTACTCACTCTGTCAGAATCTAACTTGAGTACTGATTCTAGAAGATATAGTCTCAGCTCTTGAGAAATTCACATACCAGTCAAGAGGACAAAGAAGCAAACGTAGAATACCAAATTCTGTGTGGCCAAGGTGGAGCAGAAGAGAACAGGAAGTTGAAAAGAAAAATAAGTAATAATAACTGCACACCTACTATGTGCTAACTGCTTCAAATGCATTATCTGATTTAAATGCACCTTTCTCTTTAATAGGTGATGAAACCAAATTTGCTCACTGAATGGACTTAGCTGAAACCTAAGCCTAGGCGTTCTCATTCTGCTCCCCATGCTCTTAACCACTCTGCTGTATTCACCGGTAATATAATCAGTGACCTTGGTTTAGGATTAGCATTTCTGGGGAACAGTGTGGGAGCAATCAAATTTGAAAGGTGTGAGAAGCATTTGGAAAGTGAGGAAGTGAAGACAGTAAGTTTCTATCAAGCAGTTTGTCCTTTCAGGGGAGAAGAGAGAAGGTTGTAACTGAAGGGGGGCTTAGGATTGAGCACCAGACAGCAGAAGAACCTCATGGCCCTGGGCAAGCGTATCTATCATAGTAGCTGTCCTCATTCTTTTCCCTTAGTTATCTTCATTTCCATTGCCCCCTACACAACCAAGAACTATTTTATTTACTTTTGTATATACTAGGACTTAGCATAGGGCCTGTCGTAGCATAGTTGATAAATTAATATACATGAATGAGTGAATGAATGAATGTCAAATTCTTTTTTTTTTTTTTTTTTGAGATGGTGTTTTGCTCTTGTTACCCAGGCTGGAGTGCAATGGTGCGATCTCGGCTCACTGCAACCTCCGCCTCCTGGGTTCAAGTGATTCTCCTGCCTCAGCCTCCCAAGTAGCTGGAATTACAGGCATGTGCCACCCCACCTGGCTAATTTCTGTATTTTTAGTAGAGATGGGGTTTCTCCATGTTGGTCAGGCTGGTCTCAAACTCCTGACCTCAGATGATCCGCCTGCCTCGGCCTCCCAAAGTGTTGGGATTACAGGCGTGAGCTACCCCGCCTGGCCATGTCAAATCTTTAAAATGGATTCACACATTGCCTAGAGTTCTATTTTGCAGAAAGGAGGGAAAAGTAGGTCAGCTGACTGGAGCTTTCTACAAAACAGCCCATGGAACAGGCTGGGTCTTGGAAAGATGGTGATGCAGACAGAGTGACTATGATAACCAAAAAATAAACTAAATCGACATTGACAAGGAACATGTAAATTCAAAAACAGGGAAAAACTGAATTCAAGCACTAGCAGTGGACGGGATCAAAGTCGAGGACACAAGTAGGCATACAGGATCTTCTTAAAGCAGACAGGAAATTGGCCCTAGAAAACTCAGACCTGGGGGGCAAATGTCACATGCCTATATCATTTGGATGTTTGCACAATTTCCTGGCAATTTGTGTAGGTCCACAAGCCCAGCAGAGAAAAGTCTTATGGGTGTGGAGAAAATGAAGGTTTTAGCTTCAGTGGGGTGGGTTTAATTAGAACTGTTATTAGTCTGTTGTGCAAAAAGCTCATTAGAAACTTACTGGGGCTCTCAAAAGTGTTGGACATTTTTTTATAATTACATTTCTTCTGATTCCTCCATGGGTTTCTTGATGCAGTCTGAGCATTGGATCTATTAAAGGTGTGTAGGGAAGAATGACTTCCGGTTAACTTGTCATTTCAGTCCAGGGCCAGATACCTGCAGTTCTTGCCCCACATATTGTTGAAAAGAAGAAAGGAATCTGAAAGCTGGTGAACTGTAGCAGGTTCTTTGACATGTATTATTTTATATCACAACAAGCAGAGGTACTGGATGTTCAGATACCTCAAGCAGCTTTCACAAAGTTACACAGCTAGTTAGTGGCAGCATCAGCATTCAAACCCCAGTTGGTCTAACTCCAAAACCCATACTCTTTCCATGGCCGCATGCTGCCTCCAACAGTGAGACTTCTTTTGTAAGAGAAAAGATTTCTCACTTCAGTTTGGCAACTACAGTTTGGGGAAGGGAGAGAAAGAGCGGGCAGGGTAGCAAAGGGAGAGGAGAAAAAATCATACCATGCCAGTTTCAGACTCAAAGATCACTCTCTAGCTGTCAGTGGAGCCCACAATCACTGTGGAGTTTTATTAAAAAGCAAGAGTTGTAGAAGAATGAAGCGACAGATTTAAAATTAACTTGCCAAACTCCCTATCAATATTATGACAGTCCCCAAGTACCAGTTCAGCGACCCAGTGCACCAACTTGACAATATTAACATAACTTTGTTGGAGCAAAAGCTTCTTGAGCTCTGTCTTTTCAAGTGAAGCTAATTTTGAGGATACAGCCATTCTTCTTTCTTCCTTTTTTGGCACCTCTGTGACAGGTCCCCCTGGGCCAACCTAAGAGTGCATGTTTTATAAACTTCTATTATTCTTTCACCTCCCTGGGGACTGCCACCCACTTTGGATGCTTAAGTCAAGTAAAGCAGTACTTCTTCCACTTAGGGACATACTGAATGAATGAAGACCGGGAAAGAGATCTGCATACTTGCCACTTTCTGAACACTGACTTGGGTTCCCTTTGGTCTTTATATTTGGACCAAATGGCTAACCCAACCAAAATTCACATTTAGGGCAATGTGCTCTCTGTACCAGCTCTTATAAGCTAACTGCAGTCTGAGTCCCTCTTTTTCTTCACCTAACAATCTCTTACTTACCCTTCACATCTCAGCTTAGACATTAATTTCATCTACCTGGAGTCCTACACCCCATGTGGGCTTGCTCTGGTAGCACTCTGACTTTCACACCTAACACTGCACGGGTCAGTTTATTGAATTTCACTCACTAAATATCTTTCTTTTGTTAGTGTATGAGTTCAGTAGGTAGAGTGACTACATAATTTATCATGTGATCCAGGGGACTTTTGTCTAGGATATATGCTAAACTGGACAGGATGTTGGACAACACACTAGACTGTCCTAGTAAAACTAGGATATATGAGCACCCTCCACAGATGGGCATATATCGCAACTGTCAGGCTTTCTGCATCTCCATCACCTTGAACAGTGGTTAAAATTTTACTCAGTGTAGGATATTTTTTGAATGAATGAATGAATGTATAAAACAGTTCCTTTTTTTTTTAATAAGTCTCACAGGCAAACTCATAAAATCTTTCCTTCCTTCCTTCCTTTCTCCCTCCCTCCCTCTCTCCCTCTATTTCTCTTTCCCTCCCTCCTTCCCTCTCTCCTTGTCATTCTTCCCTCCTTTCTGCCTTCTAACTCGTTAACTACCTACCACGCACCAAGCCCTGTTCACTCTAATTACCGGGCATACAAATAAACATGGCTCTGCCTTGGGAGTGAGAAGGAGAAATAATTAGCATGTAGTAAGCATCTACTATGCATCTGTTGCTTTAAACATTGTATATTATTAATATATATCCAACTATTCAGTGAAGTAGTTAATATGTTCACCTAGACAATGAAGCATAGAGAGAGGTCAGGTGACTTGGCCAAGTTCACACAGCTAATAGCAACAGAGGTTGAATTCAATTTCAGGTCTGCCAGAGTACAAAGCTGTGGTCTCATCTCTAAACTAAGCTACTGCCTAAACTGTGTAGAAGGAAGGAGAAATATAGGGCAGTACAGGGTGTAAAGAGCTATGGGCTGAGGAGGTTCCTAATCCATGAGCACAGAAGCTTCTCTAACCCACAAAATCTTATGCTCTTTATCGATTGACATAACAAAAATCCATCTCTAACTTACAGCTACCATTTGTTGAGAACTTAGTTGTATAGATACTTTGCTAGGTCTTGGAAATTTATAATAATGAAGAGTCAAGAGTCAAGTTAAGCAGGGGAGGTAAATATTAAATAATAATACAAATATTAATTTTATTTTTCACAGGTATTTCAGAGAAAAAATAGTATGAGGACCATATAGTATGAGACATAGTATTTTTTTAATCACTATTTTCACAGATAAGAAAAATTAAGCTTGAATGGATAAATGGATCAAGACTGCACTCTACAGAGCTAGGATTTGAACCCACATCTACTTAGCTCCAAAGTCTGTATTGTGTTTCCTTCCCCACTTTTCTCCTGAACAACTCAATCATAACACCCATAATGAAACAGAGCAAATCCTTCACCACTACTTTTTATGCTCTTTAAACCTCAAAGTTTTTAGATGCAGAACAGATATAACATTGGCTCTTCTCCATAAGCTTGTTGTGGCAATTAAAGAAAAGACAGCACTTGAAGCACTTTGCAGAGTGCCTGGTCCACAGACATGTTCAGTAAATAGCAAATATTATTATCATTAATATTATTAGACAGTATTGAATTATTGACTAAGGTCATGTGGTGGTCCATCACACACGCAATGTCCTGTGTTGTTAGTTAACTTTAACATGGGCATGTTTTCATGGCATTCTCCCATTCCCCTATTGTCCCTACCTTTGAGTCCCTCAGCCTAGCACAGTGATATGAATGGAGCAGAATGTGTGACCAACCAAGTGTTAAAAGAGGAGAGAGAGTCTGTGTTGGGGGGCTTATGCCTGTAATCCCAACACTTTGGGAAGTTGAGGTGGGTGGATCACCTGAAGTTGGGAGTTCGAGACCAGCCTGACCAACATGGAGAAACCCTGTCTCTACCAAAAATACAAAAGTAGACGGGCGTGGTGCTGCATGCCTGTGATCCCAGCTACTCGGGAGGCTGAAGCAGGAGAATCACTTGAACCAGGGAGGTGGAGGTTGCAGTGAGCTGAGATTGCACCATTGTGCTCCAGCCTGGGCAACAAGAGTGAAACTCTCCCTCAAAAAAAAAAAAAAAAAAAAAAAAAGGTGTGAGAAATGGATATTTGAATATGGATTTGGAGCCAGACTGTCTGGATTCCAATCCTGGCTCCACCCTTTACCAGCCAAATGACAATGAGAAAATTATTCAGTCTCTTAGCAATTCAGTGTCATCATCTGTTAAAAAATAAGAGAGGAAGAAGGTTGACAGCTCCTCAAGGTCACACTAGAGGCTGTAGAACTGAATGCGTTTGAACAGTGAAGCTGCTGCCTGGGTCTCTTCTTGTGTCACTGTGAGCTCATCCTCAGTCTCTTTTGCTGGTGGCTCTTCACCTCTCCGATGTTAAACTGCAGGACTCAGGGCTCAGGCTCCCCTCTTCTCCATCTACTCCCTAGTGAGTTTGTGTCCTCTCATTTCTTTTCTGTCATCTACATGTTAAATAATCTGAAACGTACATTTCAAGTCATGTTTCTCTTCTGAACTGGTATATCCTGCTGGCTTCCTGACATCACCATAAGAATATATATTAGACATGGCCAGATGATGGCTATTGACGCTGGATGATGAGTGCCTGGGGTTTCATCACACTATGGTCTACTTGTATAAATGATTGCAATGTTTCACAACTAAGTTCATCTTTTAACATTATCAAAAACAAATTTCTCTTTCTATTCCCCTCCCTTGTGCCTGCTCCTCCTGTGGGCTTTCCTGTCTCTGTCAATGGCACATCCGTCTGTCCAACTGCTCAGGCAAAATTCAGGGCACTAAACTTGCCTCCCTCCTTTCTCTCTCTCATCAGTAAATCCAGTTGTCCCATCTTCAGAATACACACAGAATCTGCCCACCTCTCTCCATGCTGACTTGTCTGAACAGGCTCCAATCCACAGTCGTCTGACATCTGGACCACAGCAGTAGCCTGGGAACTGCTTTCCCTGATTTCACCCTGCCCACTAACATCTATTCTTCACACCCCAGTCAGATTATAGCCCTTTTCTGCTCAAATAATGCACTAGTTTGGTTTCCTTCTCACTCAGAGTAAAATCCAAGCTACTGCATTTAGGAGTCCCACAGGACCGTATACAAAATGGCCCATACTTCCCCAGTTGGTACCCATTGTCTCTTTATTTGTAACCTTTTTTCCTACTACTTGCCCCCCCCTCCTTCCCCTCTGTTCCATCCACCGAGGGTCCTTTTGGTTCACAGAAAATGCCAAGGGTCTTTGAACTCGCTGTGCCTTCTACCTGGAAGCTGTTCCCTAGATATGTGCATAGTTCACTGCCTTGTTTCAGATCTTTGTACAAACATCACCTTGTCAAATAAGTCTTCCAGCCTGTAAAACATAGAATCCCCTGCCTAAAACCCTCTAGTACCCTTAACTCAACCTGCTTTTCTCCACAGTGTATATACCTGACAGAGTGTATATTTATTTGTTGATTGTCCCCTACACTAGAATATAAACCTTCAGAGCAGGGGTTTTTATATATTTTGTTCGCTATTGTGTTCCTGGTTTCCTGGAACAGTCAGTGTCAGAATAAGTGCTCAAAAAATATTTTTGATAGAGTGAAGATACAAATAGTGTCTGGTGCAGTGTGTCATTGTTATTTTGTTACTCTTATTACTACAATCACTACTGTTACTTGTTACTCTTGTTACTACAATCACTACTACATAAAGAAATACTGGAGAGATACCCAAGAAACTAATAAAAATGGGGGACAGGGGAAAAGGATAGAATAAAACTGAGAAAGGAGTGACATTCCTCATTGAATGTCTTTTATACAGTTTGTGTTTTTAAACTTTGTAACTTTAATGCCTATTAAGAAATCAGGTTAAAAATAAGCTGATATGGTTTAGCTATGTCCCCACTGAAGTCTCATCTTGAATTGTGGTTCCCATTATCTCCATGGGTCCTGGGAGAGACCCGGTAAAGATAATTGAATCGTGGTGGCCATTTCCCCCATCCTGTTCTCATAATAGTAAGTTAGTTCTAAAGAGAGCTGGTGGTTTTAAAAGGGGCTTCCCCTTTCACCGGACACTCATTCTCTTTCCTGCTACCCTGTGAAGAGGTACCCCTTCCGCCATGACTGTAAGTTTCTTAAGGCCTCCCCAGCCATGGGGAACTGTGAGTCCATTAAACCTCTTTCCTTTATAAAATACCCAGTCTTGGGTATGTCCTTACAGTAGCGTGAGAATGAACTAATGCATACGCCTACCAAACTGTCGCAGCCAAGGGGATCTAAGGAGATGGACAAGTCAGTGTGAGATGGTGACCAAGATGCTCTTAACCTTCCCATCAACTTGACTAAACACCAGGCAGGCTTCTCTAGTCTCTAGATCCCTGACCTGCCTTTTCTTAGAGCATTTACTTTGGAAACTTGCAATCGTAAATTCTTTCTCTGCCCCTTTAAGACATAAATCTTTTATAAAGTTTCTTGCCAGTTTTACAACCTAGGACTGTCTTTCTCAAGGATGTGGGAGCTATTTCTTTGAAATGTAATCATCAAGGAAGACAGTACCCTTATCTCCCAGTCTCTGTGGAAGGGTGGAAGCCCAACTTCCATGGACACCAATTAGCAAACACAGATGGCCTAATCACAGAGAAATATATTTGCAAAGTCAAGAATAACTCAATGTGCCGGACATATCCTATTGTTCCATCTCCTAATGTCCTCCAGTACTTTTCCACTTACTCCAGCAATTAAAAACCCTCCTGTACTTTTCAGTTTCAGTGAAATTGAGTTCAGACCTCTCTCTCCTTCCTTTATTGCAATAGCCTTGAATAAAGCCTTTCTTGCCTGTTTAACATTATCCAGTGTCATTTTGCTTTGATGTCTGTATGCTGAATGGGCTCCTGTATCAGAAAAAGGACATCAGAAAAAAACCAAGGAAATCTGAATAAAGTATGAACTTTAGGTAATAATAATGTATCAATATAGATTTATTAATTATAACAAATGTACCATACAAATATAAGAGGATGCTACGAGAAACTGGTTGCAGGGTATATGGGAACTCTCTGTACTATCTTTGTGATTTATCTATAAATCTGAAACTGTTTAAAATAAAAAAATATATTTTTTAAATCCTATCTGAACCTGGAGGACATTATGCTAAGTGAAATAAGCCAAACACAGAAAGACAAATACTGCATGTTCTCACTTGTATGTGGAATCTAAAAAGCCAAACTCATATTAGAGAGTAGAATGGTGGTTATCAGAGGCAGTGGGTGGGGAGAGGATGAGGAATTGTGGGGAGATGAAGAATAGGGAGAGATTGGTCAAAGGGTACAATGTTTCAAGTAGACAGGAGGAGTAAGTTTTAGTCCATTTCTCAGTGTGGTGACCATAGTTAATAATGTATTGTATATTTCAAAAATTTGCTTTGAAAAGTTTTTTAATATTCTCATCACAAAAAGTATGTGAGATGATGAATATGTTTATTAGCTTGATTTAATCATTCCACAGTGTGCACATATATCAAAACATCACATTCTATCTCATAAATATATACAAGTAGTATTTGTACATTTAAAATATATATTAAAAATAACCCTATCTGAGTGGAATATGGAAAAGAACATCCAAGTATCAGAAAGATCCAGTAAGTCCAGTAAGTAAGGCTCTGACACCAGCTATGTGATGACAGTCAAGTCATCAGATCTCTTTGAGACCCAGTTACCTCATTTATAAAATGACACTTGCAAATCCACTAACATCATGCATTCTCAGTAGTCGCAGAAATTGTCTTAGACAGTACAATGGCTTGTGGTCCTCCAATGTCTAACTCTACCCAATAAAACTGTGATCCTTAGTATTTAATTTCTCTCATTAAGAAGAATTCAATTCTATTTTTTTTCTATGACAGGGGGTGACAGTAAAAAACAAGTTTGAACACAGCCTTAGATAACACAAAAAATAAAAAAGTATATTATTTTCCCCTTTACACCAACATTAGACCGAGTTTTGTTCAGCCTGAATCCCCAGAACCTGTCACATAATAAGCACTTGATGTGTACTGATTGGCTGGAGCACAAAGCTGAAGCAAATTTAATTGCAATTTAGCTTAATTCTCAAGCTGTGTTTCCACCTTCTTTGCAAATACAGCTGTAAAATGCCTATATGGTCTCTGGGCTTGTTTATTCCCAGTGGCTTGGTCCTCACTAACTCCTAAGAAATAGGGAATTAATAGAAACTTACAGGGGTATCCTTTAAAGTAACTTTAGTTCTCTGACAAGTAAGAACAATCACTTCATCGTCTTTCTTTCCTCCTATTCTAGAAAGCATCAAAAAGAAACTGAAGCAGCCTCAAGGTCACTGGGAACTCAGTAAAGAATGAAGAGGCTGACTCAGGGTTTAAGGGTCTTTCAAAGTCCTCAGGCATACAATGAATTAACCAGCCCTGGGCTACTCAAATGCCTGTAGCTTTGACTCCTGGCTTGTGCCTGCTAATTAACTGTCCACTTAATGGGCTCCTCTGAGGATCTCAGGCTACATAAAAAAATAAATGCTCATTTTGGACTCTTAAAAGCCACCTTTGAGGTGTTCCACTAGATTATCATTAATAGAAATTATTCAGTGGTGATGTTACATAAAACCCCAGCCACTGCCCTTGGAGCTTTCTGTATAAATTCACATCCAATAAACTGTGATCATATCTTTCATTAGAACTGTTACTACATACATTTCTATTCAGGGCATCTCTCTGAAATAAAACTATTTCCCTAAAAGTTAATTTTCTTGATACACATGTGTGGGCTTATTAATGTGAGCTTAGAATAGACTTACTGTTTCATTTATCTGGAAGGAATACAAAGAAAGTAATGCTGGCAAATTTGCATCTCACATGATTTCAAGTGTGACAGGACACACACTACAACACAATTTTGGAGTAAGTGTATCTCACAGATCCCTGGATTCATGTTGAGAAAAATGTCACTAATACTCCCACATCTTTACAAGGCATTTTAACCTGACTTTTCTCTTTCTTTCTTTTTTTTGTTTTTTGTTTTTTTTTTTTTTTGAGATGGAGTCTTACTCTGTCACCCAGGCTAGAATGCAGTGGCATGGTCTTGGCTCACTGCAACATCTACCTCCCTGGTTCAAGCGATTCTCCTGCCTCAGCCTCCCGAGTAGTTGGGATTACAGGCACACACAACCACACCCGGCTAATTTTTGTGTTTTTAGTAAAGACTGGGTTTCACCATGTTGGCCAGGCTGGTCTTGAATGCCTGACCTCAGATGCTCTGCCTGCCTCGGCCTCCCAAAGTGCTGGGATTGCAGGCGTGAGTCCCCCCACCTGGCCTACCCTTACTTTTCTCATCACCTCTTCCTCCTCTTCATAATTCTCCTGTGAGGCAGGCACTGTTATGTTCCCTGATTTCATGGTGAGAAAACTGAGGCTCAGAAAGGCGATTAGAAGGTGCAAGGTCTTACAGCTAGTAATGGCCCCCTTTGGGGCTTACATAGCCTTTCCTGATGGAATGTCCATCCTCTGCCCTGGCTTCCTTACCTCTGCAATCCCATCCCTCCACCCGTTCATGACCCACCTTGACGTTCACGTCTGCAGACCCTCTTTGTTCTCATTTGCCTGGAACACTCCCTCACATGCTAACTGTTACTCTAGCCTCCAGGTCTCAGGGAGCACTTCTTCCAGGGAGTCTTTGCTGCCTCTCACTGAGCAAAATGCACTTGCTGAGTAGTCCATCTGCACAAGAATAGGGACGTCAACTGTCTTCTTCTCTTTATCTCCAGAGATTTTTTTTTTTTTTTTTTTTTTTTTTTGAGATGGAGTCTCACTCTGTCACCCAGGCTGGATGCAGTGGTGTGATCTCAGCTCACTGCACTTCTGCCTCCCAGGTTCAAGCGATTCTCCTACCTCAGCCTTCCGAGTAGCTGGGATTACAGGCATGTACCACCACGCTGGGCTAATTCTTGTATTTTTAGTAGAGACGAGGTTTCACCATATTGAAAAGAAAGAAAAGAAAGGAAAAAAAGGAAAGAAAGAAAGGAAGGAAGGAAGGAAGGAAAGAAGAAAGAAAGAAAAGAAAGAAAAGAAAGAGAAAGAAAGAAAGAAAGAAAGAGAAAGAAAGAAAGAAAGAAAGAAAGAAAAAAGAAAGAAGGAAAGGAAGGAAGGAAGGTAGGTCTCAAACTCCTGGCCTCTAGTGATCCACCTGCCTAGGCCTCCCAAAGTGCTGGGATTACAGACATGAGCCACCGCGCCTGGCCCTATCTCCAGAGATTTATAAGACCCGATATATAACAGGTGTTCAACAAAAACTCGTTAACTCACAAATGAGAACTAGTGGTAAAGCCAGGGCTAGAACTTCTGACCTCAAGTTCATTTCTTTGTCATCCTCTTATTCCCTCTTATAATTAATAAAACAATAACAGTAACAAATGACTTCTGACGTGTGATTTCTTTCTTGAGTGAGATACCAATGTGGATTTACCATAATGTAATACAGTAAAATTTCAGTACTATGGACTCCATTAAGAATCCAGCATGGCACATGTATACATATGTAACTTACCTGCACATTGGGCACATGTACCATAAAACCTAAAGTATAATAATAATAATAATAATAATAATTACAATAAAAGAAAAAAAAAAAAAAGAATCCATAATGCCTTGACCAGCGGCTGGGCTGGCTCATACCTCAAAAGTGTTTATTTATAAAAGAGATTGCTAAGCACTTTAGTGCATTAGCAGTGTAAACAAGATCATGGGGGAAATGGCAGAAGACACTTAAGAGAACGAACTGCCTGGAGTCACTTTGGAAGCACCCATTATGAACAAACAATCACTGTGCTAATTACAATTGCTCTGCTAATTACAATTACTGTGCTAATTACAATCTATCCTTATCTGTTCATAGGTTCCCTAAGGACTTTTCCTTCTGAGCGTTTAGACCAGCCTGAGTTACGGCCTGCATTTGAGTGTAATGAAATTGCACTTCTTTAAAAATTGTCTCTCCTTCAGATGTCTCAATGATTCAGATAGGCTTTCCCCTTCTAGAAAAAACACAGTCAGGGATTTTGAAGCCAGAAATTTAAAACAAAACCAAAAAAAGGGGGCAAGGGAGCTGTGAAGACAAGCAAAATGGATCTTGTTGATTTTGTTGTTTTAGCACCTTTTGCAGTCTAGAGACACATTTTTAGGTTAGTTGGAGAACATTTGAAATATACTCTGTACAATTTGTTTTCTTCATAAAACAACCAGGTTTGGTATATTTAGAGATGTGAACATTGAGAATAAAATTTTAAAAAATTAAAGCGGCTATTTTTCTTTCCTCTCTTACCATAAATAGGGGGAAAGATTACAGAGGGCTTGTTTAAAAATGGATTCCAATTCCCTGCTCCCCATTAAAAAAAATAATAATAATAATAAAGAACGTCTTTCACTAGATCTTCATTTTACTACTTACTTTCTGTCCCCAATTAAACTAATGGGTGTTGATGCTATGAGATTTTTGTTTCAGTGCTTAAGAATAATAAAGCTTCACCCAGGCCAATGTCTTCTCCTAAATGGATTTCTTGCTACTTTTCCAGGAGTTTGTCTTCAACCTTTGACCTGAAGCAGAATGCAGCCCAGCTCTCTGCTGGTAAGTAGCTTTCTGCTGCATCCAATTATGGCTGAAATTGCAGCGTGGGCACGTAGAGGAGGCTCTAATCCAGGCACCCAACCATGGCTTCAGCACCCGGGACTTAGCAGCCTGCCTTCAATAAGTGCCTTCTCTGTTGGCACTGATCTCTAAGCATCCCTGTGCCCATCAGATAGCAGAGCAGATGAACACAAAATAACTTCTGCTACATTATGCACTGGGGGCCTATTGGATTGCAGGACAGGGCTGTCTCCCCTGGCTGCTGCAAAACTGAAACATACTCTCTGCACTTGATCACTCTAGAGAGGATTACGTGCAGAAGACTTCTTTAGGATTCCATGGATCTCTAGTGCCATTGGCCTTGGGACTTGGTTCCTGCTTTCAAACTGGCAAATGGAGGAACAACAATTCTCCATTCTCAGGCATAACCTAGGCAGCTCGTGTTTCCATCTAGCATTTAAGTTCAGTTTAACACTTTGCTATTCAAAGCTGGTCCTCTGTACTCATGGACATAAAGATGGGATCAGCAGAAACTGGGGACTACTGAGCGGGGAAGGAGAAAGGAGACAAGGCTCAAAAACTAAATATTGGGTACTATGCTCAGCACATGAGTAAAGGGATCATTCATTTCCCAAACCTCAGGATCACGCAATATACCCAGGTAAAATACCTGTGCATGTACCCCCTGAATCTCAAAGTTGACAAAAAAATTTAAAAAGAAAAACAAAAAATAATAAAAATAAAACACACATAACAGTTAACCCAATCATTCTACTCCTAGGAATTTGTCCTACGGATATATTAGTATGCTCAGACATATATACATAAAATTGTTCACTGAAATATGTTTTGGAAAAGCCAAAAACTGGAAGCAACCTAGATGTGCATGAATAAAGAAGTGGTTAATAATTATACGATTCAATCATTCAACACATATTCAGCAGGAACTGGGGACACAGCAATGAACAACACAGACAAAAATCCCTGCCCTCATGGAGCATATGTTATCCCTACAGTGGAAAAATATGGCATGCCTGAAACGTAGGAGGAAGATCTATAAACATTGATAGCTCTCCAAGAGCTATGAGTAAGTGAAAAACTCAAGGTGCAGAACAGTATGGCTGGCTATCTAGCTAGCTAGCTATTTAGATCATACGATCCCACTTGGAAACACATATTTTAATTTGTTTAAAATTCTGGTGAATACAAAAGGAACTTAATGGTCCTTTGGGAAATGGGATTGAGGTCTGGAAAAAAGAGAATCTTAAATATGTTTGAAAAACAAACAAAAAAGCTGGTCCTCGGACCCAGCAGCTAATTTGAAATACAGAGCCTCAGAATTTATTACCTGTGGCCTACTGATGCATAATCTATATTTTAGCAGGCAATTGGTTCGTACATTAGAGTTTGAGAAGCACTGGTATAATTCATGTGTATTGAGTTCTGACTTTAAGCAGACATATGGAAAATTCCCACCTTTAGATAGGGTTTTCATGCATAATAATGATGAGCTATTATTTGCTTCCCAGCTCTTAGAGGATCATATGGTTTAGACCAGGAGTGTCCAATTTTTTGGCTTCCCTGGGCCATGTTGGAAGAATGGTCTTGAGCCACACATAAAATACACTAACACCAATAAACATAAAATACACTAACACCAATAATAGCTGATATGCAAAAACAAACAAACAAACAAAAAACCTCATTTTTTTTTTGAGACGGGGTTTCACTCTTGTTGCCCAAGCTGGAGTGCAATGGTGCAATCTCGGCTCACTGCAACCTCCACCTCCCAGGTTCAAGTGATTCTCCTGCCTCAGCCTTCCCGAGTAGCTGGGATTACAGGCATGTGCCACCATGCCCGGCTAATTTTGTATTTTTAGTAGAGACAGGTTTTCTCCATGTTGGTCAGGCTGGTCTCGAACTCCTGACCTCAGGTGATCCGCCCACTTCAGCCTCCCAAAGTGCTGGGATTACAGGCGTGAGCCATTGAGTCGGGCCAAAAACCTCATAATATTTTAAGAAAGTCTACAAATTTGCATTAGGCCACATTCAAAGCCATCCTGAGCCACATATGGCTTGCGGGCTATGGGTTGGTTGAGCTTGGTTTAGACCATGTGCATGTGCTGAGCACACATGTTATCTAGAGGCCGTGGAGTGTTTACAAGAGCAGCCCTTCAATCCTAGCTCCATTATTTACACTCTGTGTGGCCTTGAATGCCATGCTTCATCTCTCTGGGCTTCAATTTTCTCATGTAAAGAGTATGAGCATCAATCTGCTTTGTCAACATGCGTCATGGGAGAAATATCTGCCTATGCCCCTCAAACACAGGCTTTGAAAGGGATAGAAAACATAGTTTTACAAGATGGGTTATGCTTTAAGGGTATTGGGAAATGGACAGAGGATGTGATGTGGTGATAATAGGGGAAGAAAATTAGGACAGGTAGTAGGTGAGCAAGACTGATGTGCAGTCCAGTAAGACTTGCTGGTTAAGCTTCATGCTGTTTGAAAGGGCCTCCTTTCCTATTGGGCAAGTGGCACTTCTATGCTTATCGTTAAATTTTTTTGTTTTTTTTTTTGTTTGTTTTGTTTGCTTGTTTTTTTAGACGGAGTTTCACTCTTGTCGCCCAGGCTAGAGTTTAATGGTGCAACCTCGGCTTACTGCAATCTCCGCCTCCTGGATTCAAGTGATTCTCCGGCCTCAGCCTCCCACGTAGCTGGGATTACAGGCACCTGCCACCACACCCAGCTCATTTTTTTTTTATTTTTAATAGGGACGGGGTTTCACCATGTTGGCCAGGCTGGTCTCGAACTCCTGACCTTGTGATCCACCCGCCTCGGCCTCCCAAAGTGCTGGGATTACAGGCATGAGCCACTGCGCCTGGCCTTATCAGTAAATATTTTTAATATCACCCTAGAGGTGGGAGATTAGCATACCACTGCAACTTTTGGATCTAGGCCCAGGCCCTATATCAAATTCCACATAGTAAATATGAACACTTAAATCCCACATTCCTAATAAGATGTGTTTCATTACAGAATGTTCAGACAGAAAAAAAAGGGTGACCCTATAAGACACAGGTGACAGAACACACTGGAGAGATTACGTTTTCCCGAGGCTGTGATTCCACACTGCTAGCTGAGCTGTCCACTTCCCATGACCCTCACCCCCAGAGCATGAAGGGCTGAGCTTCCGCCCCTATCCTGGGCATTTGATGAAAGCACCATGTTTACCAAAACATGTGCTTCTTAGAAGTTGAGAGGATACCCCTGGCTCCAGTCCAGAAATAAGTTTTGCAGGGAATGAAAAAAAAAACCGATCTTCATCTGCTGTATGGCTCCTGGAACTGGGGGGAAAGGAATGCAATTTAAGGCAGAGAAAGGAATGGTTATTGGGATCCTACTGTGTGCTGGGAGCTTTGCTTATTTGTCTGTTAAATCCTTGCCAAAGCTCTTTGGGGTTATTTTAAGGCAAAACACCACTTTATAGTTGAAGATCTTGAGATTACTGAAGTTAAGAAATTTATCCAAAGCCACACAGCTTGGAAAGGGCAGACACGGGATTTGGACCCTGTTAGTTTTTAACAGTAGCACACCAGCCAGGAAGAGGATTTAGTCCCTGCATAATCCTGCACATGCAAGTGAGCTTTGCTTACAGCTCCTCCTTAGTGATGAACCTGGCAGCCCTCTATGGCACATGGGTCTTCTGTTTGCCAAGGACAGATATGAAACAGGTTCCAATTCCATTTAATTATCTCAACACCAGGAAGTGGGCATTGTTACTATTATTCTTAATTTAGGGATGGGGGAAATTGAGGCTTAATGAAATAATGTACCTAGAGTCACACAGTTGACCAAAGGCAAGCTGGGACTCTGAATCCAGAGCTGGCCTCTTAAATACAAAGTCATTGTATCCCAAAATTGTTGGATCATGTGAACCACTTGGAAATACTGGTAAAAATTTGCTTTCCCGAATACCTTTTCTGGGAAAAATGGTGGGTCTTGGTGCAGCCCCACGTGATTCTTATGATCAGGTGAATAGGAAAGGCTTCACTAAGCTCCTGGCCGTAGGAGTTGAGTAGCAAGAATGCTATGCTTTGTGTCAGATGCTCTCAGCCTCTATCTGATATTTGCACTAGCCTTAATTTACAGAAGAGGCCACAGAAACCAGAGAGAAGAATGGCCAAGGGTGATACAGCAGGAAATGGCAGAGCAGTATCAGAAACTCATAGGAGCAGAGAGTAGAACTGCAGTTGTCAGGAACTGGGTGAAGGGAAAAATGGGGAGGCAAGGACTAAAGGGCACAAAGTTTTGGGAACAGTTTTATTATGCAAGATAAATAAGTTCTGGAGATCTATTATACAGTATAGTCCCCATAGCTAACAATACCGTATTGTAGACTCAAATTTCACTAAGATATGTTAAATGTTTTGTTTTTTGAGACAGGATCTCAGTGCCACCCAGGCTGGAATGCAGTGGTGCCATCACGGCTCACTGCAGCCTTAAATTCCTGGGCTCTAGTGATCCTCCCACCTCAGTCTCTCAAGTAGCTGTGACTAGTGCTGCACAACACCATGTTCAGCTAACTTAACATTTTTTTTTTTTTTTTTTTTTTAGAGATATGATATCACTATAATCCTCAGACTGGTCTTGAACTCCTGGCCTCAAGCGATCCTCCCATCTTGGCCTCCCAAAATGCTGGGTGTTAAATGTTCTTAGCATTAAAAACTAAATAAACAAAGAGGGTGGGAGAAAACTGTGGAAGGTAATGGATCTATCTATGGCCTTGATGGTGGTGATGGATTCACTAGTATATACTTATCTCCAAACTAATCAAGCTGTGCACATTAGATAAGAACAGCTTTTTATATGTCAATGATACTTTAATAAAGTGGTTTGAAAAAAGAAAGTTAGCTTTCTGATTCCAGCCCCTATGGTACACCCAACATTGGTCTTGATTCCTGCAGAAGATGTCAGAAAACCTTGGAAACATGGGGCCACACAAAAGAAAAGAGATTTTTTTTTTTTTTCTGCAACCAGTTCAGGAGTCAGAATGCCAGGAAAATTCACCCCTTGACTCCTCTAATCCAGCCTCCAACTGCTGTCCTCAGTGCACTTCTAAGATCTTGCCAATGGTCCCCCAAAGAAGGCAGCAAACTGCTATGTTTCTAAGTGACAAGTTGAGGATTTTGCTAAGAGCTTGAATATTGCAGAATATTGCTCCATAGAGAGGCTTGGGAATAGCCTTGAAAATCAGAAGCTAATGCCTCCTTTTAATTAATACTGTCTCTACTAACAGCCTCTTTTGCTTTTTCTTATTTCAATGAGATCATCATCTATTATAAAGCACACAGACCTGAGAGTGCACAAACACAACTTCCAGGCCTGGTTCTGCCACTAATTCTCTATGGGACCTTGGCATTGGTGCTCCTGTACAGTGTCAGGGTTGCATGCCATGTCCCCAAGCCTTCAGACAGAATATAGTGCAGACAAACAGACTGAGCATTGAAGGACTGGCTTATTCATTTATTAGTGATATAATTTTAGGCAATTTACTTAACCACTGTGAGCCTCAGGTATCCCATCTACAAAAGGGGAGAGTTTAGCCAGGTGCAGTGGCTCACACCTGTAACTACAGCACTTTGGGAGGCTGAGGTGGGAGGATCACTTGAGGCCAGGAGTTCAAGACCAGCCTGGCCAACATGGTGAAACCTCGTCTCTACTAAAGATACAAAAACTAGCTGGGCATGGTGGCGCACGCCTGTAATCCCAGCTACTCTGGAGGCTGAGGCAGGAGAATCAGGTCAGCCCAGGAGGCATAGGTTGCAGTGAGCCAAGATCATGTCACTGCACGCCAGCCTGGGCAACAGAGCGAGGCTCTGTCCCAGACAAACAAACAAACAAAAGAGGAGAGTTTGTACAAATTGTTCTCCAAGGCTTTTCCAGCTATAAAGTTTGTGGTTCTCCACTAACCGAAAGAAAGAAATTGACAAGAGAATAGAATGATGTAGTATAGTTCTCAGAGGCTGCAATATGAAACAGGAGAGTGCTGGGAGTCTTGAAGGCATGACTGTTAAGTGAACTTTGGTGTTAAACCCCGATGCTACCACTTTAGCTGTTTGACTGCTAGGCTAGTTAGCCTAATCTCTCTGTGCTTCAGTGTCCACAAATATGTCTGTGCCTTTGTTTCTCAGTGTCTTATGATATGCTGAGATAAGATAGCATGTCTTATTGTAAGATGCATCATAAGATAGCATGTCTCTGTCCAATCCTTTGAGATAGCAATGGGACTTAATTTGACCAGAAATAAAAGCAGAATTTCACTGCTAGGATAAAGTTATGATAACCAAGTTTGTTTCTCACTATGAAAGCATTAATGGAAGCACAGAAAGGCGATTCTTCTGTCAGTCTAGATTTCCAAACACCAGAATGGCCAGGGCCCCTGCCATTCAGGGAGAGGCAGGTGGTATGACCAACACATAAAAACTTTCACAGTCAGGCCACTGAAGTTTGAAATTGTTTGTTCCCAAGACACAAACTAATGCATTCTGACTGATACATTCATTTCCTTTTATTCATAAAGCCAAGTTGTTAATGGCTCCTTTGCAATAGGTGTGAAAAGATCAAATGAAAAAACACATAAAGTATTCAGCATAGGACCAGACACATAAAAAATGTACACACCATTAAAGGTGGGGTGGGGGGGAGGCGGGAGGGAAAGAGGTAGAAGGGAGGGGAAAGAAGGTTTCAGAAGCAGCATGTTTAATTAATCACCTCTTAGGAAGGCACTAGAAAAATCATAGGCCAGAACGGCTGTGGAGACCACTTAATAAGAACTGACTCAATATCCTCAGTGGGGGAATGAGTGAGTGCTACTAACAAAGACCAGCTTTCCTTGAATCCTTATAGAAACCCCTTCAGTCTTGCCAGGCATGGGTTGTGGGTGCTGAATCCCCAAACCCCACATCTTACCCCAAACTGTCCTCTTATGCTATACAATATGCACATCTGATAAGCAGACAAGATTGAAAAGTCCCTTTCTAATAAATCTCTCATGAGCTCCTCCAGCTCTTTGCAGGTCATTCTTGAGGGCCTATGGGCAAATGCCTGCTGCCAGCAGACCTATCTTATTTATGGTGAGGCTTTTGCAAAATCTACCAGTGCAATTTGCTCAGTCCCCATTCCCAAGCAACTTTTCCTTCCTGCCATTTCTGAGTCACCAGGTTCAATAATAGTTCTTGACTGATGTTTATCTAAATCTCTGCAATCTATAACCAAAGTTTACCTTTCTTCCTTATAGGAATGAAGTACAATGAATGTGGGTAAGAGAGTGAGAGGGAGAGTAAAAAACAAACAAATAAACATCAAATATCACCAATCTTTGGTGAGTTTATCTAACTTGAACAGTCTGTCAATTCCCACACTGATCAAGAGCAAAGGAAAGGGGATTCTGACAGTGACCCTACGTAGATCACTAAGACCAACACTGTGCACCGGAAGGGATAAGAAACAACAAAGCTTGACATCACTTACTGGATTTGGGGGCAATTTGGAAGCGAAATCATTGGCTCTTCACATTTCCACAGAACTTGACATTTTACCAAAGGCTTCATTCATGTCAATTTCAACCTAATTCCTAATACAGTGGTCTCTCTCAGCACCATCCAGTCTCTCAAAACAAGCCCCATTCCCTTCCTAGGAATAAACTGTATTTTGATTTTTGTTATGAACTCTGTGTCCTTCTTTCTTGATCTTTTCATGTCTCCTTCAGTCCTTCCATCTTGCACACATTTCCCCCTTCCCCGCCTTCTGCTGTCTGTCTCTGTACCTCCTTAACTCTGTTCACAGCTCTACATCTCTTCTTAATTCTTTCTTTGCTTGCTGTTCCCTCCTGCTGTGACAGAGACTGTTCTTTAGTGTCTCCTCTGTTTTTGCCTCTCTCTCCCTGCCTCTGCTCTGTCTGTCTGATTGAGTCTCCTTGTCACTCTTGCCCTATCTTTATCTTTCCATGTGAGTCCCTTAATGTGCACCATGCTTAATTTTTGCACGCAGTGCAAACCCTTGGACTGGTCAGGAAATATCACCACATGCTCACCCCCCAGAACAGGCTGTAGCCTACATGCAGTGACCTGAAGAGGTAGCTCCCCATGGAGTGGTCTTTGCCTAAGATCCCTCCTTAGTTATAAATTTGGTCTCCCCCTGTGGCACCTGGGTCCTCACTCTACACTGAGAACAGGGATAGAACACATGGCTCTCCTCATCACATGCTGATATGGGATATAAAGTAGTTGCATACATCCTTTACTGCAGAACAAGAAACCAGGGAGCACTGGTTTGGGAGTCAGAAACTAACTTTCAGCGTAAAAGGAGTTCCAATCACTGTGAATATTGAGCCAATTATATTATTTCCTGAGCTTCCGTTTCTCCATCTGTACAAGTAAGGTCTGAAATAGTTAATCTTTAAGTTCTTGTCTAGTTCAGAGACATTACATTTTTAAGCGCTTTGTAAAGCAGAAATCCGGGTTGCTCTTTCAGAGATTCAAGAGAGGAAATGAAAACACAGACCTCTCTTATATCAGCAGTTGCTAGGTGGGGTGATCTAGGCAGGGGCAGGGAGGAGTACAAAGCAGAACTGCAGCTGTCACACAGGAGACACTAGTTGGTAGAGAGTTTGATATCCTAGGCCAGCCAATTGTCAGGAAATGAGGCATATGGTGAGACGGCTGGTGGCAGTACTTGCTGGCTACTCTCTAGGGCTGGACCAGAGATTACTTACAGGAGGGAGGAAAGGAAGTAGTAGGAGGAGAGAAATGACAACTGCATTTGATGCTGAAATACTTGCAGGCTTTCAGGAAATGTGAAAGACAAAGGAGCTCCATCCTCCCCACTGTCTGGAGCTCAGGAGGGGAGACTTGAAAAAGATAAATTTACAGCTGGGCGGGGTGGCTCACGCCTGTAATCCCAGCACTTTGGGAGGCCAAGGTGGGTGGATCACGAGGTCAGGAGTTTGAGAACAGTCTGGCCAACATAGCGAAACCCCATCTCTACTAAAAATACAAAAAATTAGCCAGGTGTGGTGTGTGCCTGTGATCCCAGCTACTTGGGAGGCTGAGGCAGGAGAATCACGTGAACCTGGGAGGTGGAGGTTACAGTGAGCCAAGATCACGTCACTGCACTCCACATTCCAGCCCAGGCAACAGTGTGAGGCTCTGTCTCAAAAAAAAAAAAAACAAAAAAAAAAAACAAAAAAAAAAAGAAAGAAAAAGAAAGAAAGAAAGAAAGAAAGGAAAAGATAAATTTAGACCCATCAGAAGTGGCTTGCCTTTCCACAGTGGGGAGGCAACTGACTTAGCATGGTTCCAAAAGGATACATGGTCTGGAGATGGAAATAATTGCAAAGAAAGTTTAGCTGAAGCCAAGGATGACAGAGCTTAAATGGAATGGATTGCTCTAGTATAATGGTGGTAGTCTTGGGAGTTTTCTAAATCTTGAGGCTGTCATCAAAAGAGAAAATCCTGGTCTGTTCACTATACTCCCCTCCATGAGCAAATCAGGGCACTTAGGCTCTGGCTGTTCAGAGGCAATCCAGGGTTGAGAAGTTGGAAACAATGAGCAGAGTGTTTGAGGCAGAACGATGACTTCTAATGGATCTAAAATTGTGTCTGGGACTGGACAGTCCTAGGCCAGCCTTTAAGGTGCCATGTTCTTTCTTTTTCTTTTTTTTTTTTGACATGGAGTCTTGCTCTGTCACCCAGGCTGGAGTGCAGTAGCACTATCTCGGCTCACTGCAAGCTCCGCCTCCCAGGTTCATGCCTTTCTCCTGCCTCAGCCTCCCAAGTAGCTGGGACTACAGGCAGGCGCCACCACGCCTGGCTAATTTTTTCTATTTTTAGTAGAGACAGGGTTTCACCATGTTAGCCAGGATGGTCTCGATCTCCTGACCTTATGATCCACCTGCCTCAGCCTCCCAAAGTGCTGGGATTACAGGCATGAGCCACCAAGCCCGGCGGTGCCATGTTCTTTCTCACTGACGAGTCTGTTGGCCGCGGGAAGATAAGCACTCCAAGCAGTCAGGAGATCTGAGAACGTGGGCTGGTCCCACAATGACTTGCTTTGTGACCAAGTCCTTTCCCTGCATGTAAAATGAGATCCCAGGATTTAATGAAGTTTGTTCAGGATCTAGCCTCTTACTACCCATGTGGATCCTTCTTTTGGACCAAGCTATCCTTCACACAAAAGAATGGTACATTGGCTCAATTATCAAATGCCAGCCGCTCTGAGAGCTGCTGTGAGAAATGAAACTCCATAAAACATACAATGTACCTACGGAAATGGCTGGCTTCTGTAAAAAGCACCCTGTTTTAAAGATGAAGCAGTAGAATTATGCTTCTCATGGGTGGGGCTGGGATTTGAAGGCATGTTCATTGGCAATCTGTTTTCTTGACTCCCACCCTTGCTTATCCATATGTCTGGGCCTTTGCAGGCTCCTTCCTGGACAGGAAAATGCCCTTTAACTCTTATCTCTCCCAAGAGGCACTATTCTCTGCTATCACTTCAAACCTCAGTTCACAAGCTTTGTCCTTTGAGAAGCCCTTTATCTTTCCTTCTAATTCCTTTCAACAGCCTTCCCATGGGAACTCTTTGGAAACCATTGTCTTTCCTTGGAACACTGCTTTGCAAATTAAATTTTTGTATTTTTTTAAAACTTGTGTGTGTCATCTTGCAAGCTTTTAAATTTCTTCCTCAAAGAGAAAGAATAATTCCTTTTTTTTTATTTTGTATTCCAAGCAGCATTATTCTATCCATGATGTTGCTCAAGACACACTTTCATAGACCATTAAAATTATAGAAAACTAGTATCGTAGAATCTCAGCATTGAACTGCAGTTAATCCAGACTATCCTTAAATTTTCCCCAGAGCTTTTCCTGATTTTTGTTCTTGTTTTTTTTAAATAGAGACAAGTGTTCACTCTGTTGCCCAGACTGGATTGCAGTGGCATGATCATAGCTCACTGTAACCTTGAATGGCCAGGCTCAAGTGATGGTCCTGCCTCAGCTTCCCAAGTAGCTGGGACTACAGACATGTACCAGCAAGTTCGAATAACTTTTTTTGTTTCTTTGTTTTGTTTTGTTTTGAGATGGAGTCTCACTCTGTCATCCAGGCTGGAGTGCAGTGGCGTGATCTCAGCTCACTGCAAGCTCCGCCTCCTGGGTTCATGCTATTCTCCTGCTTCAGCCTCCTGAGTAGCTGGGACTACAGGCACCCGCCACTACGCCTGGCTATTTTTTTGTATTTTTAGTAGAGACGGGGTTTCACTGTGTTAGCCAGGATGGTCTCAATCTCCTTATCTCATGATCTGCCTGCCTCAGCCTCCCAAAGTGCTGGAATTACAGGTGTGAGCCACTACACCCAGCCCAGTTAAAAAAAAAAAAAAAAATTAGCAGAGATGGAGTCTTGCAAAGTTACCTAGGCTTGTCTAAAACTCCTGGGCTCAAGTGATCCTCCCACCTAGGCCTCCCACAGTGTTGGAATTACAGGTGTGAGCCACCATGCCTGGCTCGGAGCTTTTCCAGTAAAGTAGCATTCAGTCTCTGCTTGAGCAACTGAGTCATGGATCCACCTGCCAACGATACCTAGTGTCAGAGGGGCTATTTCTATCTCATTTTCCATCTTATGCCCAATAACCAGCATGGTATATGGGAAAGAGGAGATTCTCAAAGAGTATATGATGATTACAAGGATGAACGGTTTTAGTGAATTCACACCTCCATTCTCATTCTGTAAAATGGGAGTAAGAGGGTATGCTGAATTGAAATACAAAAGCAAGGTTTTAGAGTCAGCTGGAGTTACATCTGATTCCTGACTCTACCTCTTACTAGATGATGATCTTGAGAAAGTCACTCAACCTCTCTGGATTAATTTCTCAATTGTAAAATGGAGGTCGTAGTGCCTCCAATGATTCTAATAATGAGCTAAAATGAAATTATCTTGGCTCTCCTACTTCCTAGAAGGGAGTCTTTGGAAAGCTACTTTAGATTTCTGTTTCTCTTCTGTATAAAAAGGATGATAATGACTCCTGCCTTACAGGATCATTGTGAGGATTATGTAAGTTAATAGGTAAAAAATACTTAGAAAACCCTTTCGTGTATGCTGAATCAATGTTAGTGGACATTATTATTGTTAGTAGTAGTAGTTAGTAGTAAAGAGCTTGACACAGAATAATTATTAATAAATGGTAACCATTATTACCACTCACAATACAATTATCACTACTATTAGTAAGATGATGGAATGGAAACAATGATTATTATAATGGTGACTTATTACTAGTTCTGACTTTTATTGATATGACCTCAAATGATTAGGAGAACCTTGCTTTGTGATAATATCTTATTTTTTTATGCAAACATGGTTAAAAGTATAATGTGTGTGTGTGCGTGTGTATGTGTGTGTGAGTGTGTGTTTAGATAATCCTTTTCTATACATACAACAAATCTCACTCTACTAGCTTATGGTTCTTCAAGCTTTGAGGCATAAGTAAGTCACCACTTAAGGTTTCTCTTCTTTAGGCAGAACAGTTTCAGTTTCTTCAACTGTCCAAAAACTCTTTACCAATATCTTGCATGTTTAATCCTCACATAATCTGGCCAACCTAGCCATCACTCACTATTGAGTGAAAAAAGCAATTTCTAAACAGCTTTACCTGGATTTGGGGAGTGTGTGTGTGTGTGTGTGTGTGTGTGTTTGTGTGTGTGTAGGCAGACAGGAAAAAGCAGAGAGAGAAAGAGAGAAGTAGAAATTTTAAGAGCATTCAGGAAAATGTTAATTCTAGGTATTTCTGGGTGATGGGATTTTTATTTTCTACTACATTAAATGTCTTTATTTTTGAACTGCCTGAACAGCATGCATAAAATACTTATTTTTCAGTAGACTGAAAGATTAATTAATGTTTTTCAAAATGCCATTAACTGTACTTATATGATAATTTAAGATTGAATTTAAAATGTGGGGATAGAGCTAGGAAAATGGCAAAGTGGGACAAATATATGCTAGGACCATGAAAAAGAAACCTTATGGAATAAAGTTTGCTGACTTTCCACACTCCTTAAGAGGGTACCTGTGAGCTTAAAGTGATGCTGGCCAGAATAACAGGTCTCTACCCCATTGTGCCCATGGCTTCCTCCCTGTGCCCAGGTTGTTTGTCAGTGACTCAGACCAGCAATGTGCAAGTGTCTACAGCATACCTAAAGGTCATCTGGAAGACTTGGCCTTGGTTCACATGTTGGGTCCGGTTGTTGTAACCATGTAGCATCTCTCCAAAGAGGGTATCATTGAATTTGGAGTCAGGTTTGAGGCACTTGGGGCCCTCGCAGACATCTGAGAGCATTAAGCAGGATTTTCCATCAGGAGCCAGTTTGTACTCCTCCACGCAACTGTATGATAAAACAGAGCTCAGAATTAGCTTCACATCCTGAATGCCCCCATTGGGGGTGACCTAAAACCAAGGCCTCCTTTCCCTGCAAAACAGGTCAGAGTTTAGGAAGGAGACAGCTATTCTGCCTGGAATCTATCTAGGGCACAGATGTCTAGAGAGAAGCACATTAATACTGCAAATTGGTAAATTCAAGGAAAGTCATTTGTGACATTTTGGAGGAGTCAAGGGGACACCAGCATGCACGTTCACACACAAAGCAAATTTAAAAACTGTTTCCCATGAACACACAGACTTTAAAAAGCATGACAGACCAATTCACAGGGAATCATCAACTAGTGTCTCAAACCAGAATCTATTCCCAGTACATCTGTCAACCAAGGTTGAAGACGGTAGCAAATACAAGATTTTTATCATCCTGGTAGCTCGGGTGTGAAACCTTCCAGGACCATGGACAGCACAAGGCTTCGTTCACTTAGGGATTTTAGCAGCCTCCATTGGTCTAACAGTCAGAAAAGCCCTTGATAAGCCTTTGAGATGGGGTGGCCTCATCTATGGACAAAACAGGCATCTGAATAAGGTGTGGAAACAATATTTGCAATTTGAAAAAGATTTGCAGTGAGAAATCTCAGAGAGGCATGGGCTGGAGGGGATGGGGATGGTTGGGGCAAGAAATCAGAGATCTCAGCCCCTGAAAAATCATTCCAGAAACTGGAATTCTATGAGTGTCTACCTTTTCAAAGTTCAGCGCTAAGCACTAGGAGTATGGTGCACATAAATAAGACAGACAAGAGAATGGTTTGTGAGATTGGACAGACCTGTACAAATGCCATTTTTCTCCTTGTGACCTATGTGAACATGAGTGAGTCATTTAACTTCTATGATCCCCAGTTTCCTCAAGTGTAAAATAGAGTAGACACTTCTACCTTAATTCAGTAGGATGCTATAAGGTCACATGATACATTGGCCACAAAAAAAAAAAAAACAGGAATTGCAATATACTTAACACAATAATCATAATAGTGGTAGTAATGCTGTTATTTCTATTTATTGAGCATGTACTATTCACTGAACACTTTATGTATTTATTATCTAACCACGAAGAAAGAGTAATATCATCATTTCCGCTTTACACATAAGCAAAATAAGGAGCCAAGAAATAAAGCATGTCATACTGTGAGTAAGTAGCAAAGTTGATATTCAAATTCAGTTCTGTTAGAAAAAGGGATGTTTGTCTATTTTTGTCTCCTCCAAATCTAGTGCTTTCTATGTGCACAAAATGACCCTGGTTGGTATATCAGTTTGAGAAAGTAAACAGCAGGCAATCTCCTATTTGCCTTTCTTTCAAGGGGTGTAGCAAAGATTCATTGAAACTAACTGCAAAGAGACTCAGGAACTCAGATGGGAGAAGGAAGAGGCTCTGTATGGTGGTTTGGAAAGAAAATGTACACAGGTTGTGGGAACCAGTAGCTGATGCTACAGATATAGAGCTGAACTGGAGGCAGAAAGAAGACAAGCATAGCTGAAAACTTGACCCAAGATCACTCTAGTGAAAAGCCAGGAAGTCTCATGCATGAAGTAAACTGTCACTGTTTCCTGGCTTTCCCCTAATCCCTGGCGTACTGCACTGATGCACTGATTGTCTTTCTAATGTTCACATGTTCCTTTCCATAGTACAGTGGGGAAATCTCTTGGAAAAGGGCCCTGTCTCAGATCCTTGGTAAAGTATATCCCCTTCTTTTTGCATCTGTTAAATATTACTAAGTCCCTTTTAATACAGTTGCAGTGCAGATGAAATGAGTGTATATAGAAGTGAATCGTACATGGTGAGTGCTTGATAAAGTCTAGTTCCATCCATTTATTCAGAAAATATGGAGAAATGGTTTACTGGGTACACTGGCTAGAGTACTCTCTCTCTCTTTCTTTCTCTCACCCTCCACACATACCCACATCCCTGTGTGACTGTGAATAAATATATTATTGTTGAAGATGAGTAGACATTATCAAAGTCTGGCCGCGTGCAGTGGCTCACGCCTGTAATCCCAACACTTTAGGAGGCTGAGGTGGGTGGATCATGAGGTCTGGCATTCAAGACCAGCCCGGCCAACATAGTGAAATCCTGTCTCTACTAAAAATAAAAAATAAAAAATAAATTAGCCAGGTGTGGTGGCAGGCGCCTGTAATCCCAGCTACTCGGGAGGCGGAGGCAGGAGAATCACTTGAACCTGGGAAGTGGAGGTTGTAGTGAGCTGAGATCACGCCACTGCACTCCAGCCCAGGCAACAGTGTGAGACTCCGTCTCAAAAACAAAACAAAACAAGACAAAAAAAAAAAACATTATCAAAATCTATAGAGTAAAATATGGAATTTCTTCATTTCCCACTCCTCACTTCCTGTCCCAGAGGTCACCATTGTTAATTTTTATGTGCTCTTCCAGGAGTTTTTCAATGCATTTAAATACATATTGTGTGTGTGTGTGTGTGTGTGTGTGTGTGTGTGTTTGTGTATACATACACATTTCTTTGAATTTGTAGACTAAATTGGGGGGATTTATATAAACACACATATGCACACACACATATCATAATAAACTCATAAACAGAATTACACTATATATTGTTGTGAGACATGCATTTCCACTTGATGTTATTTCTTGGAGATCTTTTCAAAACACTATACATATAGATCTATCTTTTTTAATGGTTATTTGGCATTGCACAGTATAAACGTACCATAATGCTTTTAACTAATTTTTATTGATGGGCACGTTGGCTGTTTATAGCTGTTTGTTATTACAAACAATGCCATAATGAAGATCTTTGCACATACATCATTGTGCCCAACTATGTGTTTCTATAAAACAGATACTCAGAAAAGAAATTGCTTGGTTAATGTTTTATGAATTTTAAAATTTTGATAGATCTACTAAATAGTTGCCTGTAGAATCTCTACCCATTTACAATCCTATAATTGATGAATGGCAGATCCCATTTTTCTACATCTTTCATGTTCATCACTGCCAGTCTAGGATAGGAAAAATAACTCATTTTTGTTTGGATTTGCATTTCCCTTGTTACTGATTAAGTTCAGCATCTTTTCATGTTATGGTCACTTGCATTTCTCCTTCTATAGATTATCCATTAATGTGCATTGACCATTTTTCTATTGTGATATTTGCCTTTTTCTTTGTATTGGTTTATATATGCTCTAAATATTTTCTGGGTAGTTATCCTTCACCTTCCATATATATTAAAATTTTTTTCCAGTCTGTGCTTGTATTTTAATCTTCCTTTTGGTATCTTATTACCTCTTTCTTCTGGTCTTTGTGTCTGAAATTTGTGCAATGTTTAGAAACCCACAAGATGATAAAATATATTTCTGTATATTATTGTAGTATTGTATAGGTTTAAAAAATCTTTGGTTATTTAATAGGTAGGGCATTTATTTTTGAATGTAGTGTGAGTGGTTATTTTAACTTAACTGTTTTTTAAAATGGGTAGCCAATTGTCTGTAGTGTCTGACCTTTCAACAACAAATTTGAAATGTTATTTTTTTTTTACACGTGCAATCCCTACATATGACATATATACATGGTTGGTGTTTTTCCTGTTTAATTATCTGTATATTCCTGCAGTAATTCCAAGATTTAATTACTATAGCTTTATAGCCTGTTTTGGATATAATAATAAAGTAATACTCCTCCCCTTCATCAACACTAGTTTTCTATTTCCAAATTTCCTGACTGCTCTTCCATATTTTTCCTTTCAAATGAATTTCAGAATGGGCTTATCAAATTATATGCAAATCCCTAGCGGAATTTTGGGTAGCATTGCTTTAAATTTGTAAACTAAATTGGGGGAAGTTTTTGATTTTAATTTTATTTCATTTTCTTTTATTTAATATATACGTTTTGTGAGTTAACTCTGTGCTGGGCACTTCTGATAAGTGTGATAAAGACATCTTGCATTAACCACACTGTGTCCTCTTCCTGGACTTGCATTGCATTTTGTCCTCTTCCTAGACTTACATGTCTAAGCCTGTCTTGCAATTGGGCTGAAGGGGCCATGCAACTGGATTCTGAACAATGGAATCTATGCTGACATGATACAAGTCACTGCCAGAATTAGCCTTTTCAAAACATCCTGTGATTTTTCAAGCTGCCTCTTCCCTTGTTATGGCAAGCTTGGAGACCATGTGTTCCCGATGCATTCTACAGGATGGAGGAAGACTGCCACAGTCACAATAGACCTTGCACAAATGAGAAATTAGCTTTCGTGCACAAGCTTCTGGTTGGGCGAGGGGGCTCATTTGCTACAGGAAGAAAGCTTATCTTATCCTGACTAATACAGCATCTTTATAATTCGGAGTCCTCTAACTCAGAAACAGTTTGTATCTCTATTTATCAACTGTTCTTTTAAAACATTTGGTGAAGTTTTTGACTTTTTGTTATAAAGGTTTTGCACGTGTCTTTTGGAGATTATTCATGGGCATTTATGAAAGGCACTATGCTGTAGAGGTTTATCCAAGTATGTTTTGGATCCAGACTAACAGAGTCCAAATCCTGAGTCTGACACCAGTTGTGTGACCTCAGACAAACTACTTAACCTCTCTGTACTTCCTTTGCTTATCTATAAAGAAGATCATATGTGCCTTTTAGAGTGAAAATTCTACTGTTGCAATCTTTTAAACTTCAGAAATAGGATCAGTTTTTCATTTATGTTTTCTTTTATGTTTTCCACATAGTTATTACTGACTTGAGAAAAGCTGTTACTGATTTTTCTAAGTTGATGTTGCATCCTACGAACATAAAGAACTTAAACATTCTAACATGTCTACTAAATTTTTCTAGATGGATAGCATATATTTGCTCAGTTTGGGTATTAGGATTATGGAATAAGTTAAAAAACTATCCTTTTTTGTTTCTTTCTCTGGATCAGTTTATATAAGATAGATGTTATCCATTACTTGATAATTTGATAAGTCTTGCCTATAAAATCCCCTGGGCTTGATGGCTTCCTTTCAGTTGTAGATATTTAGCTCTTATCATTTATTTCCTTATTATCTGCCTATTTAGATTTTCTATATCCTCATAACTCAAACTTCGTAATTTATATTTTCTAACATTATAATGCATTTTATCAAGACTTTCACATGTATTAGTGTAAAGTTCTATGCAGTGATCTCATTAAATTTCTTTTATCTTTTATGTTTCTATAGTTAAGGCACTAGCCCATTCGTAATGTGTTTGTGTTCTTTCTTTGCTCTCTCCTTTGAATAGGCTTTTTGTATTTTGTATTTTATTGGTGAGCTCCCTTTTTTCTTTTCTATTTAATTTATTTCAGCTTTTATTTGTATCAATTCCTTCCTGCTGTTTTATCGGACTTTGTTTTATAATTCTTTCTATGGCTGCTTAAGTCAAACGCCTCATTTGTTTATTTTCAATCTTTCTTGCTTCTTAATAAATGCCTTGAAGCTTCTGACTGTGGCTTTGCCCACACCCCATAAGTCTGACATGCAGCCCTCATGCTCCTGCTCATTTCTAACAAGGTGAAAATTTGAGTTTGATTTTTTCCATATCCAAGTGTCACTTACAAGATATTTAAAAATATAATTCCAAAATAGATAATTTGTTTGTTCCTCTTTTTCTAATATTACTGCATTTTTAGACTAACAGTGTAGTTTGTATAATTTCTATGTTGATAAATTTTTGAGATTCTAAAGGAGTCACAGGTTGAGATTTTAGAGCTAATTAAACTTGAGTTCAAATACAGGTTGTGCCATCTACCAGCTACATGACCTTGATCAAGTCTGCTAATTTCCGTAGGCTTTGGTGTCATAATCTATTAAGGAAAATGACAATCCTTATCATGAGGATGTGAAAATTAGAGATAACTTATACAAAGGACGAAACTGTATCTCTCATACAGTATTCAAGTAATGCATCAGCTATTATGCTTATTATTGTTATTGTTGTTGTTACTTAGTCTATTAACACATTTACATATCCCAGGAAGTATAAATTTATTTCTATTGGTTCTCATATCCTAGTTGCTGGCCTCTATAGATCCAGATTTCTTAAAGTTGACATAGTTGCCATTCTTTGATTCCTTTTTTCTTTTTCTGCTTCACAGCACATATTTGAGAACTTCTTATGTTGCATTCATTGGAAATAAGGTGTACATATAATTTGTATATATTTTTACATGTGTAATTATTATATAGAAGTTAAATATATGCATTATTTGTGTGTGTGTGTCTCTGAGTGTGTGTGTGTACATACACACGTATTTGCAAAGCTCAGTCCCACATTTAGGATCCCAGAGTTTCGTGGAATGCTATTGTATATATGACCTGGTTTGCTCCTTATAACCTGTAATAGGTAGAGTAATGGCCTCCTCAAAATGCCCACATCCTAATCCCGAACACCTGAGGTAATCTGACATGGCAAAGGAGACTTTGAAGATGGGATTAAGTAAAGGATTTTGAGCTGGGAAGATTATCCTGGATTACCTGGGTGGTCTCAGTGTCATCACATGGTTCCTCATAAGAGGGAGATAAGTGTGTTAGTCAGAGGAGATGCAACTTAGAAGCAGAGGAGAAAAAGAGGGGAGCAGAGTAAGGGACCATGAGTCAATGAATGCAGATACTCCCTAGCAGTTGGAAAAGGCAAGGAAATAGATTTTCCCCTAAGGCCTGCAGAAGGAATGCAGCCCTGCCACTGTCTTGATTTTAGTAATATTGACCTTGAGATCTGTAAAATAAAGTGTGTTATTTTAGGACACTAAGTTTGTGGTGATTCATTACAGAAGCAATAGGAAATGTGCGACACTCAGAGGGAGGTATTGTCTCCACTTTCAGATGAGAAAATTGAGGTTTAGAGAAGTTGAGTGACTTGCCCATGGAGGTATGTCTAGTCAATAGTGGTGCTGGGAATCAAACCTAGGAGCTCAAGACGTGTGTGTGAATGTGAGTGTGTGTGTATGACTTTAAGCATATCACAACTGTGGATTTACAGTGATTTTTCTTTTCCCTGTGGGTGGGAAAAGATTGTGGCTTGTAGGAGAGATTCAGGGGGAAAAAATTCCCATCCTTGTAAAGGAAAATGATCCCCTGAGTTTTGAAACAGGAGCAGTTCTCCCCCGCCGAGCCACCTAAGGGCATAGGAAGGTTTATGCTAAGGTCTATTTAGTTGTTGGGTTTTTTAAAAAATTTTATTTTTGTACTATGACACATAATTATATAGCTTCTTGAGAACATTCTGTCATCTGGGAGATTTTCCTACAGAAATTCTAAAGAGTATAGGCTCACAGGAAACTAGCCAAGATCTACATGAAACTCTATTTATACATGTGCCAAAATGAAAAATATAAAATAAGTGCAGAGATACATACTGGGCATTTTAGCTGAAGGCAATTGATGTGTTACCCTTAACACACCCATCACATTATAGAGAATACCAAAACTAGATGGGATTTTAGAGAGTGTACCATAAAACCTTCTATGTATTTAGCTCAGAGCATGTTTTATTTAATCCTTATAGCAACATTGTGAGATGGGTACTTTCATTCCAACATTGCCGCAGAAGATCCTGAGGCTTGGGACATCTAAGCTCACTAATCAAGGTCACACGAGCATTTTGGAAAAGCCGGAACCTTGACTTGGGTCTTCTTACTCCAAATCCTGTGCTCCTTCCAGTTAATTACAAATGACCTCCTCCATCTGTTTGTTGTTTGAAGGAGAAAATTGAGACTGACAGACAAACGGTATTGTGTACAAACTCTCAAAGCAAAGTATTTTTTTCTCATGTATTTTTTCCTTTATTTATTAATTTATTATTCAATGGCTTATGGAATCAACAGAATTATCAAAATACATATCCTAGAAACTTTTTTAAAATAAGAAAGGGAGTCAAATCCTTAAAAATATTAAGAATAGGCCAAGTGTGATGGCTCATGCCTATAATCCCAGCGCTTTGGGAGGCTGAGACTGGCGGATCACCTGAGGTCAGGAGTTCAAGACCAGCCCGGTCAACATGGCGAAACCCCATCTCTACTAAAAATACAATAAATTAGCTGGGTGTGGTGGTGAGCGCCTGTAATCCCAGCTACCTGCAAGGCTGAGGCAAGAGAATTATTTGAACCCGGGAGGAGGTGGTTGCAGTGAACTGAGATTGCACCATTGCGCTCCAGCCTGGGTGACAGAGCAAGACTCCGTCTCAAGAAAAAAAAAAAAAAAAAAGAGAGAGAGAGAGAGAAAAGTAGTTAAGGGTAAGAATAGCTCAAGGAACTGCACAACAGGTAGACTTAGACCAATGTTAGGAATAAATCTAAGTATCCTATTACTAAGGCAAGAAAGGAACAGGTTCCTTCCCAGCTTTCCTAACGCAGAAACCTGTGAAAACCTCACCCTGGGATCATCAGGGCTAGAACCAGCACCTAAGGAACTCAACTGCATTAACCCTTCTAACTGATATCATGGGAATCTTTTTCACCAACACCCTCAGGATTATCCCAACATTAACCAAAACGAAGATCAGAGGAGGTGTTCTCTGAGCAGTCTTTGGTAGCAGGTTTTATTCAAGGGAAAATTTAGAGTTTCTAGAAAAAGAAAAGAAAGAAGTGAATAGAAAACAGAATTCCATGGGAAACTCTGGATTAATTATATAGCAGATTTTATCTAGTCTAAGACCCCTAATAATGGTAAGAAACACTAGCAGGTTACATAACACTAAGAAGGAAACAAGGAAAAAAAAAAGACTGCCAAATAAACTCTGTCAAATCATTAAAACTAGGATATCTTCCCACTTCAGAAATGTTAAAATGTGGAAAATATGGGCACTTTAGAATCAATGAAATATGTTTCTCCACTGCATGACTTGGGAGAGCCTTGACTATCCCCAGGTACACTGGGAACCTGTAAGAGGCAGTTAGGAGTGCAGATTTTTCCACATGGGAAACTCTGAACATTTAGTTTGTTGTTGTTGTTTAATATTTGAATGTCTCATGGAACTAATGTTCCATACAATCCACACTGGAAAATAGCTATCCAAACAAATGGACGGATATTACGTATTTCCATCAATTGTCGGTGAGTATTTTTTACACCTGAGCTTTTACAAATGTTTAAAAAGAAGAGACAACAAGGTTATAATGTTTGACAAGAACCTGGCATGAAAGTATTCTGTGTTAACGATTAGAAGTAAAATTCACGTTCTCCAACAAGAAATGAAAGGGGTGAGGGCTCAGGCTTTAACCTAAAAGGTAGAAACCACAATAAAACAAGTGCCTGAATGAATTCCCCCATCTCCCACCAACTCTTCCACTTGTTACTGATAATCAAAATGAAGGCCATTGTCTCTGTTCTGTCGTTCAGTGTCTTCTACTGTTAGACTAGACTTCAGCTTTGACAATGAAAATACGTGGCTTCCAGTTACTATGGATATTAAACATATTTATCTCCTTTCCCTCTTAAAATTACATAAAGAGAATATTAGACAGAGAGGCTATTAAGGACTATTTGAGGCTGGATGTGTTATTTGAGCTAATGTGTTTTTAGAGCACTTTCATTTAAATTGGAAGCAAGAAGGTTGGGATATCTCAAGCTTCTATCCCAATTTTACCGCCTAACTGGCCGTGAGTGCCCCCACCTTGAGGGCCTCAGTTTCCTCCTCTAAATGATCTGAAAAATACTGAAACTTAAAAAATGTTGATGAGGCCGGGCGCGGTGGCTCACGCCTGTAATCCCAGCACTTTGGGAGGCCGAGGCGGGTGGATCACGAGGTCAGGAGATCGAGACCATCCTGGCGAACACGATGAAACCCCATCTCTACTAAAAATACAGAAAATTAGCCGGGCGCGGTGGCGGGCGCCTGTAGTCCCAGCTACTTGGCAGGCTGAGGCAGGAGAATGGCGTGAACCCGGGAGGCGGAGCTTGTAGTGAGCGGAGATCGCGCCACTGCACTCCAGCCTGGGCGACAGAGCGAGACTCCGTCTCAAAAAAAAAAAAAAAAAAAAAAAAAAGTTGATGAAATGGCTCACTATCTCTTACACAGGAATATATGAGAAATAACTCTCTTAGCAAATAATGGCAGAAAAAGGTGTATAACTCCTGAAAACAAAACAAAACAAAAAAACTACAACTTTCCTTTTCTCATACAAGGACAACTATATAATCCACTATGGGTATTTTTTTTTCTCTCTCTGTTTACTTTGGTTGCCAAGAAGCACACAGCCAAATTTATCTCATGTTGAGTGACTCTTTCATTTTGAGCTTCTGAAACCATTTTCTCTCCCCTCCTTAAAATGGCTCTGATGATTCCTATCTTTATATGAATAGCCTTTTAAAAATATAATGTCTTTATGTGAGTAAAATAAGTTCTCTTGGAAGTGTGCATGGTAGACATTGTAAACACACACACACACAAAACAGACAAACTTTGTTGCTAGGTAACTTGCCAAGGTCTTCACAGGAGGTGATGCCCTCTCACCTATAAGACTGGTTCTAAGGATTTATTCTACAGGCTTTAGCTTAGTGTCCAATGACCTTCTCAAACTATCTTGAATTCACCTGCTTCTGTCTACCATTCTGGTACTTGTGCTCTGTCAACATCAATCAGGACCCAGTGAGGCTTAGGCACCTCTTTGCCCTTGCTGGAGAAGAACTCTACTCAATGATTATTTGCATCTATTAAAAGACCAGGCACAGAGTAGGCACAACAAATCTTAGGTGGATGAATTCTTTAATTCAATCATTATGGTTCTATATAAGTCTTTGGGCCAAGCAGTGGGAATGGCAATGCAGACATGCAGATGCCTAGGACGTCCCTGCTCATGAGGAGTTCACAGTATGACAGAAACAGACAGGAATGCAGGTAAATCAACCAAGCTATGAGGCTATCACAGGGAGAGCCATGGGGCCTGTGCAGCCCCAGAGAAAGGATGCTTTACTCCGTTTTGGAGAACGTAAACTGATGAGAGGGCAGCCAGCCAGAGGTCCAGTCTGCAAGAGATGTCAAGATTTCACTGGGATAAATAAGAATTTGAGACAAAATGTAAATATTCCTTTCCCTTGCAAGTAGAAATGAAAATAAATAAATAAATAAATAGACAAGGAAAAATGTCCTTTCTATATAGGCCCTAACCCCATGCGACATTCAGCCAATATTTAAATAGTATCCATTTGAAAGGATGAATATTGGCCAGGCACGATAGCTCACGCCTGTAATCCCAGCACTTTGGGAGGACGAGGTGGGCAGATCATGAGGTCAGGAGCTCGAGACCATTCTAGCTAACACAGTGAAACCCCATCTCTACTAAAAATACAAAAAATTAGCTGGGTGTGGTAGCACGCACCTATAGTCCCAGGTACTAGGGAGGCTGAGGCAGGAGAATCGCTTGAACCCAGGAGGCGGAGGTTGCAGTGAGCTGAGATAGCACCGCTACACTCCAGCCTGGGTGACAGAGCGAGACTCCATCTCAAAAAAAAAAAAAAAAAGAAAGAAAGAAAGGACAGGTATTATTATACTGTTCCAAGGTAACTGCATAACTCACACCTGATGCCTCTTAGGGCTCAGAGAAGGCTTGCTGAAAAAGTGATGCCTGAATTGAAACTTGGAGGTGAAAGCTAAAGGGCCAGGGACAAATGGGAGTCAGTGGGGGTACAAAGGAGAAGGAGACAGGAGACAGAGGGAACAGTGTTGTGAAAACTCCAGAAACTGAAACCAGGAGGCTTGACTTAGGAAGAGGAACCCAGCTGGAAATGCAACTGGAAAAGTCAGACTGGAAACTTCTTTAGCCATGTTAATGGAGGAACTTTGCTTAACAACTATTAATTGAAAACCTACTATGTGCCAGGCACTGTTTTAGCTGCTGGAGACAAAGTAGTAAACAAGAGATAAAATCCAGTAATTACATAATTAAATGAGAAGGTTTTATACTTATTAGACTAATTATAACTATGGTTTACTGAGTGCTTAAATATGACAGCTCCTGTGCACGTATAATTTAATTTAATTTTCACAATGGTGCTACAATCGCTTCTAATTCTATATGAAAGAGCAGAGGCTCAGAGAAATTGAGTGGCTTGACAAAGATCACACGACTAGATGTGGCCAGAGGTCAGCAGTGACATCAGATCTGTCTTGACTGAGCCTGGAACCACAATACCTAAGTTTCAATCTCAACAACCTCACTTACCAGGTATGTGACCTTGGATAGTTACTGAGCCACTCTGTGCTTTTTTTTAAAAAAAAAAAAACATAAAATGGGAACCATAATAGTACATTGCTTGTAGAATTGTTATGAGAATTGAATGAGCTAATGTACCCAAAGCACTTAGAACAGTCATGGTACGTAGAAAGTCCTTAGTAAATGTTAGCTGCTATTATTAACCTGGTTGCAAACAGATTTATTAAACCTTCTCCTACCCAGAACACTCTTAGGAAGGTCATAGAGCTTTGAACAAGTTGGGAAGGTCCCCTTGATAATGAGTTTATTTTGTTTTCCCTGCTTAATTCAATAGCAACCTACTTCTCTCTGGACCATCTCTCTCATAAGTACCTGCTAATAGCTTTCATTGTTTACAGTGCTTCTAACAAGTGTGGTAACTTCTCATTTGCATTCCTAATAGACAGTTTCCAAATCTTGTTGAAACTGCAGTTGGTTTTAGGACGCCTGGGTTTTTTTTTTTTTTTTTTTTTTTTTTTTTTTTTTGCCCTATTTATTATCATTTGGATGGGTTTTAACAGCTCACCACACACTCTCACCCATTCAATCTTCTTTAAGATTCTCACAATCCTTTCACGATATATTAACAGATTAGTCCTGTCTAGTGCATCGGGTCACTAGCGAATGTTATTAGAATAATTTAAGTTAATTTATTTAACAAACACATACAGCGCTAACTCTGTGCAGGACATTGTTCCAAAGCATTTCACAAATATTAATGTAAATGGTAATATATTTAGTCCTTATAACATCTCTATAGACAGATATTACTATTATCCCTGTCTTACAGATGAGAAAACTGAGACACAGAGACATCAATTAACTTGCTGAAGGTTACACAGCAAGGAGATGTTGAGCCACATCACTAGTCATATGACCTTGGGCATGTTTCTTAGCCTTCAGAGGGTAACAAATATGAAATACTTTCCACTCTTCAGAATTATCATTATATTAAGGTAGGTATTAAAATTTTACAGGTGAGAAAATGGAAGGTCAGGGGTCCTGAAAGGCTTGTCTTATGCCTAAGAGAGAGTGGCAGAGCTAGGATTACAATTCATGTCTTTTGAATCCACGGTTCCCTGTAGTGTGCTGTGGATGGAAGGTGGTAATAGTTTCTGTTGTCAAAATCCATTATTGCTGCTCCTGCTGCTGTTACTGTTGTTATTTACCACAGAAGAACAGCCCCCACCCCACCCCAAACACACAGAGGGAAAAATAACAATGACAAGAACATGGCTGATTCTGTATGCAGCCTGCAGATCTAAAGCCATGCATAATTTACTCAACACTGCCCTGCAGTCACTTAAGCTGAGAAGAGATCGCTATAAATTCAGGTCTGCATACCCTAATTTATTTCTTATTTATTTTACTGATACATATCTAGGGCCTCCAGTGAGCTGCTTCTACACCTGCCCAAAGGCACCTTCAGCCCTAAGTGCAACTAGGGCAGGAAAGGAGACCTTGAAATAAGCCCTCGAAGAAAAACTGGACTCTACGCACTAGAATCATACAAGTTAAATTAATTTTTTCTGGTAAACTAGAATTAAACCCATGCCCACACTCACCCACTATTTGTGAAACACAGGACTGAAAAGGTTGTTACATGTCCTGTCCTGCTTTTCTATCTTAGTAAAGACAGCATTAAATGTACTTCTTCCATGAGTACAAGATTATTTTTCTGAGTCACAGAATGTCAAAAGATAAGCAAATATTCTAATACTAAGACACAATCAGAAAGGGAATGAAGAGGAGAAGAAAAAAGTCTATTCTCGTAAGTGATTACTAAGGACCAAATGCTATGCAAGGTGCTGTCAAAGGCAGAGGTAATGGCCATTGCAGTCTTTAAATGGAAAGCAATGTAGGTTGGAAGAAACTTCAGCCATCCTTCCCCAAAGATCTCTTTTCACAGATGATCAAACTGTGGCCCAGAGAGAGAACATGACTTGTCAGAGGTCACTCAGCAAATTGGTCCCAACGTGTTCCCCTTTTAGCCTCATACTTATTTCAAAAGTCAGTATGAGTCCTTAGAGAGCCAGAGCTGTCCTACAAGCTTTACCTGTATTGTTTCCTTTAGCCCTCCCCTCCTCCAATTAATTGTCCTTACAGATATGGACATTAGGACACAGAAAGGCTGAACACTGCACTCACATTGTTACATTCCTGCTGAAACCGAGCTTGAAGTCTGGGCTTAGCCTGTGCTTTTATGCACCATACCTGAAGCCTTTGTGAACAGCTTCAAGACATCTGCTTTTGTCTCCAAACTGCACTGACTAGGCCCATACAGGTAGATTCAGAAGGGCAGGAGGCTTCAGCAGGAGAAAGCTCCTGGCTCTAGGATGAGGCCTGGGCATGGGTTATATTTATTACATTTATTAACCCAATCTTTATTTTTCTCCTTTTTTAACCCACCCAACAGAAGGTTATACTTTTGGCTTTTGGCTCTTGGGCTAAAATAGGAAAGGCAGAAAGGCCATTTTATTGAAGGTCAAGGTTCAGCCTTGCTGAGCTGTAGTGTCTGATCATTTTCCCATGCATCCCTCACTTCTGTAAATGGGGCACCTGGGCCTTGGGGACAGAGACTCACCCGCAGAACATGAAGATGGTGCTCGAAGTGGCATCGTAGGGCAGGGGCAGCGTCTGCTGCAGGCACAGCTGCTCACAGCCGCCATTAAAGCCATCAGAGCAGTCAATGCCTTTGGAGTGGTCGTAGCAGCCAGAGCCATCCTTCATGGGTTTCAGCTCCTCGGGGCACTGCTCAGAGAGAGGGAAACAGGGTGGTTATGGCTTGGGAGGTTGTAGGCCCCATCATGCCCTCTCCTCCCTCCTGGAAGAGACATGTGTCAGGGACTGACAGAAAGGTATTCAGTCTCCTTTCGTCAGTTAATAGCTTTGTGACAAGTTTCACAAGTCCCTTTACTTCTCTGAACCTCAGTGTGCCCACCTGTAAAACGGGACTTTTGTGACTATCTGCTTATAGCATTGTGAGAATGAAGGGTGATAATGTCAGCAAAGTGTTGAGAACACTGGCTCACACGGCAACAGCACAGCAAATGTCAGCTGCTGCTAACATTGATATTGCTGGGATCATATTCAGTATTGTTTCTACTGTTATTGCCTTATAGGGTCTACTGCTAGAAGGGTCACATAGGGAGGCTGCCAGATATATATTTAAAAGCCTCTACCAGTATGAGTTTAATTTCCAGCTTTTCCTCTTCTCACTATTTGACCCAGAGAAGTTACTTGCCATCTCTGGGCCTCAATGTTCTCATCTAATAAATGGGCACAATACCTGCAACTACAGATTTGTTGTGAAGCTTAAGTTGGATCATAGGGGTGCATACCTTACTTTGGAATTTGACACATAATTTGGTACTCATAAAATGTGAATTACCTTCCTTCCTGTCTTGAATTTGTGTCTTCTTCTCCACCCTTATCCCTGGAGCCCTAAGTGAGATTTTTGCATACTCACATCATCATGAAAAGGGCTCCTAGCCAGTCTGCTGGACTCCAGTCAGGCCTTCTCAAAACCATCCTCCAAATGGCCAACAGAGTGCTATTTCTAAATAGCATCACTCCCCAGCTTAAATAAGTAAATGAATCTTAAAACATGTGAAGCTGCCATAAACTGATAATCAAGGTCCTCCCTTTACAGACAACCTAGTCCTCTGCTTGGCCATATACACAGCCCTCCCCATAGCCCTCTGGTCCCTAAGTAAACTCCAAGGAGTTCAACCTTCAATGGCCTCAGCTAGAATGCTCTTGTCAGTGGGTCTGGCACCTGCTATGTGCTCCTTCAGTGGAAAATCATATACTGTGGAGACAGATGGCTATTGATTTAATTTAGTTTTCCATCATTTGATGAGGCTGAGCTCATCTTCTCCATCGCAGCTGATAGAGAAGTAGTTCCAACACTCCTGCCTTCAGAAGAGAAAATGAGGTACTGGGTTTTTATTTCAGTCCTCCTGCTGGCATTTCTTGTCCACAAAGATTAACACCCAGAGCCCAGCCTTCCTCATCCATCACCGGACATCACTGATTAAAATGCCTTCCCACCATGAGACCCCACCGGCCAGCTCCCCGCTCCCCTTCCCATGCCATCATCCTAAACAACATCAATAATAAAACATACACACAAAAATTAATTTACAAAAACCACAATAACAAAAAAAAGAGGTTAGCCCTCTTGGAAATTAAATTTTGCCTTAGAAGAATTTGTAATTACAAATGCATGACAGAGTTCTTCAAGACATTTGAGACTGGCGCCAGGAAGAGTGACGGAGAAAGTAGGTTATAAATGGCCTTTGTCAAGCTGCAGAAAGGTTATAAAACTGCTGCATTTTGTGCTTAAAAAATCAATTTTCCATGTGAGTGAAGTGCTGTACATATTAATACAAGCTCAGAGGAAGCCCCTGCTTGTCTCTGAACATTCACTGTCAGACAAGAGGGCACCTGGTCACAGGGTCATTTGGAGCCGTTTGTGAGTACTAGGGCCTGGCTTCAGTCTGTTTGCAGACTCGCAGAGCATGCTGAAAAGAATGACTGATCTTCTTACCAGGTAACAGGAGACACCTGGGCAGGGTATGGTCTCAGTTCTTCCCATCCCCCAGTGATTCTCTACCACACTAGTTTTTTTAAATGTGTTCACTAAGCTGCAGGTTTTATCTAAGTGCTTTACCTGTTTTAACTTATTTAATCCCTATAGCAAATATATGAGGTAGAGTGGTAGGCTGATAATGGATCCCAAAGACATGTCTCTGTCCTAAGCCCTGGAACTTGGAATCTGTGAATGTGACTTTCTATGGCAAAGGTTATGCAGATGTGATTGTGTCAAAACTCTTGAGATCACCCTCCTGGGTTTTCCAGATTGGCCTAAATGCCATCACAAATGTTCTCATGACAGAGAGGCAGAAAGAAATTACACACACAGAGGAGAAGGCAATGTGGCGGTGGAATAGAGATTGGTGTGATGTGGCCACAAACCGATCGATGCTGAGGCCACCACAACCTGAAAGAGGCCAGGCACAGATTCTCCTCTAGAGCCTCCAGAAGGAGCACCACCAGAAATCAAATGGCAGCACCTTGATTTTGGATTTCTGGCCTCCAGCACTAGGAGAGAATAAATTTCTTAACAATTATCTTAAGCCACCGAGTTTGCAGCAATTTCTTGCAGCAGACAAGGTAGGTACTGTCATGATTCCCATTTTGCAGAGGAGGAAGCGGAGGAGAGGGTCACACAGTTTGGTGGTGACAGAGGCAGAGCTTCTCAGGCTTCCCAACTTTGTTGCTATTAACTGCCTAATGGGCAAGCCACTTCACCACGCTGTCATTTACTGACTGACTGACCTCTAGTTTTAAGAAGTCCTGTCATTTACTGACTGACTGACATCTAGTTGTAGGAAGTCTTGTTATTTACTGGCTGACTGACATCTAGTTTTAGGAAGTTAGAATAAGACAGGGCTTAGAGCTGATCTAACCTCCTTACTTTAGAACTGAGGCCAGAAAGTTAAAGGACATCACCCCATATTCCTCAGCACATGAGTGGAGAACGTGAAGCCAGGCTTCCCTTGCCCCAGCTTGGTGTTCTCTGTCCACTACACTCACTTCCCTTCAGGTTAAAGCATTTCGCAAACTTACAGATCCTATGGTCTCTCTCCCCAAGATGATTTGCTGATGGGAAACTGAGGATCAGGAAGGTGAGGGGACTTGACCAACGTCACACAGCAAATTAAAGGCAAGATTTGATCCATGCCTGTGGGAAAGGCTTTCTAAGTACATGAAGTGGGTTTACCAGTTACCATCATTCCTTTCCTCTATCATGGACTTCAGGTACTGTGCCTTTGAGGATGAGTAGGGGCAGATGAGATCTAGCCATCGTTTGAGATTACTTGTATATTATTAGCATTTCAATTAGTTCATTGCTTACTATCTGTCTCCTCCACCAAAATGTAAATGTTATAATAGGATGGACCATGTGGCTTGTCCTAAGCCGTATGTAAGCCAAAAGTATGCCATGTGGCTTGTCCTAAGCCATCTGGCACACAGCTGGTACTTGTTATTTGCTGAATGAATTGGTGGAGTGCCAGAAATTACATCTATTGTGTCTGTGTATTAACTTTGGATCTGAATCCATGCTGCTTCTTAGAAGTTGTATAACCTTCAGGCAGTGACATAAAGTCTCCTACCTTCACGTGATTACTGTGATGGGTAAATAGTACGGTAGCCAGCTTCAAAGATGGTTCCCAGTGATTCCTGCCTTCTGGTATTGAGACTCGTGTAGTCCCCTCCTACCTGAACCAGAATTGGTCTATGTGAGCAATGGTATGTGGCAAAAGAGGAGGTATGTGGCTTCTAAAGGTAAATTATAAGAGAGATCTTTCTCGCCTTCTGTCCCTCTGTCTCTCTCTCTCTCTCTCTCTCTCATCACTTGCTCTAGTGAAAGCAAGCTGCCATGTTTTCAGCAGCCCTATGGAGAGTCTCATGTGGCAAGGAAGTAAAGCCTCTGGCCAACAGCCAGTAAGGCTGGGGCCTGCCAGCAAAACATGAGTGAGCCTGCAAATACACTATCCAGCCCCAATCAAGCCTGTTCAGATATTGGCAACCCCAGCTGACATTTTGACTGAGACTTTGTAGGGGTGGCCCAGAACCACACATCTAAGCTGCTCTTGAATTTCTGACCCTTAAAAATTGTATGGGATAATAAACGCTTTTTGTTTTAAGTGACTTGATCTTTGAGATAATTTGTTACACAGCAATAGCTAACTAATATAGTGAAATAAATGTATGCAGTACTTAGCACAGTGATCAGCAAATCGTTCTGCTGTTATAGGTATTTGTAAAGAGCTTAGAATCTGGTTTGAGAGATAAATATACACATCTATCAGAGAACTAGTTAGTTATAGAACAAACATAAAAAAGTATAGTAAAATTTGTTTGGGAAAATAAAAACTCTGCAAATGTGAGTGACTAGGCAATATTGAAACAGGGAGGTTTTAGTCTTTTCTCCTCCTGTAGGAAGGGAACCCTCCAGGAAGGAAGTTCCTACAGGAAGAGAAAAGAGACATCTAATGTACTAGAAGAGGAAGACTAGAATTCATTACCAGGCACTGTCGCTTGCTTGCCTTGTGACCTTGGACAAGTCCTGGAAACTATTTGGGCCTGTTTTTTTTCTATAAATGGAGGAGCCAGTTTGGAGACAAGAATATGAGGACTAAAGTAAGGCCTGAATTCCAAGGAAAGATTTGTGACACTGAGCATATAGGCAGGATGCTTCACCTCAGAGACAGCCTCAGGTTCCTCATCTGTAAAATGCAAATAATGTCTCTCTTGGAGGCACTTCTGAAGATTGTATGAGAAAACACTTCTAAAGTATCTGGCTTTAGACCTGGTACATAATAGACACCTAATAAATGAAGAATAATTGAATAGGGATATATAAACAAGTGATAAATTAACCAAAACCCCAAAAGAAAACCTAGCTTAGTTGGGAGGAATCACGATGTCTGACCAGATGCAGGTAGTATGTGCCTCCTCCATGCAGAGGAACCAGAATAATAAGTAGATACACACATTTCATACAGATCATCTAGAAGAGAATGCTAGGATTCATTAGAGAAAAAATGAGAAGCACCAGGAGTAAGTAAGCAGAGACTTTGAGGCAGCTTGCCCAGTCAGAAACCGAGAGCTGGAAGGGGCTCCTGGATGTGGGGAAACAGTAAGAGAGAAACCCCCAGGGTTCCAAAATGGGGTTTTACACCTTGGCTGTGGGAGAAACTCTCAACCTATTGGGGCCTTTGGCCTGACATACAAAGTGCCTAAAGGTTGCATAAAACCGTTGCCACAGAATGAGAACCCACATAAAATCCCACAGGCATCTGAACCTGGAGTAGACACAGCTGGGCACTATTTTGAGAGCCAAGATACTGGGGATCTACAGATATGGCTGCTGCTGCCCTGTTCTAAAGAGGGGGAGGGAAGACTGGGTGCTCCCACACATCCCCAGGAAGCTCCTTACTGCCCTGCTGCAGGCTGCTATTGAGACTGAGACATGGATAGACTGTGCTTCCCACAGCTTCTTGCCCACATTTCTTGCCTGGGATGGACTCTGCCTTCTCTGGTATCAGGCCCAAAGCACCGTTTTTGACAGTTTAATGCTGAGCTGCACCCTACCATTGGCGTGAGTTTGGGTTGATGTGGCTGCAGCTGCCAACCAGTCAAGGAGGGACAGGTAGACCAGGCTATCCTATGCATATCTAGGACAATACCCACTGCCCTGCAAGGGGCTGCTGTGAGACCAAGACTCAAGTGGGCCACACTCACCATAGCTTTTTGCCAATGTGGCTCACCTGAGAAGGACCCCATCCTTTCTGGTCACAGCCCACAGCTGGCACCATGCTGAGCATTTAATGCTGGACCATGCCCCAACCTTGGGACTGAGTTTGAGGTAACATGGCTGCAGCCACCACCCTGCTGGGAGAGGGACAGAGTAGACCACATTCTCCTAAGCACACTCAGGACAATACCCACCACCCTGCTGTGGGTGGCTGCGAGAATGGGGACAAGCCCACCCAACCCATCACAGCTCCCAGCAAAACCAACACGGGTTGCTTGAATCCCAGTGGGTTGCTCTACCACCATCATTACTGCCATCAGCCATGCTACACTAGCTTCCCAGGGGCCCCAAAATCACCCATATATCAGGCCCACTGCTCCCACTACTAGCTTCTAAGCAAGCCAACTAATGGCCCAAGAATCAGCCCTCAAAAACCTACTAACACTGAGGCCAGTGTAAGCTACTTTGGGGCCTAAAAACAGGCACACTCACCCCACTGCTGCCACCATCAGGTGTGAAGACTGGCTCACTTTGTGTTCAAGGTCCCAGCTTAACTTCACCACAACCTCAACTAACAATTGTGTGATAATGAAAACACAGTATCTCAAAATGTGTATTATACAGCAAAATCAGTGCTAAGAGGAAAGTTTATAGCATTAAATGCCTACATCAAAAAATTATCACAAATTAACAACCTAATATCACACCTGAAAGAACTAGAAACATGGCTGGGAGCGGTGGCTCATGCTTGTAATCCCAGCACTTTGGGAGGCCGAGGTGGGCGGATCACCTAAAGTCGGGAGTTCGAGACCAGCCTGAGCAACATGGAGAAACCCCGTCTCTACTAAAAATACAAAATTAGCCAGGTGCGGTGGTGCATGCCTGTAATCTCAGTGACTTAGGAGGCTGAGGCAAGAGAATCTCTTGAACCCAGGAGGCGGAAGTTGCGATGAGCCAAGATTGCGTGCACTCCAGCCTGGGCAAACAAGAGCGAAACTCTGTCTCAAAAAAAAAAAAAACTAGAAATACAAGAACAAACCACACCCAAAGTAAGCAGAAGAAAAGATATAACAAAGATCAGAGCAGAAATAAATGAAATAGACCCAAAAAGCAATGCAAAGGATCAATGAAATGAAAAAAATAATTTTTTGAAATGATAAACAAAATTAATAAGCCACTAGCAAGAAAAGAGAGAAGATTTAAATAAATACAACCAGAAATATAAAAACAGACACTACAACTGATGCCACAGAAATACAAAAGATCATCAGAGACTATTACGAAGACTATTATGTTCACAAACTAGAGAACTTAGAAAAAATGAATATATTCCTGACTACACAAAACCTATGGAGATTGAACCAGGAAGAAACAGAACTCCTGAACCGACCAATAATGAGTACTGAGACTGAATCAATAATAAAAAATATCTCTCAATAACAACAGAAAAAGCCAAGGACTGGTTGAATTCACAGCTGACTTCTACCAAACATCCAAAGAAAACTAACACCAATCTTCCTGCAACAATTCCAAACAAAATGAGAAAGAGGAAATTCTCTCTAACTCATTCTATCAGGCCAGTATCACCCTGATACCAAAACCATACAAGGAAATAACAACAACAAAAAAGAAAAACTATACACTAATATCCCTGATGAATATAGATGTTAGTATTTTGCTTAACAAAATACTAGCAAAAGGCCGGGCACGGTGGCTCACACCTGTAATCCCAGCAGTTTGGGAGGCTGAGGCAGGTGGATCACTAGGTCAGGAGTTTGAGAGCAGCCTAGCCAGCATGGTGAAACCCTGTCTCTATTAAAAATACAAAAAAATTAGCTGGGCATGGTGGCACATGCCTGTAATCTCAGCTACTCGGGAGGCTGAGGCAGGAGAATTGCTTGAACCCGGGAGGCGGAGGTTGCAGTGAGCCAAGATTATGCCACTGCACTCTAGCCTGGGCAACAGAGCGAGACTCCATCTCAAAACAAACAAACAAACAAACAAACAAACAAAAACAAAAAAATACTAGCAAATCGAATCCAACAGCACATCAGCAAGATAGTACACCATGACATGATCAGGTGGAATTTATCCCTGTGATGTAATGAGGATTAGACTATGCAAATCAATAAACGTGATACATCACATAAACAGAATTCAGGAAAAAAGCCATACAATAATCTCCATAGATGCAGAAAGAAAAGTATTCAATAAAATTCAACATTGTTTGATGATTAAAAAAAAAAAATCCTCAACAGAGTAATCATTGAAGACACACACCTCAACATAGTAAAGGCCATGACCCACAGCCAATATCTTATTGGGAAAAAAAAAGCATTTCCTCTAAGAACTAGAACAAGACAAAGACATCCCCTTTCAACACTGTTATTAACATAGCACTGGAAGTTCTCACCAAAGAAGTCAGGAAAGAGAAATATTAAAAGTTATCCAAGCTGGAAAAGAAGAAGCCAAATTATCCCTGTTTGCTGATAATATTGTCTTATATCTAAAAATCCCTAAAGACTCTATCAAGTTTCAAGATAAAAAAATAACATGCAGAAATCAGTAGCATTTCTATACACTAAAAACAATCTAGGTGAGAACCAAATTAAGAAAGCAATCCATTTACAATAGCTACAAAAATAAAATAAAATATCTAGGAATATATTTAACGAGGAGGTGAAAGATCATTATAAAAATAATAACAAAACACTGATGTAATAAATTGTAGACGACATAAATACATAGAGAAACATCCCATGCTCATGAATTGGATAATCAATATGGTTAAAAGGATTATATTGCCCAAAGCAATCTGCAGATTCAATCCAATCCCTATCAAATTACCAACATCATTTTTCAAAGCATTAGAAAAAAAAATCCTAAAATTCATCTGTAATCAGAACAGAACCCAAATAACCAAAGCAATCTCAAGCAAAATGAACAAAGCTAGAAAATCATATTATCTGACTTCAAATTATAGTACAAGGGATAGTAACCACAAAATCATGGTATTGGTATAAAAATAGGCACCTAGATCAATGGACTAGAATGGAGAACCCAGAAATAAAGCCACATACCTACAACCAAATGATCTTTGACAAAGTCAACAAAAGTACACACTGGTAAAATGATACTCCAGTTGTATTAGTCCATTATCACACTGCTATAAAGAAATACCTGAGACTGGGTAATTTGTAAATAAAAGAGGTTTAATTGGCTCATGGTTCCAGAGGCTGTACAGGAAGCATGGCTGGGGAGGTCTCAGGAAACTTCAAATCATGAAGAGGAAAGAGGCACGTCTTCACATTGCTGGGAGCAGGAGGAAGAGAGCAAACTGAGAGGTGTTACACACTTTGAAACAACCAGATCTCATGAGAACTCACTATTGTAAGAACAGCAAGGGGAAAATCTGCCCCCATGATACAATCACCTCCTGCCAAGCCCCTCCTCCAATACTGGGGATTACAATTCAACATGAAATTTGGGTGGGAACACAAATCCAAATCATATCACTGGTCAATAAATGGTACTGAAAAATTGGATAGCCATACACAGAAGAATGAAACTGGACTCATATTTCTCGCCATGTATTTTTTAAAAACCTCAAAATGGATTATGACCTGAAACTATAAAAATCCTAGAAGAAAAACTAGAAAACACCATTTTGGACATTGGCCTTGGGAAAGAATTTGTGACTAAGTCCTCAGATCTAATTAAACTAAAGAGCTTCTACACAGCAAAAGAAACTATCAACAGAGTAAACAGACAACCTACAGAATGGGAGAAAATATTCACAGATTGTGCACCCAACAAAGGTCAAATATCCAGAGTCCATAAGGAACTTAAATAATGCAACAAGCAAAAACAAATAACCCCGTTAAAAAGCGGGCAAAAGACATAAACAGACACTTCTTAAAAGAAGACATACGAGTGACCCACAAACATATGAAAAAATGTTCAACATTACTATTCAGCAGAGAGATGCAAATCAAAACCACAGTGAGATACCATCTCACAGCAGTCAGAATGGCTACTATTAAAAAGTCAAAAAACAACAGATGCTGGTGAGGCTGTGGAGAAAAGGGAACACTTATAAACTGTTGGTGGGAATGTAAATTAGCACAACCTTTAAGGAAGACAGTATGGAGGTTTTTTTAAAGAACTAAAAATAGAACTACCATTCAATCCAGCAATCCCACTACTGGGTATAAACCCAAAGAGAAAAAATCATTACATTAGGCCGGTCACAGTGGCTCACGCCTGTAATCCGAGCACTTTGGGAGGCCTAGGCAGGTGGATCACTAGAAGCCAGGAGTTTGAGACCAGCCTGGCCAACATGGTGAAACCTTGTCTCTACTAAAAGTACAAAAATTAGCCAGGCATGGTGGCAAATGCCTACACTCCCAGCTACTCAGGAGGTTGAAGTGGAAGAATCACTTGAACCCAGGAGGCAGAGGTCGCAGTGAGCCGAGATCATGCCACTGCACTCCAACCTGGGCAACAGAGTGAGACTCTGTTTCAAAAAAAAAAAAAAAAAAAAAGGAGAAGAAAAAAAGAAAGATACCGGCACTCATATGTTTACTGCAACAATAATAACATATGAGTGCTATTTTATAAGAGCAAAAATATAGAATTAACCTGAGTGTCTATCAAGAGTTGATTGAATAAAGAAAATGTGGTATACAATCCTACCCCTCCCTTCTCCCCACCCACCCACAGACACACCATGGAATACTACTAGGGCATAAAAAAGAATGAAATCATGTCTTTTGCAGCAACATGGATAGAACTGGAGGCCATTATCATAAGTTAAATAACTCAGAAACAGAAAGTCAAATATGACATGTTCTCACTTATAAGTGGGAGCTAAACAATCAGTATACCCGCACGTACAGAGTACAATGACAGACACTGGAGACTACAAAAGGTGGGAGAATGGAAGGGTGGGAAGAGTGTGAGGGCTGACAAAGTACTACTGATTGGGTACAACGTTCACTATTCAGGTGATGGGTATAATAAAAGCTCAAACTTCACCACTACACAATGTATGCATGAAAGAGACCTGCTTGTACCCCCTAAATATATAAAAATAAAAATATAAATAAAAGTAACTGAAACTATTCGCTGATTTTTTTCTTTTCCATATGTCTAATTCCTTCTTTAGAACATTTAACAAATACTCACCAAACACCTACCTACTCAGTGCTAAGCAAATGTTTTAGGTGCTGAAAATGTAGTAGTAAACAAGACAGACAAAACCTTTCTCTCATAGAATTTACATTCTAGAGAAGAGACAAATAATTAACAAGTAAACAAACAAAATGATTATTTCGTAGAGTAAAAAAAATGAATAAAGATAAAAGTATAATATGATAAAAAGTTAACGAGGATGGGGTGAAAGCAGCCTAAATTTAGCCTAAAAATAGGGTAGACAGACTTCTTCCACTTTAGTCTTCTTTTTCAAAAGAAGTTTTGGCCATTATAGTTCCTTTGCCTTTCATTTAAATTCCAGAAAAATCTTGTCTATACTTATAAAAATCATGCTGAGGTTTTGATAGGAATTATATTAAACCTTTATATCAATTCGAGGCATGTGGACATCTTCATTATCTTGTACTATCCAATTCACGAATACAGTATGTCTTTCCATGTGATTAGATCTTCTTTGATTTCTTTCACGAGTATTTTAAAGTTTTGCTAAAGCTAAACGTGGCTGATGCATATTTTGTCAGATTTGCATCTGAGTATTTCATTACTTTTTAGGGATTGCAAATGATATTGTATTTCTTATATATTTTGTCAGATTCACATCTGAATATTTCATTATTTTTCAGAAATTGCAAATGGTATTGTATTTTTTATTTCAAATGTTCACATGTTCATTGCTAGTATATAGGAATACAATTGATGTTGTATATTTTTCTTGTATTCTGAGACCTTGCCAAACTTACTAATTGCTTCTAGAAATTTATTTTGTAGATTCCCTGAGATTTTCTATGTAAAAAAATCATGTGATCTGCCAATGGTAAGTCTTATAGTCTTATTCTTCCTTTCTTATCTGAATGCCTTCTTCCTTTTTTGTTTTTTTTTTCCCTGTTATTGCACTGGCTAGGACTTCCCACACGATGTTGAATAACAGTGGGCAGAGTGAATCTCCTTTTCTTGTCTCTGACCTTTTGGAGAAAGTATTCAGTCTTTCACCATAAATATGTCAGCTGTAGCTCTTTTATTGATGTTCTTCGTCAAGTTGAGTAAGTTCTCCTCTATTCTTATTTTTTTTTTGAAAGTTTTAAAAATCATTTTGGGTGTGGAATTTTGTCAAATGTTTTTCTTGTATCCACTGATATGATGATGTGATTTTTCTTCTTCTGCCTGTTATTATAATATACTGATAGATTTTCAAATAGGGAACCATTCTTGCATCCCTGTAATAAACCCCACTTAGTTATGTGTATAGTTATCTTTTATGTATTGTTGAATCCTACTTGTTAATATTTCGTTAAGGATCTTTACAACTGTGGTATATGCATGAGGGCTATTGGTCTTACTTTGTAGTTTTCTGTTTTTGAACTATCTTTGTCTGCTTTTAGTATCAAGATAATGCTAATGTCTTAAAATGATTTGGGAAGTATTCTCTCTTCTTTAATTTTCTGGGAGATTTGTTTTGTTTTGTTTTATTTATGTATTTATTTATTTTTTGGGAATTGATGTTAATTCTTCTTTAAACATTTGGTATATTTCTCCAGTGAAACTATCCAGGACAGGGATTTGGCTGAGGGGAGGAGGAGTCTAAAGTGACAAAATAAATTTCCTTAATAGTTATAGGGCTTTCAAAATTACCTATTTCATATTGGCAAATTGTGGTAGTTTGTGTTTTTAAGAAATTGGTCCATTTCATCTAACTCATCAAGTTTATGTGTGTAAAATTATTTGTAGCATTCCCTTATTATCCTTTTGATTTACACAAGGTCTGTGGTGATATCACCTGTTTCAGATAGTGGTAATTTTTTTTCTCTCCTCTCTTCCTTTTCAGTCTTGCTTGTGTTTAGTTTTATTGTCATTTTCAAATAATCAGTTTTTTGTTTCATTAACTTCGCTGTTTTTCTGTTTTCTATCACATTGATTTCCTTCCTTCGGCTTCCTTTGGATTTTGCTCTTTTTTTTTTTTTCCTAGGTTCTTGAGGTGGGAGCCTAGATTATTGATTTGTAACTTCCTCTTTTCTAATGTATGCATTTAGGGCTATACACTTCCTTCTCATTGAATATAAAGACACAGATACGTTAAAAGAAAAGGATGAATCATGACTTCAGCTGTCTCCCCCACACAATTTGATACATTGTATTTTTATTTCATCTAGTTCAGTCCATTTTTTAATTTCTCTTGAGACTTCTTCTTTGACCCATTGATCATTCAGAAATATGTTGTTTACTTTCTAAGTATTTGAAGATTTTTCTGTTATATCTATCATGGGCTGAAGGTTTATGTACCCACAAAGATTTGTATGTTGAAATCCTAACCAACCTGCAAAGTGATGATATTTGCAGCTGAAGCCTTGGGGAGATGATTAGGTCACAAGAGTTAAGCCCTCATAAATGGGATTAGCGCCTCACAAGAAGAGGATGGGAGACCAGAGCTCCCTGCCTCTCCAACACATGAGGACACAGAAAGAAGGCAAGCAAGGAAAAGGGAATTTCACCAAAAAACCGAATTAGCCAGCACCTCAATCTTAGACTTCAGCCTTCAGAACTGTTAGAAATAAGTCTGTTGTTCAAAGCACCCAATTTATGTTATTTTGCTACAGCAGTCCACAGCTGCTGAAGGCAGCTGTTATTGCTCTGTTATTGCTTTCTTGTTTGATTCTATTGTGGTCAGAGAACACACTCCATACAATTTGAATCTTAAAATTTGCTGAGGCTTTTTTTATGGTCCAGGATATAGTCTTGTCTTGATATGTGTCCTGTAGGCACTTGAAAATAATATATATTCTATTTTTGTTGGGCATAATGTTCTATAAATGTTAACTAGATCTTTTTTGTTGATGGTGTTATTGAGTCCTTCTATATTGTTGCTAAACTCCTATCTAGTTCTTCTATCGGTTTTGGAAAGGGGTATTGAAGTATCCAACCATCATTGTAGAATTGTCTATTTTTTCTTTCAGTTCTGTTAGATTTTACCTCACACACTTTGCAGTTCTGTTGTTTGATGCATAAACATTTAGGATTTCTATGTCTTTGTGGTAAATGATCTTTTATCATTATTTGATGTCCCTCTGTGGTAATTATTTGGAAGGCCTACTTTATCTGTTATTAATATAGCTACTCTCACTTTTGTTTGATTTGTATGTGTTTTTTCCATCCATTTACTTTCAATCTGTCTACATCATTATATGTAATGTGAATTTCTTGCAGACAGTATATAATTAGGTCATGCTTTTAAACCCACTCCACTAATTTATGCCTTTTAATTTTGGTATTTAAACTATTTGTGACTGGGCACAGTGGCTCATGCGCGTAATCCCTGCAAATTGGGAGGCTGAGGCAGAATGATCACTTAAGGCCAGGAGTTTGAGACTGGCCTGGGCAACATAGTGAGATCCTATCTTTTCAAAAAATTGTAAAAATTATCCAAGTATTGTGGCAAGTGCCTGTAGTCCCAGCTACTTGGGATGCTGAGGCGGGAAGGTCGCCTGAGCCTAAGAAGTCGAGGCTGCAGTGAGCTGTGGTTGTGCCATTGCACTCCAGATGACAGAGCAAAATGCTGTTTCACAAAAAATAAGAAATAATTTCTAAAACAGAAATTATTTACATTTAATGTGACCTGAACATTTCTGGCATTACATTATAGTATTATGTTTCAACTCCAGATCTTATTTATATTAATGAAGACCAACTCTGATTTCTTTTCTTGCCCAAATTACTATCTGAGGGGTCTGGGGAGTCATGCCCTACTAAATCATAAATTATCATCAGATGGGTTTATTTAATCCTATATATTGTGACTTACTTTCCAACCTGGCTCTGGAATAACATGAGACAAGGAAGAAAAGGCAAAATAGTTTATCCCAAAACATGTTTCTTTGACATATTTTGAAATGGCCCTGCAAAGCTGTTCTTGGTAGGGAAAATTTTGCATCTGTAAAGAATGTCTATTAACATAGCTACATCTTTTTCTTTCAGACCCTCCCAATCCTAAAGAGATTAACTAAAATCTGAATAGGAAACATTTGTCATCTATTGTCTCTAAGGGCAGCCACTAAAAAAACGTCAAAGGAACTTTGGTCTCCACCATCTTTATCTTAACCAGAACATCCCTATATCCCTATAGTCTGGAACCAACAACCTGCCGCCCCCAAAAGCATTTCTAAAATGTATAAAACAAAGCTGCTCCCTGACCACCTTGGGTACATGTTTTCAGGACCTTCTGAGGGCTGTGTCACAGGCCGTGGTCACTCATATTTGGCTCAGAATAAATCTTTTCAAATATTTTACAGAGTTTGGCTCTTCTCATTGACATGTATTTATTTATTTTAGAGAGAGGGTCTCACTCCGTCACCCAGGTTGGAGTGCAGTGGCACAATCATAGCTCACTATAGCCTCAAACTCCTGGGCTTAAGCAATCCTCTAGCCTCAGCCTCCTGAGTAGCTGGGATTACAGGTGTGAGCCACTGCACCCAGACAGACCTTCAAACCTTCTATTTTCTCTGGCTTCTACTAACACTCACCCAGCAGGGGAAGGTGATGGCCTTGTTACTGACAAGGGAATGAAGAAGTCCCGCTTCCTCATGTGGCCTTCTCTGATACCCCAAAGAAAAGGCCCCTCTTTTCAGCTGGATGAGGTAGGAATTTACCTCCCCACTAGGACTTCACAGATCTCTTCCTGGATGGGAGTGGTAGGTATGTCTAGTCACTGTTCCCCGCTTAATCTCCACTAACACCACACTGAGTGGAAGGTGGCCCCATGAATGCTGGTCCGTGGTGAATGTCCTGGCTTTCTACTAGCTCTTCCCTGATAACAACCCAGCAGGAAGGGGGAAGGTGCTTCAATACCATGGACTAGAGGCGGAAGGCCATGCTCTTCACTGATGCTGAATAGGCCAGGGGGTGGGGGTGCTCACTATCTATCATTGAGATTAAAGTCCTGGCTCCCCACGCCATTCAACCTTGGCTCCCATGGGGAGGGGTGTGTTCATTTTAATTTTTTTCATTTTCTGTGGTGTTTGGCTGGAGTAGAGCAGTTATTGCCTAGCATTTTTCTGTCTTGCTAGGTTGTCTTTTTCCTGGTATTTTGGCTAGGGAGAGCAGTTTTGTTTTGTTTTGTTTTTTTCCTTCACATGTACCTATTGGCATTTCTGAGCTGCAGGCTCCTTTAGCTCCAAGGATGGGACACATGAGGCAAAGAGAGAATCCAGGGAACTGACCACCATGTCTTTCCTTGGGTCCCAAAGGCTTCAGTTGGTCTGCAATGCTCCACCTTTCAGTCTTATGCTTGTTTTATATAGGACATCCAGGGTTTTGGTTGTATTTAGCCAGAAAAATAGAGAAAATATGTCTACTCCTCCAAAGCCTGTTTTTGCACAGCCCTAGAGCTAAGAATGGCTTTTACATTTTTTTAAAAGAACATGAGACAAAAAAAGACCACATGTGACCTGCAAAGCCTAAAATATTTACTATATAATCCTTCATACAAAACAGTTGAAGACCCATGACTTCAGCCATGATAAGGCACCTGGAGTTTATTCTAAGTGCCACTGGAAGGCATAGGAGGGTTGTTGGCAGAGGAATAAAGTGATTTTGTTTGCTACTTTGAAGAGATTACTGAAGTTAGTGAATCCAGTTATCTCTAAGCACTTTCCTAGAGTCCACAAAAGGAGTCTGGGGAAGCAGGCTCTGTGGGTCTGGGCAGGGGCTTGAGAAAGGGAGTGAGTCAGCCTAATAAGGACTCCATCACGTGGAGGCGTATTTCTTTGCTGAGGTTTTATAGTAAGTAGGTGAGAGAGCGGGGAGTCTAACCCAGGTCAGTGCAGCTCCAGAGACTCATAGCCCCCATTCTGCTCCATTTCAGGGGAGGACTCATAGGAAGACTCTGAGCCCAAGTCTCTGAGCCTTGAGATTTTGAAGACCTAGCAGGGAGGGAGAGGAGGATGCCTGGAGGATTCCCATAGGTTCCTCCCACAGGCTAGCCCTGCCGGGCTCCCCCCAGCTTCTTCCTCCATACTGTGAACCTGCTCTTTGCTGCTTCCTAGCTCGACTTTTCATCATCACCAAGCCATTTGTTTCTGTTTGTAATTATGCATTTTAATGTTCATTAATTATGGAATGCAAATTGCTCCGAGTACAAAATTTGTAATGAGCTGTTTTACCACCCCACCCCCAGGTCTAGAAGGTGAACCAGCTGTTCTGGGCAGGAGAAGGAAAAACACCTAACTTACAAAACAGAACAATTTGTCCTAGGGCCTGAGTGAATCATATGGTAAATAAGCCTGGGGGACTTCCTGCTGATGCTGGAGGTGGTGCCCTGCCCCACCTGGGTCCTGGGTGACATCAGTGTGGCAATTTCATTCTTTGCTACAAACTTGGGGCTGAAAGGCAGGTGGGATAATGGAAGGAGCTCTAGTCTTAGACCCAGCCTTTTACTGGCTATGACACCTTGAGCTGGTCGCTTGGCTTGTCTGAGCCTCAGTTTGTCCTTCTGGAAGGTAAGGATTATGATAAAATCATCCCCAAAGTAGGGGTGGCAGGCAAACACTAGCAGGCCCTGGATAAATGCATGCGAATGGCTCTCCAGATTGCTGGATTCCAGTTCTGCCTGTCTGTGGTCTTTTTTTTTTTTTTTTTTTTTTTTTGAGATAGAGTCTTGCTCTGTCACCCAGGCTGGAGTGCAGTGGCGCGATCTCGGCTCACTACAAGCTCTGCCTCCCAGGTTCACGTCATTCTCCTGCCTCAGCCTCCCGAGTAGCTGGGATTACAGGCATGCGCCAACATGCCTGGCTAATTTTGTATTTTTAGTAGAGGCGGGGGTTTCTCCATGTTGGTCAGGCTAGTCTGGAATTCCTGACCTCAGGTGATCCGCCCGCCTCGGCCTCCCAAAGTACTGGGATTACAGCCGTGAGGCACCACATCCAGCCAAAAATTTCCAGTTGCTTTTCTTTTTGAGATGGAGTTTCACTCTTGTTGCCCAGGCTGGAGTGCAATGGCATGATCTCGACTCACTGCAACCTCTGCCTCCTGGGTTCAAGCAATTCTCCTGTCTCAACCTCCCAAGTAGCTGGAATTACAGGCGTGTGCTACCACGTCCAGCAATTTTTTTATTTTTTATTTTTATTTTTTTCAGTAGAGATGGAGTTTCACCAGGCCAGGCTGGTCTCAAACTCCTGACCTCAGGTGATCCACCCCCCTCAGCCTCCCAAAGTGATAGGATTACGATTACAGGCGTGAGCCACTGCGCCCTGCCCCAGCTGTGGTCTTTAACTGGCTGACAGCCTTCAGATGAGAACACTCTGAGCCTCAATCTCCTTCAATGGAGGCACTGGACAGCAGGAAGTCAGAGAAGACTTTCAGTGCTAACTGCTCAGTTTTTATCAAAGCAACTATGAATCATAAAAAGGGGAAAATTAGCTCTGAAGTATTTAAAAGGAAAATGGGGAATTTTCTTGGAATTGATTGAACGTGTTTTAAGACATCACAAGGATGCCTCCAAACCTGCTTGACTATGAACAATGACTTGTTCTCCAAGGACTAGGTAAGTATTTGATTTCTTTAAGTCTCATGGCCAGAGAAAGCATAATAACAGTATTACCTCCTACTAATAGTACTCCTCTCAACAATAGTATGCCTCAAAAATTATGGTAAATATTTTTTATTTATTGTTATTATTTTTTACAGACAAGGTCTTATATTGTCACCCAGCCTGGAGTGCAGGCAGTGGTGCAATCATAGCTCACCGCAGCCTTGAAATCCCGGGCTCAAGGGATCCTCTTGCCTCAGCCTCTGGAATAGCTGGGACTGCAGGCATGTGCCATCATGCTCGGCTAATTTTATTTTTATTTTTTGTAGATATGGAGTCTTATGTTGACCAGGCTGGTCTTGAACTCCTGACCTCAAATGATCCTCCATCTCAGCCTCCCAAAGCCCTGGAATTACAGGTATGAGCCACCATGCCCAGCACTGGTAAAGATTAAATGACAGGTGAAAATAACGAGACTAAACACATAATGAAAGCCAGAATACACTGTCAGTCACAAAGAATAGACACAACTGTGAATGCAGTCTGACTGAGCCACTTCCTCAATGTGTGCCCTGGCTTTTCTGAGTCTCAGTTTCCACAATTTATACATTGGAGAAAATAACTCCTTCCTCACTAGGCTTGTGAGAGGATCCCGGGAGGTCATTTACCTGATATGTGCCTGATGATTGACAGGTGCTCACTAAATGCTAACTGCTATTGTAGTTACCTTGTTACTTTCTCCAAATAGGACACATTCAGGGAGAAATATAAGGGAACCATATACAGGGAAATGGTTAGGCATTTCTTCCATGCCTACTTTTCCAATGAGGAAACTAAAACTCAGAGAGGTCAGGTGAGCTGCCTTGGGTCATACAGCAAGCAAGAGGCTGACTGAGCCCACCACTGAAGGCCCCCTGACTATGGGGCCAAATGAGGTTCTCTTTTCCCTGAACCACGTGGAGGTGGCCTGTCTGTGGTGTCACAAGTGGTTCAGACTGGCTAGTGTAACACAGAGATTCTGAGAACCTTGTGGGAAGGGCCCTGTAATGGGTTATCGGAGGACTTGGGTGCTTTAGGGACAGAGAGGTTGCTTGTGGCATAGTCTTGGATGTACAGATTACGTACAGCATCTTGGGAAGAAGAGATAGGGAAAGATGCAAGGAAGGAAATGAAATGCATATTTATTATGCACCTACCAAAGCTGGATGTTTCCCAGTATGCTATCTTTTTTAATCCCCACAAAACTCAGAGGACCTCTAAGATACAATATACTCATTTTACAGGCAAGGTTATTGAAGATCACACAGGCTGAAGAAGGGCTGCTGAATTCTTCAATATGAACCATCCCTTTGATAAGAAACTGAGTGGGCCTGGTTCTTCTCGTCCCAGGAGACCTCTGGTGTGCTTCCTGGCATATGAGTGAGTGGGAAAGGCTCTGCCAGCCCCCAGTCCCCCACCCCTCTCGCCACTCAGCCTCGATCTGTCAACCAGGCCAGCTAGCCCATCTATTAATGCCGACATTGATTTGGATCAGTCAAGATCCCATAATTACTGGGAGTTTTAATCAACTCATGCCAATTCAGCTGCCGCTCAATTTGTGCTGGACTTCGGTGCTGACAAGGAGGGAAGCGGCGGGGGTGGGGTGTGGAGGAGGGCATGCAAAAAGGATTGCAGGGATCAATAGTCCTTGGTAATGAAGGACAGCAGCTGCAGGCACCACCAGGGGGCCTGAGACTTCAGAGTGGAGGAGACAGAGCCTGCCCCCATCCCCCGGGAGAGCTCCCTGGCAGAGAATGAAAACCATGCTCTGCTTCACCTCTGCCTACACCTGGATATGGAAACCACTTAGGCACTACCAGGCAGCACCTGTTCTCTGCAGGGTCCAACCCTCAGTATCTCTCTCCACATTTTGCCTCAGCCGGGCCTGGCCTCCTCTTCCTGAAGAATCTTATGTATCCTTCAGAGCCAGCAATCCCATTACTGGGTATACATCCAAAAGAAAATAAATCCTTCTACCAAAAAGACACACGCAACCGTATGTTCATTGCTGCCCTATTCACAATAGCAAAGACATGGACTCAACCTGGGTGCCCATCAATGGTGGACTGGATAAAAAAATAATGTGGTGCGTATACACATGAAATACTATGCAGCCATAAAAAGAAAAAAAATCATGTCCTTTGCAGCAATATGGATGCAGCTGGAGGCCATTATCCTAAGCTAATTAACACAGGAACAGAAAACTAAATACCACATGTTCTCACTTATAAGTGGGAGCTAGGCTGGGCATGGTGGCTCATGCCTGTAATCCCAGCGCTTTGGGAGGCCAAGGTGGGTGGATCACCTCAGGTCAGGAGTTTGAGACCAGCCTGGCCAACATGGTGAAACCCCATCTCTACTAAAAATACAACAAATTAGCCAGGAGTGGTGGTGGGCACCTGTAATCCCAGGTACTCGGGAGGCTGATGGAGGAGAATTGCTTGAACTCCAGGGGCGGAGGTTGCAGTGAGCCAAGATCGTACCATTGCATTCCAGCCTGGGCAACATGAGCAAAACTCTGTCTCAAAAAAAAAAAAAAAAAAAAAAAAAAAAAAGTGGGAGCTATATATTGGGTACTTATGGACATTAAAATGGCAGTAATAGACACTGGGGACTACCAGATGGGGGAAGAAGGCAAGGAGGTGAAAGGGAAGAAACAGGTGCAAGGATTAAAAAACTACTTATTGGGCACTACGCTTAGTACCTGAGTGATGGGATCAATTGTACTGCAAACCTCAGAATCACACAATATATCCAGGTAACAAACCTGCACATGTACCCTCTGAAACTAAAATAAATGTTGAAATTATTTTTTAATCAAATTTTAAAAAATGCTGTAAGTTATTTCTCAGCAGTCTCTGTGGTTATGTTCCTGAGTTCAAAAAGCAGAAGAATGCTGAGGAGACAAAAAAATAAAAATAAGATTAATCCAGATACTGGCATCTCCTAGCTGTGTGACTTCAGGCAAGTCACTGCACCTTTCTGGTCCTGTTTTTCCTATTCTAAAATAGACTCAATAATAAATAACTGCCTCCTGGGATTGCTGGGAACATTGAGTGCTGTCACGAATGAAAAATCCTTGTGTGGAAGTTCCTTCTTCCTTTTGATGTCCCACATCAGAAAGAATCAGTTTTCTTTTTCTCCCATGTTCATTATTCTTCTCCTAGCACAAGCTTTATTCTGCCAGGTGGGACGGTTTCTGGGTCACAGTCTGTTTCCCTACGAGTCCACAGCTATTTGGGGACAGGGACTGTAATACACACAGCTTCCTTTTCTCAGCCCAGCACGTGGGAGGGAGACAAGCCAGTATGCAAGGCAAATGTGGCCTTTGGGGTCAAGCAAGCTTGGGCTTGAATCCCACCTGTCTTTGCCACTTACTAACCATGTAATGTTAGCCAGTCACTTCATTAACATTTGAACCTCAACTTCCTCAAAGTAAAATGAGCCTAGTTACACCTACTCAGAATTGCTACGGAGGAAAAAAAAAAAAAAGTTAGACATTTAATGTCCCTAACATAGTATCTGGCACAATGGTAAGATCCTGATTGTTATAAAAGTTGCTATTATGATTATTATCACTCTTAATATTCAATGCTCAGTAAATATTTTTGGAATGTAATAAAATGTCTGGTTGTATTGCTTAGTTTTGGCTTGAGTTCCAATGAAATACCAACAGGCCATTATCCCCACATGCCAGCCATCTGTGCAGCCTTCAACACACACTTACTGAAGACACCAGAAAGGAAATTCAAATGCTTTCAGGACATACTGTGGGCCAGGCACTACAGGAAGTGTTTTCCTTATACTGCTTTGCTGAAGGCCCACACTTCTTTGAGACTGCTGTTATTGCTGTTATTAGCTTGATTTCTGCAGAAGAGAAAACTGAGGCTTTGTGGCTGGATATGTCTTTCCTTGTAGTTCTAGCAGAGCCAGGGTGCAAACATGGGGGCGTTTGACTCCAGGTCCCTGCTCTCTCCACTGTACCATACCATTCCTTCCTTTTTTTCTTTTTCTTTTTTTTTTTTTTTGAGATGGAGTCTCGCTGTGTTGCCCAGGCTGGAGTGTGGTGGTGCGATCTCGGCTCACTGCAAGCTCCGCCTCCTGGGTTCACACCATTCTCTCGCCTCAGTCTCCTGAGTAGCTGGGACTACAGGCGCCCGCCACCACACCTGGCTAATTTTGTTTTTCGTATTTGTAGTAGAGACGGGGTTTCACCGTGTTAACCAGGATGGTCTCGATCTCCTGACCTCGTGATCTGCCCACCTCGGCCTCCCAAACATACCATTCCTTTCTTGTGGAGGCACCAAGAAGTAGAAGATGTGAGAGTTCCTGACTTCAGGAAGAATCTAGACCAATGGTAGAGATCAGGTAAATTCCCAGAGGGAGAAAAGTCATAGTTCAAAATGGCTTATGATAAAAAATGTGCCAAACAACAAAAAACAAACAACCTGATTAAAACATGGGCAAAAGACTTGAATAGACATTTCTCTAAAAATGATACACAAACAGCCAATTGGCACATGAAAAGATGATCAAAATGATTAGTGAATCATTAGCGAAATGCAAATCAAAACTACCTCACACTCATTAGGATGGCTGTTACCAAAATTCAGAAAATAACGAGTGTTGGTGGAGATGTGGAGAAATTGGAGCCCTTGTACACTCTTGATAGGATTGTAAAATGGTGCAGCTGCTATGAAAAACAGTATGGAGGTTCCTCAAGAAATTAAAAATAGAACTACCATATGATCTAGCAATCGCACTTCTGGATATATATCCAAAAGCCCTGAAAATAAAATCCTAAAGAGATATTTATACACCCTTATTCATAGCATTGTTATTCATAATAACCTAAAAGGTAGGAACAACCAATGTTCATTGACAGATACATACACACACACAATGGAATATTATTCAGCCTTAGAAAGGAAGGCAATTCTGACACACGCTGCAGCATGGATGAACCCTGAGGACATTATGCTAAGTGAAATAAGCCGGTCACAAAAAGACACATACTGTATGACTCTATTTATATGAGGTGCCTACAGCAGTCAAATTCACAGAGATGGAAAGCAGAATGGTGGTTGCCAGGGGCTGGGGGAAGGGAGAACGAGGAATTATTTAATGGGTATAGAGTTTCGGTTTTGAGAGATAAGTGCTGTAGATTGGGTGTACAACAATGTGAATTTGCATCACGCTACCAAACTGTTCACTTCAAATGCTTAAGGAGATAAATTTTATATTATGCATATCTTATCACAATTAAAACAATTTTAAAAATGTATTTTAATAAAAGGGAAGCAGAAAGTGAAAGGCATAATGGTTCCTAACTTCAAAGAAAATCTAGACCAACTGGAGGGACCGGATCAACCCCAAGAGAGAGATAAGCCATGTTTCAGGATGGTTTCTGATCAAGAGCAGTGCTGGAATGACAGCATGCTACTGCGTGGCTGGGTTTCCTCACACACGCTGATCACAGCTAATTATCTGAATATATGCTGGCTGCTTTTCCCATTAGAGGAGTCCCGCGGAATTAGGGGACACAGGTTACCATCCTTGCTTTGGTCACATCCTTTCCCTTCTCTGGCCCTCAGTCTTCCTAGCTGTCCAGTGAGAAAAGCGGTAGCTGGTCTGTAAGGGGTCCCCCATCTTGGACATTTTATGGTTCTCTGCCAGAGGTCAATAGGAATTCCAAGGGAGGTAGGTTCTCGCAGTAGGCAGCACCTGCTCTAGTGCAAGTGGCTTGGGAACATGCTTGCAGCTTTCCCCTACAGCCTCTTAAAATGGCTGGTCAACCTTTTGGTGGCAGTCACGAAGCCTTCTGCACACAGCAAGGGTTCAGTTCAACAAATGCCTATTCAGAACCTGCTGTCTTCCAGGAATTATAAAGCCTTAGCTTCATTCTCAAAAAAAAAAAAAAAAAAAAAAAGAAACATATATTCTAATGGGAGGAGGAAAATAAGTAAGCACATTCTTACAGTTCTCAAGGTTTTGTTTTGTTTTGTTTTTTGAGATGGAGTCTTGCTCTGTCACCAGACTGGAGTGCAGTGGCACAATCTCGGCTCACTGCAACCTCTGCCTCCCTAGTTCAAGTGATTCTCCTGCCTCAGCCTCCCAAGTAGCTGGGACTACAGGCACATGCCACCACGCCCAGCTAATTTTTGTATTTTTAGTAGAGATGGCGTTTCACTATGTTGGCCAGGATGGTCTCGATCTCTTGACCTTGTGATCTACCCACCTTTGCCTTCCAAAGTGTTGGGATTACAGGTGTGAGCCACCGTGCCCAGCTGAGGATTTTTATAAGCACCAAGGGCTGAGGGAAGGGAGGCCAGGGAACACTTTCCTAGGAAAATCTGCCAAGACTCCTGAGGAATGTCTATTCAATAGCTATCTGGTGATGATAATAAATAGCCTTTGTGTAGCTCATTAATAATAATAATAGCTAACACTTAATGGCACTTACCATGTGCCAGGCACTGTTTCAACGTGTTTTGAATATTAACTCATTATGTGCACAGCCTGATGGTATAGGAACTACTAGTCTACTCATTTTACAGAGAGGGAAACTATGGCACAGACAGCTTTAGGAACTTGTCCCAAGGATACAAGGCAAGTGAGTGGCACAGCCAGGATCTGAAGCCACACTACGCTGCCTTTTACAATGTGTTAAGCTTTCTAAGTTACTTCCTCATCTGTTATATTTTTCTAGCCTCATGGAGAGAGGTGCTGATGCCATTTGGAAGAATAATATACTGAGGTGCAGAGATGTAAGAGAACTTCCCAAGATCATATAGTGATTAGAAGTGGGGCGGGACAGAAGCTCCACTCAGGTCTGCACTGCTACAAAGCTGTACCCTCTGGGCTGATGGCACGGCTCAGTGAAGGAGCTCTCTCTGTTCCCAAGGCAGAGGCTCTAACTGTCTTCACCTGGGTTCAAGGTGCTGGGAGGAAAATGAACATCTGTTGTGTACCCCCCATATGCCAGACACACTGCTAGGCTATGCTAATTTATGAAATCTTCCCAACAACCCAGAAAAGAATGCACCATAATTTTCACCACTCACAGATGGAAAACAGGCTTGGAGAGGGAAGATGACTTGCTTCAGGTCCTCACCATAGATGCTTGGATGTCTTTCTGTTTTCAGAAGCCTCATGTCCTAATACTTCCCTGAGTAGCACAGAGCCGAGGGAATTTTGCTACAGACCAAGTGCAGGGAGGTATTTGGGGAAAATAGCTTATTGTGACATTGCCTGAGCACTTAACTATGGAACCAGGTCTCCTCCTAAGAGCACTGAATGTGCATTAACTCGTTCCCTCCTCACAGCAAACCTAGGTGGCAAACACCAATATCATGCCCACTTAACAGATGGAGAATCTGAAGCGCAGCACGAAGAGGTGTATTAACTTGATGAAGGTCACACAGCCAGTAAGTGGTGGAGCCAGGAAGCCTGGCACCTGAGTCTCTTTTCTTAGCCCTTCTGCAATACTTCCTCATACAACAACCATGTAAGGTAGTGTGACATAGGAAAAACAAACTCAGTTTCTCCTATTATACCCTCTCACCACACAATCAACACAGAACACTTCTGTGACCTCTGGTCACCAAGAAGTGTGTGGCAATTTCTCTCTGGCAGCAACCAATTCTCTGGGAGATCCTTCAGCAGACACCAGCTGGGTGTCTCCAATTAAGTTCAATTTTGACACTATCTAACTGGAGATGGTGTCAGATCCCACAGGTTGAGTACCCAGTCCCACAAGACTGCCTCCAATTTCCACCGCCAATTCCAAGCCCCAGGTTACTAAACCTGTGCTTCTGATGACCAGCTATAAATCAGGGTTCCCACAATCCCTTCCTTGGGTTTCATTAACTTGCTACAGCAACTCACAGAACTCAGGGAAATACTTATGTTCCCTGGTTTATTATAAAGGATATACCAATTATCACCAGATGGAAAAGTTGCACAGGGCAAATAATGTGGGAAGAGGCACGGAGTTTCCATGCCCTGTCTGAGCACATCATCCTCCAGGAACCCCCATGTGTTCTACTCTCTGGAAACTCTTGAACCTAGTCCTTTTGGATTTTTATGCACACTTCAATACTTAGACAGGATTGATTAAATCATTGGCCACTGGTCATCAACTTAACCTTCAAGCCCTTCTCCTCAGTTCAGAGGTTGGGGGTGGGGCTGAAAGTCCCAACCCTCTAATCATGTCTTGGTCTTTCCTGTGACCAGTCCTCACCCTGAAGCTACCTAAGGGTGGATAGCCATCAGTCAACTCATTAGTATACAAAAGACACTTATCACTTTAATGATAACAAGAATTTTAGAAGTTATATGCCCAGAAACAGGGGTAAACACCAATATATATTAATTTTCAGGTACTATTATTTCACCCTTTTTTTGAATACTGGGAGACTAAGACTTAAAGAGGTTTAAAGGAACTTGTCTCATTAAAGAGCAAGGGATCGAGACAGGATTTGAACCTGTACAGCTTGATACCAAATAACTTGTGCTTAGCAGTGAGCTACTTATTCAGGGGTCAGGGCCAGGCCTTCATTAGGGCAGGCTGGACATACGGACTTTTCCATGCTGCTAGGTTTAACAGGCTGATGTCTCTTCCCCATCTCTTGTCACTAAAAACTCAATTAGCAGCTTGAGGCTGTGTCCTCACATCACACCTTCTCATTGATCACCCGGACTGTGAGTGAGAAAGATTTTATAAGCTGGTTGGCTTTGCAAAGCATAGAGCAGCAACCATTGAGCATATGCTTCTGTGGGTATATATTTATTCAGCTTATGTTGAGTATAATTTTGGATGGTATGCATATTTTATTTTTTGTTGCAGAGAGCAATTTAAAAGAAGAAAAAAAAATCCTTCTCTGAATGGAGACAGATGCCATATATGTTGGACCCTCAGGGGATTGAAAAGGATGAGGTTCCCAAGTCCAGTGTTCTGGGAACGGAAGTGGGTGGAAGGAAACTCACAAGTGATGGGAATCCAGGATCAACTCCAACACCCACAGCAAGGCCAGCAAGGCACTAACTACCCAGTCCAGGGCAGGGCCCTTCAAGGTTTTATTCCCAAGGCCTCCCGAGTAGCCTGTCTGACTGTTCTCTAGATGCTATTTACTGAGTACTAAATATTGACTGATGGGTGAAGTGCACATCATCCCCCTTAACTTTCCCCACAACTCCATGTTGAGATGCTGTTGTACATATGAGAACACAGATGCTACATTGCCCAATGTCATCAACTAGAACAGTAGGAATCTGTGTGCTGGGAAGCCTGACCCCAGAACCAGTGCTCTCAAATTCCCACCAATGTCATCTAGTGGTTACTGGAGTCCTCATTTTGGAGTCCTGATATCCATGCTGCCAATTCCTATCTGAGTGACAATGAACATGTCACTTCCCTTTCTGAGTTGGCTTCCACAATCACAGGATGGAGACTGCGATACCATTTTGCTGGGGTGTTATGAAGATTCAGAGATCCAAAGTTACACTTAAAAGTCATTTGAGACATTTGTTCTTTTTTTCTACCCCACCCCCTGCCTAAAAGGTTCTCCTCTTACCCAGGATGAACTCAAGATGTAACATTTTAAAATGAGCCTTAGGAAAAAACCTGCAAGGGTTTGTACCAGCTGGAGAAAAATAAATACGCTCATGTGGGTGCCAAAGATTCAAAAGAGAGAAGCAGCAGCCCAAACCAGAGTCTACACCGGAGGGAATCATTACAGAAGGAGAAAGTTCATCCTATCATTGTGCAGAAAGGAAGGATCCATGTGTGACTCTAGGCAGTAGGATCCAAAGCATCATTTTCTAGTTCTGTAAACAGACTATGGGCTCTTTGCTAGTTAGGACACAGTATCTCTCTAATGTTAGGGCCCAGAAGAGGGTCTGACACAGCAGTACTTAGTTGTCGAGCTCTGAATGCAGCTAAAATTCAACTGTGGGTTGTCTAATAACCAATTTTTGCTTCAACCAAAGGCAAGTTTGATCTTGCTCGATAAGATGTGCTAGATGCTGGAGAATCCATTACCAACAGTCAAGAATAAAATAAAAGAGCTGCTCTATGCATACCTAAGTGGGAAAACTGTAAAAAACATGATTAGCATAAAAGACAGGGTCTTGGCCACTTCCAGAAGGGAGGACAGGGTTACAACGGGAAATGGAGGCATGGTGGGTGTGCTGGGGGAGGGCTTCTGGCATGTAGGCAATATTCTATTTCTTGACATGGGTGATGGTTTAGGTGAGAATTGCTTAATTCGTATCGAAACTGTAAATAATGTTTTACACATTTTTCTATATATTACATTGCACAGTAAAATTGCTAAACTATCTATCTATCTATCTATCTATCTATCTATCTATCTTATAGTAAAACTACTAAAAGAACATGTCAAAATGTTAGTAGTAGTTATTGGAGGTGACATGACTATGAGTGATATTGTTCTTTATTTTTTCTCTATATGTTCTAAATATTCTTGTATGTGCATACAATAATTTCATAATTAAAAAAAATACGTTTTAGTTGAATTGCTTCATTACCTAAATAAGGCAACAACAAAAACATGAAGGTCAGTTCCACCACATCTGCCTGAAATTCCTCCAATGGAGAACCTCATCTTCTCCCTAAGGTTCAATGTGCATGAAAGAACAGCTCTGCAGAGTAAGTTGAGGGGGGCCAAATCCCATTGGCTCTTATAAAGGCCTATCTGCAGTGTCTTCCCTCTCTGGACCCAAGTACATCTTTGACTTACGGACTGTGGCGGGTAAGGGAGATACCCCAGAGAGAATCAAGTTTAACTCTGAATTTGTAGGAAGGATAGGAGCGTAGCTGAGGATTCACAGTAAACAGAGTCATGTTGGGAAACAGGGTCCCTTCATCACCTCGGACTATATTATCCCCATGATCATGGGCCTGAAAAATCACCCTTCCCTTTCAGTGATGGTGAAGAAAATTTCTGAAAACCAAGGAAAGCCAGAAAAGGTTACTATGTTTCCTAGCTCACCAAGCTCCTCTCTACACAATAGGACCTGATCTTAGGAAGGGAGGTCATGGCCCTGGGTTTTGCTCATGCCTGGCTACTTTCACTGGGTCCGGCCAACAATATTGTAAGGTGCAGGGATCATTCCCATTTATGGATCAGATTAGAGGGGCTCAGATACATTCAGCAATTTGTCCAAAGTCACACAGCTTCCCAGTTACAGGGATGGGATTTGAATCTAACTCTGAATCATGGACAAGTCTATTCTTTTCACTGGACTGGAATTCTGATTAACTAGCCCATCTCTCTCTAGGAACGTCTGTCACTCAGCTCTGGTAGAATTTTCTCAGTGAGGAGAAAGGCTATTGAGTGTTTGATGAAACCTTCTCACTGTTTGCTCCCTCAAGGGAAAGGGATTTCAAAATACCTGGGCTAGTGGGTCAAGACTTCTTAAAGCAGGGATCAGAGAGAAGCTGGAGAATACAGGCAAAAGGATACCTTTATGATTTATAAAATTTAATAACAAAAATAATAATGTCATTTGTCATCCACTTATCCTCAAGACCTATGATAAAAGACAAAAGAATGATGATAAAAATAAAAGCATGTTATCCTGGGTGGAAGAGAGTCCTACACTGGAATTTCAGACACCTGGGTTCTATCCAAGCACAGCTCTCGTGCTCTTTAGCCTCAATTTGATCATCTTTATTTATGACCCAAGGGGAAAATACACACACACACACACACACACACACACACACACACATGGTTAAGATCAAGCTAGGAAGTCAGTTGTCTTAAAAAGAAAAAAAAAAATGGAAAAGCTCTAGGAAAAGCAGAATGTGTAGTTCTGACTTAGAAAATTGTCCCAAAGAAACACAACTGTATGCTTTTTATGCTTCCATTTTTAAAGTTACATATATAAATTCTTATTTATATTTGCATACGCATAGGGAAGAAGTGTATAGAAGGATATATATCTATCTATATATACACCAAACCATGGCACATTTATCTAAAGTGGGTGAGTAGTTAAGAAAGGGGGCCTTGAGTTTTTTTCTTTACACATTTCAACACTGTACAAATTAATTTTATTTTATAATGAGAATGAGCTACTTTTAGAAAACCAAAAAAAACTTTAAAGGAAGATTGATGATCAGATGGAGAAAATACCTTATGAATGCAAAAATTCTATTATTATAATTAAGATGAACACAATTATTCCAGCTTTTCGTTTCGGAGCTAAGGAGAAGGTGTCCAATGATCAGCATTCTGATGCCTCAGGAGACACTCACTGGTGCTTGGCACAGCCACTAAAAATTCTGTAGTCATGGCTTCTGACCTCCTCAAACCCTCAAGGAGACAGCAGACCCACGGCCTCATTTACTCTCCTCTGCATTGCCTCTTGCATCTGGACCCTCTCTCACAGACACAGTGCACACTTCACTGGACTCCATTCTCAAATGTACTACATTTATTTTATCACTCTCCCGATCAGAGACCCTTTAGGCCAAATACCCTAGCCTGCCCTTGGGTTGCATTCTGGAAGAAAAGCAGCACCTAAAACAGTGTGGAACACCAGATGCTCTATTGCTCCTTTTGAAAAAATCCATCCCACATCTTCACCCAAATCATGAAACACTAATACAATTTGAAAGCTGTCCTTACAGACTTCTGGGAATCTCTTCTAAAGAAACAGCTCAAAACACAGAAGGTGGCTTCTGCCCAAACGTGCTCAGAGCAGCACAGTTTATAATAGACTAAATCTGGAAGCAATCAACATGTCCAACCAGAAGACAAAGCAAATGCTGGTATGTTCCCCTTCATGAAATATTAGGCAATATTAGTGATATATAGGAATTTGTCCTGGTTAAGGGTTTTGGTATCAACCTGCTTTGGCCCAATTTGGCCCAAATTCCCTGCTCTAGAACTGAGTAGCTATGTGGTCCTGAGCAAATTATCTAAGTTTTCTTTGGCTGAGTTTTCCCGTCTGTAAGAAAAGAGATAATAATGAGATCCACCTCAGAAGCCTCGGATCATAGCAAGCACTCAAACAATTTTAGCTCTCATCATTGCCACCACCACCATCCTCAACCCTGCATGAGATATCAGATAATAATAATAGCAACCATGTTTCGTGCTTGCTTAGGGCCATGTTCTAGCCCATTGCGTATGCATTCTCAGTTGGTCCTAACAGCAGCTTTGGCAGGCATACACAGTATTATCCACATTTTACTCAACAGGAACCCAAGGCTCAGAGGCTTTAAGTAACTTGTCCCAAAGTCACATGGCTAGTGAATGACAAGGTAAGATTTTGGCCCAGGTTTCTCTGATGCTAAAAACTGTGTACTTAAGCACTATAGTGTCTTCCCGAAGGTTGGGGATGGTAGTGGGAGATGGTAGGGGGAGAAGTGATTTATGTACGGCTTGCAGACAACAGGTGGGAGAACCAGGAGTGCAGCTTCCATTTCTTGCCTCCAATTTGGGGCTTCCTTCTCATTATTCCCCCCAACCATTATTTCAGGAATCAAAGGGTAAAACCCATCACTTTGGAAAAAGGGGGGCTGCTTCCTGACCTTAACAGATAATGACTTCCACACAATAAAATCAGCTTACCAGAAATATCATCAGACCAAGCAAATCCAAGTCCCAATGAAATAAAATAAGGGTAAAAATAGAGAAGGCTTCAAATGTCATGAGACGAATAAAATATTTAATGTCATAAAAGGGTGCATAGGCTTTATGAGAACGCCACACACAATAATCTTGGAAACCCTATTACCCCACCTACCCGCCCAGCCTGCTCCAAATTCATAAAGGAAAGATGCAAATGCACTGACTGGAAAGATGCAAACGCTCCTGATTGAGGAGCTACTCCCTCCTTTTCATTTCCCAAACTTTGAGTCCTGTGTGCAGGCATTGAATCAGCGGACACAGTACAGTTCCATTTTCCTTCTTTACTGGCTATTCTTATGTCCTTTTCCAATACAGTTCCAATTTCCTTCTTTACTGACTATTCCTGGGTCCTTTTCCAATACTCATCCTCTTTAGCTTCCTCTGGATCTCTTGGATGCAGAGGAGGAGGAATACTACATTGATATAGGGTAAAGAGAAGAAAGTGCCCCTCCCTTTATGCTCCCTGACATTGGGGACATTCGCCTTATCCCTAGGGAACTATTCTCAGCCTTGGGAATCTGTCTTCTGATGAATTAAGAGAACGAGCTTTGGAGTTTGACAGAGTTTGGAGTTTCCTCTGCCTTTACCTGGCTGGTTGGATTTGGGCAAGTTTCTCATACTTTCTGACTCTATTTCCTCACGGATAAAATGGGATTAATGATAATGCTTTCCTTATAAGGTAGCTGTGAGAATTTCCAGGGCCAGGCACATAATTAGTACTCAAATGTTCTCTCTATATATCTGTATCAGTAATACTAGGCCTGATATTATTTATAGCATTTATTCATTTATTTTTTAGTAGCTTTAATAATATTAGGCCTAGTATTACTGGTCAAGGTATTCAATACATATAGAGAATTCTCTGTCTGTGGACCTATTTGACCAGAGGATACTTTGATGAAGACACCATGGGGGAGATGTGTCATCCTGTAAATCCTGTTTCCCAACCCAAGAGCCTGAAGTTATTCCCATAAAGACACCTGCCTGCTGCCTTTGCATCTTTCTAATAATTTTTAGAAAGAAAAATAGGGCAACCATCAGTCCTCTCATTTTGGATTTTGGCAAAACCTGTCTCAGTTGTCTTCTGAATCTATCATACCCCATGTGGCTGATCTACAGGGATAAATTTAGCTTTGAAAGTCCATTTCTGGAAAGGAAAAACAAGTCTCCAGGGGCTAGACCCCATGGAGGCTCAGCCCACCTGCACCGTGTAGGAGGGTTACATGCCCAGGCAGACAGGGCTGGGCTTTCCCTGGTCAGCAGTGCCTGGGCTGTGCTCCAAGGCGATTTCTCGCTCTGCTGACTCTTCTTGCTAGTCTTCCCCATCCCTCTTGAGTTTTGTTCCTTTAATTACACTGCAATTGAGTCATTAAGAGGGGGAAAGGATGAGGAATGGAGAAAAGCCGGTCTCTCTGCCCTACTGAACCAGATTCCAGCTTTTGCCTCCCTCTGAGCAGTGCTATAAGGTTCCTGGCCTATACTAAATGGAAATCCATGTTTATTCATCTTGACTTTTAGAAAGGCAGCTCTTGTTGTTGTCTCTCAGCACCTCTGTGCAATCAGGGATCCTATGATCTTTCCTAATATCTGGCAGGCCAGATGGTTTTTTAGGTCAAAATGAAAAAAGAAAAAGATGGGGCAGAGGCGGCAGAAATGTGACTGGGTGATTTGTAGGGTTGAGGAGTGTGGGATTGGTATGAGATTGTTCTGGAATTCAGAGCCAGGGCTAAGAACTGACCACAGAGGCTCCTCCTGAAAGACACCATCACTCTAGGACCCAGCGAGTATGCAAATCCTTCCACTTCCCTTAGTCCTTTCTATGAAGGCCCTGACTATTCAATGTTGCCCCTCCTTTCTATCCTTTCCCATTATTTTTCTCCACATACCCCAGTTTCCTACCAGATAGTTTCATTTTTCTCATGCGTGAAGTGAAGGTAATAATAATATCTGGCTCATATTATTACTGTGAGCATAAGGTTGGTTAAAAGAAGCAAAGCACTTAGAACCGTGCTTGGAACGGTCTTTGTATGGATAGTTGCTTTTATATTACTAGCTTTTCTTTTTTGTAAAATGGACATGATAGTTCCGGGTAGGTGACAGTTACAGGCATTAATTGCCATGAATATAGGCAAAATAACACTTAGTAGGTGCCCAGTGAGTGCCAGTTCTGTCTTACGACCACTCTTTTCTCTGCAATATTCACACCAATCCTCTTAGATAATTCTCACACAGAGAAACAAAGTGGTGTGTTCAAGATTATGCTGCAGTCCTGCTGAAGTCTGTCTTGTCTTCTGAAAGGGCTTATAAAACAAGGCTTAACTCTTGTGGTGTTTTGCTCCTGGTCCATTCACAGTGCTGGGTACAGGAATGTTGTGAAATAAATAATTATACTATACAGTGACAAAGCTGATGCTATGGGGCCATTAGCTGTTGGAATGTGCAACTGGAAGGGAGTCTTGGAATTAAATCTAGGTTGTATTACTACCCCCCTACATGAACTTGAGCAATTTCTGTATCTGTATCTTTCTAGGCCTTTGTTTTTCTGTTTGTATAATGGGAGAGGGTCCCTTCTGGCTCTGGTAGCCCTTGTCTGTGTCCATGCAATGGGTAAATGGGTAGATTAAAGATGATCACACATTCTTTGCTACTCTTCCCATTGACAGGTGAAATCTAGCTCTTTCCCCCTTGAATCTGGGCTGACCTTATTGACCTGCTTGACCAATAGAATGTGGTGGAAATGATGTTCTGAGACTTCTGAGGCTGGGGACTAAGAAGCCTTGCAGCTTCTGCCTAGGCACTTAGAACGCTGGATCTTGGGATGGTCCCTTGGTAAGCCCAGGTCCCATGATGTGAGAAGCCCAAGACAAATGGGGAGCCCACGAACAAATCCTCTATCCAGTTGACAGCCCCAGCTCAGGTCCAGCATAGCCAGTGTCAACCACCAATGGTGCCAGTCCTAGCCCCACACAGGTAATAAAGGAACCCTTCTGCAAATGACTCCTCCAGTCCCAGATGCCCCATCTGTCTTTGATCAGAGACAAACCAGCTACACCCTCCACATAGTCCTGATTCACAAATCTATAGACAAAACAAGAGTGTGTGAAGCTACTGAGTTTTGCGTTAGTTTGTTACACAACAACAGAAAGCTGGAACCAGGAAAGTGAGCTATGAACTGATACTTCAAAAAAGGTGAAGGAGGATGGATTGTGATCACCAGATTGTCTGGTGTTGGGTTAATCAAAAGGCTTCCCATGGTGGGAAAACCAGAAAAACATAAAAGAATGGCATTAGTGAAATGCGTCAGGGGGCAGCAGTTACTTAGAGATGTTGGTGGAAGGGTCCTCCATACGATGCTGTGATTAAGTGCTTACAGTTTTCTTTGTTTTTGTTCTCTATCTTGATTAAAATTTTGCAGTGTTTATACTGCCACACAGAATAAATGGACCCATAGCTTATATTTCAAACTGTGCCATGCTGACATCATTATGTTTGTCAGATTTATAACGTTTCTAATACACAACAATTTTTCACTCTTGGAAGCACTGAAGGGGAACACAGGCTCCCTCTCTTTTCTGATGTTTCATTCACTGTTACTTCCTCTATTACTGGTCAAGGGATATGGTCTCCTTGGAAATAATTGAAAATAAAAATAATAGCATAATTATTTACATATTATTTACTGTATCACCCTCCTCATATGATCTTTTACCTGTTATCAGTATTTTATTGCTATTGTAGCAAACTACTATGCAATTGGTGGTTTAAAGTAACGCAAATGTATTATCTCACAGTTCTACAATTTAAAAGTCCAACTTGGGTCTCAATGGGCTAAAATTTAGGTGTTGGCAGGGTTGCATTCCTTTCCGGAGGTTCCAGAGGTAAGTCTTTCTCTTTGCTTTTCCAGCTTCTAAAAAACCACTTCTCTTCCTTAGCACGTAACTGTTTTCCCCCAACTTCATAGCTGGCAATGCTGCCTCTTTCTACCCCACTCCTCTGCTTTCCTGAGCACACTCTGATAATCCAAGATACTCTCGCTTTTTTAAGGTCAGCTAATTAGTCATCTTAATTCCGTATGCAAATTTAATTCCTGCTTCTGTCATGAAAGGTAACATACCAGTCACAGGTTCTGGGAATTAGGATGTGAACATCTTTGCAGGGGCCACTATTTTGCCTACTACACATCTTATGGCCATCCTCCAATTGGCCAATTACCTATATGAGAAACATATTATCCAAAGGGAAGGTTACCACAGCAGAACCAGAAAGCTCAGCAAAAATATGTCAGATTTTTAAAATCTTGTGTTTCAAAAGTTGAGGTCTAGAAGGTAGAGCGATTATAGAAGGTAAAATAATAATCATCATTATAATGACAATAATAAAACAATAAAAGAATCTGTGATCTGTTAGAGAATTATCTTCCCTCGTCTCCACAAAGAAGAGAAGGTCATTTGAGCTGGTGGAAGAGAGGAATGTTGGAAGTCAAACAAAGTAATCTAGAAAATGCTAATGAGTGTCCTAAAAGGGGTCCCATCCTCTATCCTCACCAGGCTAAGCCCATGAGTGTATGAAGGGGATGAGGGTGTGCAGAATATCAGGTGGGTTTGAGGGCTATGAAGGCAAAGGGGTTCTGGGCATCACTTGCTATATAGCACAGGTTGACAGCAAGCATGGTGAGTGCTCCTCCCCACTGTGAAAACAGCCAAGTGCAGATCCTTTCCTGGCACGTCTAGATCAAAAGAACTCTAGACAGTTTTCCTCAGATCCTCCAGGTGGAACTGTTGGACATTTCTCAGGCCCTCTGGAGGCTGGAAAAACTAGCTGATGGACAGAGCCAGCTGGTCTTAAATGACCTTGTGGTGGAATAAAGTGGATGAGGCAGCAGCTGTACTACACACCTGTGAGTCAGGTGGGAATGGAGAGGAAGGAGAGTGATGGACAAGGGCCAAGTGATGCAGCAGGTACCAGATTAAAAAGTGATGGCCCAGCATCAAACATGCCCTTAGCTCCTAGGCCTTACAGGTACATTGGCCCTTTGAACTAAAATGTTCAGTTAAGAGGTGGGAGGCAGAAAAAAACTGAAATGGACTAGAATTAAGTTTCCACTAACAATGGAACAGAAACGAAATGAAATTCAGTGACAGAAACGTAATAGAACATTAGATACGCTGTGCTCCTAAATTTGTGTGGCCCCAAATATATCCACTACATACAAATATCAGTAATGTGGTCTCATTATCTCACTCATAAATGGTACTTTGTAAATCCCAAATCATTGCCAGTTATATTCTTTGAGCTCTTTCAGTTTTTTTTTTTTTTTTTTTAGAAAAATCTGTAAGTACCGTTGCTCCCTTTTGAAAGATTAAGAAACTGATGCTAATGAAGTCAACATAGACTCCAAAGCTATGGTCATTCTAATGCCTAAATCCAGGCTTTAGCCCAATTCACTCAGCCCAGCCTCCTTTCCATGATTCTTCAGTGAGAACTCATCTCAGCTCCCAGTGTGGGAAAGAAAGCCAAAGTGGCAGAAGGAGTGATAGTGAGACATGATCTTGGTCCTCCACCCTGCCACCTGGTGGTAACACCTTGGAAAGTCACTCTGCTTCCTGAGCCTGTTTCCACATTCCTGAGGGAATCTACTGCCCAGGTTTGTTGTGAGGATGAGCTCTTAGCTTGTAGACATGCTTTGAGAATGCTAAAGTATTCTAAAAATATAAGGAATTATCATGTAATACCTGAAAGAATTTCTTAGAAGGTGAGCTACAAGAAGTTTCTCTTTACAGACATGATGGAGAGTCTACAGAGAAATGAAAGGGATTTAAAATCTCAGGACAAATGTGGTATTGCCCTGTCTATTCTGAAGCACAGAGAGGAGCTAGCCTTACATCCATTGAATCCTGAAGTAGTGGTTTTAAATTTACATCCTTAATCTAGAGAGGAGGGTCTTTGACAACTTCATCAGACCGTTGAATCTTCTCTTATCCCCTACGGAATGAATGTTCTTTCTCTCTCTCTTTTAATTTTTCCAGTTTATATGAATAAAAGACAAAGAGAGACAAGCCCAACCTACACACAAACACACACAGACACACACACACACACACACACACACCACACACACCCCTCTGCATTTGAGGTTTCATTCCTATGGGATGTCTATCCTAAAAGAGAAGGAGCTTAATTAATTTGAGAAAAGAGAACTAATGGAAAAAAGGGAAGAGGCAGACAACTTAATCCTTTGAAAAAGGTCAGCCTCACGTTCTGGACACAACACAGGACATCCTTTTGAGCTGTTTGTCCACTGGCTGGGTTTAAGACTTCAGCAAATCCTCCTCTTCCCCACTAGCACATTTCCAATGTGCTATATGAAGGGTTAGGTTTCAATGGTCTGAGGCAGACAGCTGTTGATGTATATCAATCTAGCATCTACAACTCCTGTTGCCAGCACCCCAGTTTTTCTTGAGAGTCTATGCCTTGCAGTAGGGCCTTGCATTTCAGGTGTAGCTGCCTCCTGGTGCAAGCTCCAGGCATGACTGCTCTGGGATGAACCCAGTTAATCCCCCGGACCAGCAATTGGTGCAGGGATAGATGGGCATGAGAACCAAATTGGCACAATGAGAAGGAATCTGGTGACAGTAGTTGAAGGTACTAGGAAAGAGGTGTTTTTGTCCTGTAAGACTTGCATCTAGCCTGCAGCTGGCCCAAGAATGGCACAGTGCTAAGGAAAGCAGAGCTAAGATAAGGAGGGGGATTCCAATGACATTGTTTGAGTCCTTCAATCCAGTTTTCTCCAGACTTCCACTTAAGCCAATGCATTTCCTTTTTTTTTTTTTTTTTTTTTTTTTTTGCCTATACTAGTTTGAGTTTAGTTTCTATCACTTGTAATCCTGAGAATTCTAATCACTAAAATTTCTAATTGCCCATTCACCTCTGAAGATCTTTGAGTCTCAAATATAGTTTCATTGCATTATTTCATTCTAGAAGCTTCTTCTTCATATTGATCTCCTGACCTTTGTCTGTTTCTCAGCTGGTGTGTAGCTGCATTAAGGGCCAAGTGTGTGTTCTCTCTCCCTTGGGTCTTGTTCACAGAGCCTAGTCCAGAGCAGGATTCCCAACCTTGGTTCTATCCTTCCCTTCTTCTTCTTCTGTCTTTTTCCTTTATTTACTGAGATGGGTACTTTTGGGGTGTTGAGCTGAATCAACAGATTCCCTGGGTTCTCCCTCAGTTTTTTAAGAAACATAAACTGAAAAGCTAGTCTATGCTATAATGTGTCACAGGTGACTTAATAAAGCTAAGTACAGCATACAGTAAGGATACTGTATGGAAAAGAGGGTCACCTGGGGGGAGGGAAAAGGCTTTATAAAGGAGATGTCTCTGGAAAGATGTTCACTTGTTTGCTTCATAGGCTTGGAGAGCAATTCTTTCTAGGCAGAGAGAAGGTACAAGAAAAGGTTCTGAGGCATGAAACAGGCAGGCAGGTTCACAGAACTCCATCTAATTAGCTCCATTAGGCTCTAGTGTAGATTGAAATGAAGCGATAAGAGACGTAGCTGGAGAAACTGAAAAGGGACCACAGAAAGAAGAGCATTGAATGCCAGGCTGAGTTTAGCCTATGTGGCAATGTTTCCCAAGTGTATTTTCAAGATACCCCAACACACACAAACACACACACACACACACACACACACACACACACACACACGTTAAAAAGTCAGGTTCCTGGGACCTAATCTCCTCTGTAGAATAAAAGCTTGTAGAGGTCGAACTCTGTGTCTTAGGTCATTCTTATAAAACCATCAGTTTTGGCACACCCTTCTCCAAGCAACAGGAACCCTCCCGCATCTTCTTGTGTGACCCTGACCCACACTAGATACTAAAATTCCAAGCAAACAAGGCTGCCTCTCCCTTCCTTCATGTCTTTGCTTGGCTGTCTCCCCTCTTTCCCTAATGTAAGTTGACTCATCTTTTGAAGCCAAAGCCAAAGCCAAAAGCCAACGTCCCAAGGAAGCCTTCTATGAAACTGAGGTCCCAGCTGAAACTTTCTCTTCCAGACCACACCAAAGCACCTGTCCGTACTAGTTACAACTCATTGACATCCCCCCTACTATTGTATTCACAGAGGTAAGGCATGCCCTGTCTTACTCTCAAATGGACTGTAAGCTTCTGAAGGCCAGAAGTTCTCTAAGGCCTATTGTGTGGTGGGCACTTAAGTTATAATATCTTGTTTCATTCTTCCAACAATTCCAAGAGGTAGGTTTAATGATCTCACTTTACAGGTGAGGAAACCAAGGTAGGCTGGCATGCTGAAGGTCGCAGAGGCAGGTAAAGGTAGTGTGGGTATGATCCTCCTTACCAGCGTTCCCTCACAGGGCAGGGCTTCTAGCAGGTGGCCTTAGCACCTAGGCCAATGCCATGTTCCCGGGCCAATGGGCACTTACCACACATCCCGAGGAGTCCACCTGCCGGTCAGACACACACTTGAAATTGCGAGTGCAGCCCCCATTGTTTCGAGAGCAGTCACGAACTGGCCCGAAGGAGGACAGCAGGTCATTGATGGTTTCAAAGTATGTGGACAGCATCGCTTCTTCCCTTGGAGAGAAAGGGGATGGTTAAACCCCAGAGACATTTGGATCCTTAGATTAAAAAAAAAATAATGTGAATTCATTACATTTGAAACCAAAACTTATTTATAATCAGGAAAACAATAATAATCAATATTATAAAAAGGAAACAACAACAGGTATACCATAGTATGACACGGTGCTTGTCAAGTTGTGATACAGAGAAATGGACCTAGAACTCTATACTCTTTATTTCATAAATACTTATGATTCTTGGAGGTAGTCACGAGATGTGCACTTTACCATAAGGGAACCGTGGCTTAGCAAGATGAAGTATCTTGCTGAAGGCTAGCAGCTTACAATGTGACAGAAATGAAGTTTGTATTAACTTCCAGCTGAGTCCAAAGAGAAGGCTCTTCTCACTACCTGACTCTTAGCTTGCATCCTACCTGTTTCTACAGATTTCAGGGCTTCCTGTAGCAACTCTGCAGTTGGGCACATCCCTATTATTCCAACTTTGTGAATATAAAATTGAAACCATGAAAGATTGTGGGACTGACTCCAAATCCCACAGTCTATAAACAGCAGAGCCAAGACACAGACACAGGAGTCTGACCCTCTAGCGCCCTAGATCCTTATTTTTCAGATGATTGCATATAAGTCACACCATCAAGACTGTCAGCAACAGTTGTTGGAAATGTCATGGGATTCCAGAGAAATACATGATTCCTCCCAAATGAGGTTCTCAAAAGATAAGACTAGACTTGATACCACAATCCATGGATCTGCCAAAATTTTGTGAGATGGAATTCTCTACAATGGAGGATACAGATGGGAGCCTCTGATGCTGTCTTCTGCAGAAAGGGCCCAAAATAAGAGATACACTTGCTCTGGGGTATATGATTCCCATACTTACAAAAGATTTTAAAGGAGCACCATGGGCAGTGAGAAGAGGCACATATCCCTCCCTGGTCTGTGCCTCATGAGGTCCAGAGCTGTGAAACAAGGGAAATGCCTGCATCCACACATGAAGCAGGAAGAGGCTAGCACACACTAGAGGGGGTGTCTCTGCACCATCTTGCATACCTTCTCCCATTCTTCTCCACCTCAGGCTTGGACCAGGTTTGAAACTCCTAATTCATTTCCTGCCTCCAGTCTTATCCCTTCTGTCCCATCTTTCATACTGACTGTCAGTGAACTTGGTAAATCCCAGCTCTAATTAGATACTCCTCTGATCAATAGCTTCCCAGTACTTAGAGAAGAAATATAAATTAGTTTCTCTGGCACTCGGACTTCATAATCTGGTCCCTGGTAACCTGTCCAGCCACATTTATCCTCTCCTCATATCTCTATCCACTAGGCACAGGCCTCGTCTCATTCTCTGAACACAGAATCTTTGAAAACGGGTTCTAAACTGGAAAGTTACATGCAGGAAGTTTATTGCCGAGCCCTCTTGGGAGATGCATCTGTAGATGGAGAGGAAGGGCTGGGCATGGTGGCTTATGCTTGTAATCCGAGCACTTTGGGAGGCCTAGGAAGGAGGCTTGATTGAGCCCAGGAGTTCAAGACCAGCTTAGAAAATGAGGCAAAACCCTGTCTCTACAAAAATTTTTTAAATTAGCAGGGTTTAGAGGAGCCTGCCTGTGGTCCCAGCTACTCAGGAGGCAGAGGTGAGAGGATCTCTTGAGCTACACTGAGCCATGATCAAAACCCTGTCTCAGAAAAAAAAAAAACAAAAAAAAGGTAAGCGAAGAAGGCAGGATTTGGTAAAAGGAGAGACTGATCTACAATGCAGGTCTAAAGTATCAGTTGTTCCTGCAGGGACCTCTGGAGCTGAGAAGGCCCTTTATAGATGTCCTGAATTAAGGCAAGGAATCCAGGCCTTTGCATCCCCACAGTAGCCAGTCATTGGTGGGGGCTGCTGTCTGGAATGGGATATACTTGGATAAGCCGGTTCTCTGACGCTGAAGGCAATGCCTAGTCACTGACAGCCACAGCTGGTGGGTGGGTGGGTTGGCCCTGAAGAGGGGATCTGGGTGTGGTACCTGCAGGCACCTCTCTCAATCCCTAATCATGCTCTTCCTTCTGCCTGGGATGCCCATTTCCAAATGCTTACCTGATGAAATCCTAAGAATCTTTGAAAACCCTTCACATTCACTCATTCATTCATTCATTCATTCATTCATATATTTTACAAGCTTACTGAGTGTTTACCATGTACCAGGCACAATGCTAGGTGCTGGGGACACAGCAGTGACATCAGGCAAGATCCTGACTCCCGACCTCCACAGTAGCTTTACGTTACCGCCTTTGTGAAACCTCTGCTCCCCCTACTAGAATTAATTCCTTTTCCCTGCGAGCATAGCGGCTAAATCTTTTAATTTATTGATCTTAATTATCAGCTTCACAGTCTCCCCGAGAGAGTATAAGCTTTTAAAGGAAAAGGCTCAAGATTTATTCATTTCTCTTTAGCCCCCAGCACAGAGTCTGGAAGGAAAGTGTTCTAGGTAAACATTTTCAAACGAAACACAGAAAACACCCAAAAGCTTAGACGCAGTCTTCACCAATGAGTACTTTCACTAAGAACCTCCTCAGCAGGGCACTCCTCTCTGTCTCCCCAACTCTGGGTCCCCATTCCAAATCCTTTGTGTTCAGGGATGCAGCACAGGGACAAAGGAGAAGGGTGAGGTGCTGCAGGGTTATCCCTTGCTTCCTAACTTTGTAGGGAGCGAGGTGACAGGTTTATGGGAGGAGAGAATTAACAGTTCCTGAAATGAAGCTCTGGGGAGACTTGCCACTTTTGCATCATGAAGAGAGTTGAGGATCCTGGGAAGACATTAAGCCTATTAAAATATTAATACCCTAGAAGGGAGAAGAAAAAAGGGAAAGTTAGAGAAGGAGATAAGGCAGAGGGACCAGGCTGGGTGCGGTGGCTCACACCTGTAATCCCAGCACTTTGGGAGGCCTAGGTGGGCTAGGTCAGGAGATCAGCACTATCCTGGCTAACATGGTGAAACCTCGTCTCTACTAACAATATAGTAGCCAGGTGTGGTGGCATGCTTCTGTAACCCCAGCTACTCAGGAGGCTGAGGCAGGAGAATTGCTTGAACCCAGGAGGCAGAGGTTGGAGTGAGCCGAGATCCCACCACTGCACTCTAGCCTAGGTGACACAGTGAGATTCCGTCTCGATTAAAAAAAAAAAAAAAAAAAAAAAAAAAAAAAAAGAGGGACCTGAGAAAGTGAGAGAACAAGAGATAAACAGGTAGAGAAACTGCTGAGAAGGAAAGAAGAGACACAGAGAGGCAGAAACACATATAGTCACCTGGAAACAGATAAAGGGATCTAAAGGTACAGAGGGACAGACAGACAGAGAGTTATAGAGGGACAACAGGTCATAGAGACAGACAGGAAAAGAAAGGCAAATAGAGGAGAGAAAGGACGTGAAAAGATAAAAATGAAAAGATAGAATTGGAAAAAGAAAGCAAAGAGAGAAACAGAGGCATAAGAAACAGATGAAAAGAGGAGACATCCTCAAGGTAAACAGAACAAATGTGTAAGTGTGCCGAGGAGAGGGAGAGAAGGTGGGAGGGGGAGTGAGAAAAAAGAGCAGGAGGAGACAAATGCAGAAAGACAGAATGAAACGGAAGAGAAAGACACTGAGTAAGAAAGAAAACACACCTGTCTCTACTAAAAATACAAAAAATTAGCCGGGCATGGTGGCGGGTGCCTGCAGTCCCAGCTACTTGGGAGGCTGAGGCAGGAGAATGGCGTGAACCCGGGAGGCGGAGCTTGCAGTGAGCCGAGATCGCGCCACTGCATTCCAGCCTGGGCGACAGAGCGAGACTCTGTCTCAAAAAGAAAAAAAAAAAAAAAAAGAAAAGAAAAGAAAGAAAACACAGGATGGGCGCGTTGGCTCATGCCTGTAATTCCAGCACTTTGGGAGGCTGAGGCAGGCGGATCACTTGAAGTCAGGAGTACGAGACCAGCCTGGCCAACACGGTGAAACTCGTTTCTACTAAAAATACAAAAAATAGCCGGGCATGGTGGCTCTTGCCTGTCGTCCCAGCTACTCAGGAGGCTGAGGCAGGAGAATCGCTTGAACCCAGCAGGCAGAGGTTGCAGTGAGCCGAGATGGCACCACTGCACTCCAGCCTGGGCGACAGAGTGAGACTCTGTCTCAAAAAAAAAAAAAAAAAAGAAAAAAAAAAAAGAAAACACAGAGCCATGGAGAGCAGAGACAGACAACAACAAAGAAACAAGGAAAGGGAAGTGAAAAACAAGCAAAAACATGTCACCTTTCTCTGGAAGCTAGAGACAGTTCAAGCTATAAAAATACAAAACTGTCCACTTTTAAAAGGATTGATTCTGCATAAACATCAGTTACATGAGGGGAACATTACTTAAAACACAAAGACCTGACACAGGGGCCATACTAAGTTAAGAAAAGTGATTGTGTCAGGCTAGGGAATGAAGAATCTGAGCACAAGACAGGAAAAAAAGCTTAAAGCAGACACTGGCATTTTCTTAACTCAAAGCAGACACTGGCATTTTCTTAACTCGGGGGCTCAATCCTTCATCTCACTTGTGGAGCCCAGGGTTTAGGGTCTGTTGGATCTTAGAGCTGCCCCAATCTGGGGGTGGGGGGGGCAGCAAAGAGATGAATGGAAGAGCACTGGGGGCAGAGGCAGGCTGGACTGGTAGACACTGCCCTGTAGCATCAGGAGACCAGGGTGAGAATCCCAGCTTTGCCAGCAATCACCAAAACTACCAACATCCTCTTCATTATTTAGGATTTTCTGGGCACCTGCTATGTGTTAAGCATGGTGCAAGGTTCCCTTCCTGTAATATTCCCTGTGATTTTCACAAGAGCCCTAGAAATGACAGTTTTATACCCAATGTGCAGCTGGAGAAACAGGGGCTTAGGGAAGTTCTGTCACTTGCTCCAGTTCTCAATGCCATGATGCAGTGAGGCCAGGCTGTGCACTCGAATCTGCCTGACCTCAAGTCCTGAGCTGCCTGAGTTAAACTTTAACAACTTACTCTGTGTCTTGGGCAAGTCAGAGCCCTCCTAGCAGTAAGGCCCGTAAGAATGTGTGTTCAATCTCTCTGTCTTAGCAGAGGAGGACAGAATGGGCAGAGCCTGTGAGTTCTTTATGTACCTCCCACAGCCTGATTCCTGGGCCGTGCACGTGGTCCACAATAGCCTCAATCCATGCAGGAATAGAAGGAGAAAGCACAGTGTTTCAGTTTACTAGAAGGGCCATAACAAGTACCATGAATCAGGTGACTTAAAACAACAGAAATTTATTCTCTTGCCATTCTGAAGGCCAGAAGTCCAAAATCAGGGTTTGGTAGAGCCCTGGTCCCTCAGTAGGCTCAAGGAGAGAATCCCTCCTTGCCTTTTCAGAGCCTCCCATGGCTCCCAGCCATGCTTAGCTTTCCTTGGCTGGCAGTTTCAGGACTCCTGCCTCTGTCCCCATTGTCATATGGCCTTCTTGCCTGTGTGTCTGTGTGTCCTCTCCTCTTCTTAAAATGACACCATTTGGGCCGGGTGCAGTGGCTCACATCTGTAATCCCTGGGAAGCTGAGGCAGGTGGATCACCTGAGGTCAGGAGTTCGAGACCAGCCTGACCAACATGGTGAAACCCCGTCTCTACTAAAAATACAATAATTAGCAGGGCGTGGTAGTGGGTCCCTGTAATCCCAGCTACTCGGGAGGCTGAAGCAGGAGAATTGCTTGAACCCGGGAGGCAGAGGTTGCAGTGAGCCGAGATCACGGCATTGCACTCCAGCCTGGGCAACAGAGCAAGACTCCATCTCAAAAAGAAAGAAAGAAAAAAAATGACACCATTAGTTGGGTTTAGGGTCCACCTTAATTTGTTATAACCTTTTCTTAGTTATATCTGCAAAGGCCTTGTTTCTAAATAAGGCCACATTCTGAAGTTCTAGTGAACACAAATTTTGGGGGGACAAAATTCATGCAATTCCACAGGGCACAGGGGAATGTGCTCACATTCGCATGGTAGGACAGAGCCAGGACTAAGTAAAACACCTCAGTCCTTGACTCTTATCAAAGTGCTCCTAATACTGCACTGGCTCTTCTCACTCTAGACACTTCATGTTTCATTGTGGTCCTTACAAGGTTTGAAAAATCTTAGGGAAAGGATCATGATGAAGTCACTCTCCGTATTATCTGTGCCTTTATTTGGGAGGAGAAAAGACCAACTTTAATTAAATACCTACCACACTCCAGGAACCGTGTAGAGGGTTTTCAACCACTCTACAGAACAGAGCTTGGCAAACTTTTCTGTACAGGGCTAGATAGTAAAGATCTTAGGCTTTGCAGACCATACAGTCTCTGTCCCAATCACTCAACTCTGCTTTTGTAATACACAAATAATCATAGACAATATGCAAAAGAATGAATGTAGCTATGTTTCAATAAAACTGTATTAAAGATGGGTGTAGTGGCTCATGCCTGTAATCTCAGCTCTTTGAGAGACTGAGGTGGGAGGATCACTTGCGCTCAGGAGTTCAAGACCAGCCTGGACAACAGAGTGGGATCCCATTTCTATAATTTTTTTTTTTTTTAAATTAGCCAGGTGTGATGGTGTGTGCCTGTAGTACCAGTTACTCAGGAAGCTGAGGTGGGAGGATTGCTTGAGCCTGGCAAGTTTGGGGAGGTGGGGGTCAAGAATTTGAGTAAGCTGTGAGCATGCTACTGCATTCCAACCTGTGTGACACAGTGAGACCCTGTCTCAAAAAAAAAAAAAAAAACTATATTTATAGAAAGACACAGCCAGATAAATTATTTTCTGTTTTAGATGTGAAAACCCTGAAGTCAGTGTTGGAGTTAGGAGTTGAACCCAGGTAGGCCCAACTCCACATTCTTTCTCCTGCATGAATCTTCTGAAACTCAGCCTTCTCATCTGTAAAATGGGAACAATATCTGTCTCATTCTCAACTCTGTAGATGACTATGAGGATATAATAACATGATATAGAAATGTGTTTTCCAAACTCTAAAACCTAATGCAAACTTATTCATTGTTTATTCATTCAATAAATATCTGAGTACCTGCTGCATGCCACGTACTGAGCTGATTATTATTATGGCTTTTCTTTGGCCTCCCAGCACCTGTTTCTGTTCCTATATAACCCAGACACTGTGCAAAAGGTTCCAAACATCTCTCTATCTCTGACATACAAATTATTATTATTTTTTCTGTTAATACTGGCTCCAAAACAGAGATAGCCAGACCCCACCAGACTGGGTGAGACAGCCATCCCCTCATTACCTGACCGGTAAAGTACAAATGTGTCACCTGGATTCCATTTGGCTGAGTCAGCCCAAGCCCGATGCATGGTGAGCATTAAGCAGGGTGGCTGGGAACAGATGCTGACATGGCCTGCTGTTAATAAATACCAGGAAAGGTCTGTGTCACTCATAGAGAGATGTGAATGGATGATGCCAAGCCAAGACAGTGACAAGTCCCTCACTGAAGCAGATTAATCATTCTCTGGTAATAGCCGACAACTTTGTTTCCTGAGCTACCTGGGAAGGAGGAACCTAAGACAATGTACAGATAAAAATCAAGCTCAGGGCAGGCACAGTGCCTCATGCCTGTAATCCCAGCACATTGGGAGGCCGAGGCAGACAGATCATGAGGCCAGGAGATCGAGACCATCCTGGCTAACATGGTGAAACCCTGTCTCTACTAAAAATACAAAAAATTAGCTGGGTGTGGTGGTGGGCGCCTGTACTCCCAGCTACTCAGGAAGCTGAGGCAGAAGAATCGCTTGAACCAGGGAGGCAGAAGTTGCAGTGAGCCGAGATCGCGCCACGGCACTGCAGCCTGGGCAACAAAGCGAGATTCCGTCTCAAAATAAATAAATAAATAATAAAATAAAATAAAATAAAAAATCCAGCTCAGTTTTTTATTTAAAGAAAGAACACTTTGTTGAGATATAATTCACATACCATATGATTTACCTACTTAAAGTGTACAGTTTAAGCAGGGTACAGTTTAAGTGATCAATATTTAAATATTTTCATCAACCCGAAGAGAAACCCTGCCTCTATCATAAGTCCCTGCCTACTTCCTCCCAGTGACCCTCGTGTTGGGAAACCACTAATCTTCTGTCTTTATAGATTTACCAACTCTGAACACTTCATGTAAATTAAGTTATACATTATGTAGCCTTTTGTGACTGGCTACTTTCGGTTAGCATAGTGTTTTCAAGGTTCATCCATGTTTCAGCATGTATCACTACTTTATTCCTTTTGTATTGCCAAATGATATTCCATTATATAGATATTCCACATTTTATTCATCCATCATTAGTTGATGGACATTTTGGTTGTTTCCACTTTTCAGTTACTATGAGTAATGCTGCTATGAACATTCATATACAAGTGTTTATGTAGATACATGTTTTCATATATCTTGCGGCTCCCCCTGCCCTGGGATTTAGGGAGCCTTCTCAGCCCCTAATAGCATGAGCCGCAGTGTAGAACAGTAGATAACAGGGCAAGTTTGTCTGGAGTCAGACTGCCCTGAGGAGGAATCCCAGCTTCACTCACTGTGACACCTTGGGCAAGCCTCTTCTTTCTGAGACGGAGTCTCACTCTGTCGCCCAGGCTGGAGTGCATTGGCACGATCTCGGCTCACTGCAACCTCCGCCTCCCAGTTCAAGCAATTCTCCCGCCTCATCTTTCCAAGTAGCTGGGACTACAGGAATGTGCTACCATGCCAGACTAATTTTTGTATTTTTAGTAGAGATGGGGTTTCACCATGTTGGCTAGGCTGGTTTTGAACTTCTGACCTCAGGTAATCCAGAGACCTTGGGCAAGTCTCTTAAACCCTGAGCCTCAATTTTCTCATCTGTAAAATGGGGATATTAATACCTAACTAGCAGAGATAGCATGAGTAATAGATTAGAGAGCAAATGTGTCAAATGCCAGGCACACAGTAAGTGCCTAATAGCTGGTAATAAGTGGTACCATCTGAAAGTCCCTCAAAGTTGCAAGAACCATGCCTTGAGAATGTTGAGAAGCTCAATGTAGGAGAAGGGATGAAAGATCTGAGATACCACATGGTCCATTTACTCAGTTAAAAATGTTTCTTTGGTGCTGGGCTTGTTCTGGGTACTCGGCTGTGTCCTGGGAGACACAGGAATGGATGTAACAGAGCTTGTGCTAGGCAGGAAGAAAAGCACTAAGCTACAAGATAAGTGAGGCCACAGGAACACAAAGATGACTCTCTCTCTCTTGCCAGACCTTGGAAGTAGGAGATCAGAGAAGGCTTTTTGGAGGAGGTAATGTTGAGCCTGAGACATAAAGGATGGGTGGAAATTAGGTAAAGGGGGATAAATAGAGTGGGATAAAGAAATTCTAGGCAGAAGGAAAGAATATGCTAAGGCCTAGAGGTAGGAGAGGGAATACCCTGATTGAGGGGCTTCAAGAGATGCAGAAAAGCTGGACTGTCAAGGAGGAGGTGAGATATGGCAAAGGCTGAAGCAGCAGGAGTGCCAGGAGCCAGGCTAGAGAAGATTCCTGTGTGCCAGGCCATGGTGATTCTGGACTTTACCCTGGAAGCTATGGACTGCCACCCAAAGGTTAAAAAGCAGATCCTGCTTTTATTTAGAGTAATACCATAGATGAATAGTTTACACAAATCCTTATGGCAATAATAGTTCATGCTGATTGTGCATTCATAATATGCCAATAAATGGTTTAAACACTACATGTATCAACTCACTTAATCCTCCCCCAAAACACAATGATGTAAATGATACATCCCCATTTCATAGGAGAAAGAAACTCAGGCACCATTTTGAGGCTGTTTTGAGACCTGTTAAGGATAATGTAGGAAAAGCATTAGGACAGTGCCTGGCACATGGTGACTGCTTTATAGGGATTTCTTGAAAAACAGCTTCCAGGGGAGGGATAGCATGAGGTGGCACAAGCCACAGGGAGGTAGATTTGAGCTTTTCCAAAGCCAGAGATATTCAGCAAGGGAACACTCTCTTCCAAGTTACTGCTCCAGCCTTCAGGAATGCATACTGAGGAGGCATGGCCATTTTCCTGGGATAGTTGTGGGGGGAGTCAGGTCTCCAGGGGAGAGGGTGTACAATATCATGGTGATAACAACATTCACGTGGGCTAATATCTACTGAGAATTTATGACATGAGAACTTTGGCTTAACATAGATTATCTCATTTAATAATTGCCTATGGGATTGTGCTATTATCCCTGTTGATATGGTTTGGCTCTGTGTCCCCACCCAAACGTCATGTTGAATTGTAATCCTCAATGTTGGAGGAGGAACCAGGTGGGAGGTTACTGGATCATGGCAGAGCGGGGAGGCAGTGGATTCCCCATTACTGTTCTCGTGATAGTGAGTGAATTCTCACGAGATCTGGTTGTGTAAAAGTGTGTAGCACTTGCTCCTTCACCATCTTCCTGCTGTTCCAGCCATGTAGGACATGTCTGCTCCCCCTTCCCCTTCTACCATGTTGTAAGTTTCCTGAGGCCTCCCCAGCCATGCTTCCTGTGCAGACTGTGGAACACTGACCCAATGAAACCTCTTATCTTTATAAATTACCCAGTCTCAGGTAGTTCTTTATAGCAATGCAAAAACAAACTAATGCATCTATTTTTTCAATTTTAAAAGAAATGTACAACTCAGATGCAGGACTTGGCATTTACAGAGGTGAGAGGACTGGCAGTGAGTCCTAGTGACAGAGCTGGGTTCCACCCTGGGTGTATCTGACTTCGGACTCTTTAGTGTCCTGCCTTTCTCTTTAAGAAGTCTTTCCACCCAGAGATTCTGGGACTGGTGTTTTAGCTGACACTTAACATTCTCCTTCCTCTAGCAATTATGGTTTGCACTAATTTAGGTATATATATATGTATATATATAGCTGTTCAGAGTGGTCTCATAACTTCCTGGGAGTGTCTTGTGCCTCTGAGTAGCTTGTTAGCTTCCTGCATGACTAGAGTCCTCCTCAGTCACATCTCTCAGTGCACTGGGCATGCTGCAGCTGTTTGCTGAATAAGGGCAGGTGTTGAAGGAAGAGAAGGAGGGCACAATAAGGCCCATCAGCTGTGCAGTCTTTAGAACAAAGAGAAAATGATTGTAATGTCTGTTGTCCATCTGTGTGATGGAGGCAGTAATATTAAACTCACAGAATTGTGGGTCAGAATTCAAAGAGTTAAAAGATATGAAAGTCTCTTATCACCAGGCTCAAACAAATAAAGATCCTCAATAAAGAGCTGTTGTGTTTTGGAAATGAGTTTGTGCATTTAACAGATATTTATCCAGCACTCACCCCTGGAGTTGGAGGTTGGATATAGACACAGCCTCGTTTTATCGTACCTCACTTTATTGCTCATTGCAGATATTATTTCTTAAAGATTGAAGGTCGGTGGCTACCCTGTGTCAAGCAAGTCTATCAGTGCCATTTTTTCCAACAGAATGTGCTTACTTCATGTCTATGCATCAGATTTTGGTAATTCTCACAATATTTCAAAATTATGTTATTATTATATTGGTTATGGTTTGGGGAGCCCTCATTGCGCTCATATAAGGCGGCCAACTTACTTGGTAAATGTAAGGCCTCCCTGTTCGCTGAGACACCACAGTATTGAAATCAGGCCAATTAATAACCCTACAATTTCCTCTAAGTGTTCAAATGCAAGGAAATGTCACACATCTCTCACTTTAAATCATAAGCTAGAAATGATTAAGTTTAGTGAGGAAGGTATGTGGAAAGCCAAGACTGACGAAAAGCTGGGCCTCTTGCACCAGTTAGGCAAGTTGTGAATGCAAAGAAAAAGTTCTTAAAGGAAATTAGAAGTGCTATTTCTGTGAACACACAAATGATAAGAAAGTGAAACAGCTTTATTTCTGTTACGGAGAATGTTTTAGAGGTGTGGATAAATTAAACCAGCTACAATATTCACTTAAACCCAAACTAGGGCAAGGTCCTAATTCTCTTCAATTCTATGAAGGCTGAGAGAGGTGAGGAAGCTGTGGAAGGAAAGTTTAAGCAGAGATGGATTCATAAGTTTTAAGAAAAGGAGCCATCTCCATAGCATAAAAGTGCAAGGAGAAGCAGCAAGTGCTGATATATTAATAGAAGCTGCAACAAGTTATCAAAAACATCTAGTTAACATAATTAATGAAGGTGACTATGTTCAACAACAGATTTTCAATGTAGATGAAACAGCCTTGTATTGGAAGAAGATGCCATCTAGGACTTTTATTGCTAGAGAGGAGAAGCCTGGCTTCATAGATTCAAAGGACAGGCTGCCTCTCTCATTAGGGGTTAATGCAGCTGTTGAAGCCAATAGTAATTTATCATTATAAAAATCCTAGGACCTTTAAGAATTATGCTAAATCTACTCTGTCTGTGCTCTATAAATAGAACAGCAAAGCCTGAATGACAGCACATCTGTTTACAGCATGGTTTACTGAATATTTTAAGCCCACTGTTGAGAACTCCTGCTCAGAAAAATGAGCTGTGATGGAGATGCATAAGAGGTTAATGTTGTTTTCATGCATTCTAACACAGCATCCTTTTAGCAGCCCATGCATGAAGAAGTAATTTCAAGTCTTATTATTTAAGAAATACATTTTATAAGGTTATAGTTTTCATAGATAGTGATTTTTCTGATAGATCTGGGTAAAATAAATTAAAAACCTTCCAGAAAGGATTCCCCATCTTAGATGCCATGAGAAACATTTCTGATTTATGAGAGGAGGTCAAAATATCAATATTAGCAGGAGTTTGGAAGAAGTTGATTCCAACTCTCATGAATGACTTTGAGGGGTTCAAGGCTTCAGTGGAGGTAATAACTACAGATGTGAAAATTGCAAGAGAACTAGAATTAGAGGTGGAGGTTGAAGATGTCACTGAATTGCCATAATCTCATGATAAAACTAATGAGAAGTTGCTTCTTGTGGACAAGCAAAGAAAAGTGGTTTCTTGAGTTGTAAACTACTAAACTACTCGTGGTGAAGATGCTGTGAATACTGTTGAAATAAGAACAAAAGATTTAAAATATTACATAAACTTGGTTGATAAAGCAGTGGCAGGGTTTGAGTGAATTGAAAAAATTCACTTTCAAAAAGTTCTGTGAATGCTGTCAGACTACATCACATGCTACAGCAAAATCTTTCGTGAAAGGAAGAATCAACTGCTACAGCAAACTTCACTGTTGCCTTATTTTAAGAAATTGCCACAGCCACTTCAACCCTCAGTAACTACTACCCTGATCAGTGAGCAGCTGTCAACATTGAAGCAATACCCTGCACCAGCAAAATGATTATGGCTCACTGAAGATTCAGATGATCATTAGCTTTTTTTTAAGCAATAAAATATTTCTTAATTAAGGTATGTACATTATTTTTTAAACATGATGCAATTGTACACTTAATAAACTATAGAGTAAAAAGTAACTTTTATATGCACTAGGAAACAAAAGTATCTGTGTAATTCACTTTATTGTGATATTTGCTTTATTATGGTGTTCTGGTACCTAACACATAATATCTCTGAGGTGTGCCTGTATCCAGAAAGAGCAAAACAAACATGGGCTTTGTCCCTCTGGGGCTTACAGTTGTTGGGACAAGTAAGTTCCTCTTCAAAGACTCAACTTTCTGGTCATAAATTGTAAACCAAACCTATCCCCTCCTTTTTTCACAAATCGCACACTTACCCTATTTGGAAAAGTTTAAGTCTTAGCCAACAGGATCTGCTTAGATTGTGTGGTCCAACCCCAGCCAATAGGGGAAGGACACAGAAACAGGAACTGCATTAGAGTTAAAAACCCCTTCCCTCCTTTGTTAGGTGTGCTCTTGCTATTGCAACCAGTGCAAGCAGCACCCTTCTGCAGAAGTAAACGTGCCTTGCTGAGAAATTTTCTAAGTGTGGGTTTCTTTTGGCTATGCTGAGCACTTGTTTCCAACACAGGTAGTTATTGGAACAGTCATTCAACAAATACCTGCCTTAATATCAATATGCGTGTCTGTATCTATGGCTATAGCTATGTCTATGTTATATCTGTATCTATGTCTATATATCTATAGCTATACATCTATGCCTATGCCCCTATCTATACCTAAATTTATAATTACAAACTGTGATAGATGCTTTAAAAATACTGAATACAATAAGATCATATGGCAGAGTGGCCAAGCTAATCTAGGGATTTGGGGATGGGAGTATGGACTGAGGCAGATTTCCCTAGAGAGTATGAGGCCCTGAAACCAAACCAGCCTGTGGCTTGGTGAGGTTTCATCACACCCAGGCTGCCCCCAGGAGAGCTGGGATGATGTATATCCTCCACTCCCACCCCCACCATGCACAGTGACCATGGAGTCCATCATTCCTCTGGCAAAAAAGCCACCTTCTCCTCCCTGTACTTGTTCTGACTACTTAGTCATAGAAATTCTCCTCTTCACTTAAACAAATTTACAGGAAAAGAACAAACAATCCCATTAAAAAGTAGGCAAAGGACACGAACAGACACTTCACAAAAGAAGACATTCACGTGGCCAACAAACATGAGAAAAAGCTCAACATCACTGATCGTTAGAGAAATGCAAATCAAAACCACAATGAGATACCATCTCATGCCAGTCTGAATGGCAGTTATTAAAAAGTCAAGAAACAACAGATGCTGGTGAAGCTGTGGAGAAACAGGAACACTTTTACACTGTTGGAGGGAATGTAAATTAGTTCATCCATTGTGTAAGACAGTATGGCAATTCCTTAAGGATTCTAGAACTAGAAACATCATTTGACCCCCTATTACTGAGTATATACCCAAAGGAATATCAGTCTTTCCATTATAAAGATACATGCATGTGTATGTTCATTGCAGCACTATTCACAATAGCAAAAACACGAAATCAACCCAAATGCCCATCATGACAGACTGGATAAAGAAAACGTGGTACATATACACCATGGAATACTATGCAGCCATAAAAAGGAAGGTCATGTCCTTTGCAGGGACACAGTTGGAGGTGGAAGCCATTATCCTCAGCAAACTAACGCGGGAACAGAAAACCAAACACTGCATGTTCTCACTTACAAATGGGAGCTTAACAATGAGAACACATGGACACAGGGAGGGGAACAACACACACTGAGGCCTAACAGGGGGCTGGGGGAGAGACAGCATCAGCATAAATAGCTAACACATATGGGGCTTAATACCTAGGTGATGGGTTGATAGGTGCAGCAAAACACTATGGCACACATTTACCTATGTAACAAACCTGCATGTCCTGTACATGTATTCCAGAACTTAAAGCTATTTTTTTTAAAAAAAGAAATTCTCCTCTTCACCCACTCCTCTTTCTCCTACGCTTTGCAAATCTCATCCTTATTTTGAAAAAGAAACAAAAAGTTTCAGTGGCAAATGCTGAAGCTTGAGGATTATTTATTCATAAATTACCCACATGGAGTCACTGAGAGCTCCTCCAAGCTCTCATCTCAAACAGAAGAAGCTCATTAAGATGGGAAGTCCTGGGGTCTCAGGTGTGATTGCTCAGAAAGCCAGCACCTTCCCCTGGCTCAGGGTGTGCCCTGCTGCTCAGGAGCCTGAGAGACTCTGGTGATCTGGATGGCAGAGGGGGTTGCCATGAGCCAGCAGAGCCCAGCATTAGACAGTAAATGGGGCTGTGACCTCTAGAAGGAAGAGCACTGGCCTGGAGGCTCAGGTATGGTATCAGAGTCCAGCTCAGCCTCCCTCTGCTGTGTGTCCCTGGGTGACCCTCCACCCTCTCTGGGCCTCAAATTCTACATTTCTACAATGATGGGGTGATCTCTAAGGGCTCTTCCAGCTCCAATTTCTAATAACATAATGTGGCTTCCCAAGAAGACTGACAACTGCTTCCAGTTGTCAATGTCACTTTCAGAAATAAGGTGAAAATGCAAGACTGGAGAGAGACAGAGACAGACAGACAGACAGAGAGAGAGAGAGAGAGAGAATTCATTGTTTTGAATCTGAGGAAATCAAGGGACTGTGTTATTATAAGGAAGCAGCCCTGGGCTCAAACCCAGGCCCTGCTGCTCATTTGCTGAGAAAAGTAACAACTTATTCAACCTCTCTTGAGTCTCAGTTTCCTCATACATAAATTGTAGATTATAATACCGAATTCTTAGTTTTCATGAGAATTACATTAGATAATAAAATTTCCATGAAGGCATGGGTTCTGCCATGCTCACTGAAGTCTAGTGCCTTAAACAGAGTGCCTGGAACACTGTGCAGGCAACCCAATTTGTATCAGACAAATGAATGAATAAAAACACACGTGAAACACTCTGCAAAGCACTGAGCCCATAACGAAGATCAATACACTTGCTTGTATTGTTACAGTAATTGTTACTAATAATAGCCTGCTTTTCACCAATCCTAAAAATTACTCAAGCCCTGAGAACAGGGATTCCTAACTTGGTGTCAAGACTTGTTTTCCAGTCTGGTGAAGCCTATGAAGCCTATGGACCACAACTTAGAGTTATGTTTTTATGTAGATAAAATCAAATGAAAAGGCATTCTAAAATAAACCATTTATCAAAATGTATTTAAAAATCAATTGTAACATAATCTACATGTTCCTTTATTGACATATTAAGTAAAAATATCTAGTAGCAGATATAATAATAACCATAAATTCAAAGCAGTCATGAGCCAAATATATATTTTAAGACATTTACAACAAATGCAATATGATATAAAACTATAAGTAATTTCCCACTGGTGACAAAGTCACAGGTGCTGCTAATACACCTATGTTTGTTGCCCGTGTTTGTAATAGAAAGAAATGTTAAATTTCAATGAGTGGCTGGCAAAAGTAAAGATATATGATTTTCCCATGAAATTTCATGAAACTCCAGCATAGACCCCAGATTAAGAGCTCCTGCCAACAATGACACTTTGTTGGAAAAAGCTTTTCTCTGTATAGCTGTCACTGTGAATATAATCAGAAGCTTGGGTCCTGATAGGAAGACAGGAAATTAAAACTCAACTATCATCACACCAAAATAATTCTTTCCTGAAGGGGCACATGTGATGTGGTGAATTGACAGACTTGGGCTTCAGGAAAAAAAAAAAAATAAGTAAATAAACAAAAGCTTTCAGGGGTTTGTCCTTGTGCAAATGACCTCCCACCTCAGAACTTCAGTTTCCTCTTCTGTGAACATGTTGTGGTAATGTTTCCTCCAAGGATGGCTGGAGAACGGGGTAAAATACATAAGATAATGTCCCTTGTGCAAATATGCAAATAGTGGCCCTTCTGTGTCTCCCTTCTTGTTCCTTCTAGGGCAAAAGAAGTTTATTGTAGCCATCCATGGCTGCCATAGGTGCCATGATGGGGATGAATTTCTGAATTTCTTAAGGACTTACTAGGTTCTAGCTCCATGCTAGATACTTGGTACTCACAGGTGCTGAGACATGACCCCTGCCTTCAAGAAGGGCACAAGCTGGGGCAGAGATAGCAAGTAAAAATTTACAGGGTGAAGCTGAGTAGACACATATTATAGACACGTAAAGACGTCATGAGGTCCTCAAAATGAAGTGATGACTCTTCCTGGGCTGGCTAGAGAAGGCTTTCTAGAAGAGGTAGCCACACATGGATCTTGAAGAAAGATGAGAACAATAATGATGAGGAGGAGAAAAGGAAGAAAAAAGAAAGACAGGATGGCTGCTAGATGACAGCACAAACAGAGTCACAGAAAGTGGAAGAGGAGGAGGAGGAAGGTGTGTTGCATAAATACCCATACCCAATGAGCCCATTATTAAAGTGTGGGACGGGTGGGAGAAAAGGGAGCTCACCAGGCCCGGTCACATGTGTTTTATAGACATTTTCTAGTTCACAAGGTGGATCTCATTACCTCTTTTGCAGATAAAGAAATTGAGTCATTTAAAAGTCCTATAATTTCCTAGTGGAGCCCTAATAGGAATGCAACTGCCTCTGACTCTGAAGTCCATATTCTTCTCCCAGAATGCCCCTTGTTGAATTTGATTTGGAATCTCAGTTCTGCTTTGTACCTCACTGTGTGACCTCTTGAAGGTCACTAGTCTCTCTGACTTCAGCTTCCTTATTTGTCAAGTGGAGACTATAGCACCTGCTTCTCAGGACTCATATTAAAACAAAAATGATAAGCCACTTAAAGCACTACATGCATTGCTGGGCATAAAGCAAAAATTCAACCAGTGTAAATTCCCTTTTACTGCACTTCTCCATTTGCACCTGGGGTGGCCACTGCCTTTGCATGGTTTTGACAGGCTAGTGGAAAGCGCAATTTCCCAAAAGATTCCAGCTTATGTAAAACACAAGGCACCTCCATTGCCTACAAAGAGTTGGTTTCCATAATGGAAATCAAAGGCAGCAACAGGCTGTGTTCAGTCTGTCAGCTACTTGCAAAAATTTTAGTAGTAGACAGTGAGTTATGGAAATTAAACAGTAGTAATTTCATTTGCTGGATAAGAACTATTTGATGTTTTGAAGCATCAAGAATATTTGTAGCACAACTTAATGAATGGAGTTTTTATGTGGTGAAAATCACAAGGTAATTACCCAGTGGTCATCAATAATTGTAAAATTGTTAAGCATTCAGTGCCTCAAGTGATGATTCCTAATTTCTTTTGGAACAATAAAAGAATTATCCATCTATCCATCCATCCATCCATCCATCCATCCATCCATCCATCCATCCATCCATCCACCCATCCATTCATCATTCCATTTATTATTACAAAGATGTTTATTAAGTACCTGCTCTTTCTGGCCCCGCACTCTTAGCTGTCAGATATGAGTAAGCCATAGCTTCTGTACCCAACAAGGCCAGCAGCAGTCTTGCAAAGTAGAAAAGACATGGCAAAAAGACTATTAAAGAGGTCTGTAGGACCTCTTTAGTCAGAAAGGGAAGAGGTTACTTCCAGTTTGAGTTCAAGAGAGTGAGTGAAAGTTAGTGTATGGATTTCAAAAGACTTCAGTCTTTTTGCATCTGAAATTTTGAACCATGTGATTAAGTATACTTGTTAAAACATAAATAAATATGTTATTGTTTCAAAGATCATTGATGACACTGAGAAAGAAGGAAAAAGTGACAACAGTGGAGGCAGAAAAGGAGGAGGAGGAGGAGCGGTAGAGAGGGTCATGGACTGAGAACAGTCATTATGTTTGAGCTAGTGTCATGAGTACGGAGGCAGAAAACAAAAAACTGGGAGACTGCAATCAAAGCGAGGTAGTGGAAATGAAAATCTTGAGTGTAAACTATTCTCCAAAAGCTTGCCAATGTCTTCATTTGTATTTATTTGCTAAGAAGATATTGGCTGGCCATAGTGGCTCACTCCTATAATCCCAGCACTCTGGGAGGCCAAGGCAGGAGGACGGCTTAAGCCCAGGAGTTCAAGGCTACAGTGAGCTATGATTGCGCCACTGCACTGAAGCCTGGGTGACAGACAGAGACCTTGTCTCTTAAAAAAAAAAAAAAAAAAGGTATTCATTTTCATCAATCAAGTTGGCAAATATTCTTGTCAAATGATAATTCTCAGTGCTGAAGGGGGTGTACTGAAATGCTATTTTCGTATTCCACTGTGGGAGTATAACTTGCCAACGTTTATGGAAAGCAATCTGGCAAAATGTGTCAAAACTCGAAGTGTTCATACACGTTGACCAAGTGATCACAGTAATCAGTTCTAGAGGAAAAATGAGCAATGCAGATGATGACATATGCACAATGATGTTCGTCACAGCATTGTTTATAATGGGGCAAAATGGAAATGTTCTACATATCTAACAGTAAGGAAATGATCATCAACATATGGTTCATTCCCACAGTAGGATGTCCTGTGAAAGTTTAAAATCATGATTTCCATGTATAACTGATGATATGGAAAAAGTTTGTTATAATATTAATTTTTAAAAGGCAAGAAAAATTATATTGATATAAACACATGAATGCACATGCCCATATAACCCAAAAACAGATATTTTAAGGAAGAGGTAGCATTTAACTGGGTTGGATGTGTGGAGACAGCGGTGAGACTACATGGTGGACAGCTCTTGTATTTGTTTATACAATATCCATGTCCCTTTCTTCTGATAATAGCACCTCCATTTTGGGTTTGCGGAAATTCACATCCCTCTTTCCTCACACATACACACTGGATACATTCTTGTAGATTTTTGAGTTAAGGTGTCTTGTTTTCCTCTGACTTACTGGTGAGCAGATGAACTGACAATTAAGCCAAATAGGTATTTACTCTTGGGAATCTGAAAGTACACCCTCAGCCTTCCTAAGTGGCATGGAGGTTGCAGATGCAGAAATCAATTGTTCATAAACTATCCACACTCTTCTAACTCTTGAAAGTTCTTCCAAGTAGCCCATGAAGGTAGGCCTACTTGGATTTGCAGACTGATGCAGGCCAGGCACAGGAGGTTTCTAGACAGGGCAGTGGCATAAATAGAATACCATCTACAAGGAATTATGCAACACTTTCATTCAGAGCATCTGGATTTGATTCAGCATGTCCTGAGTTTTGTCAGTAGAACAGACAAAGCTTCAGGCTTTTGAGAACAGTGTTGAGTGAAGATGCTGAGTTTCATGTAGCCAGACCAGAAGGGATGCTAGTCTTGTGGCATCTGAAGGAGACAGCAGAAGACAAAAGGCAGAGGAAGAGGGGCTTCCACCTTGCCCTGTCTCCACCCAGGAGAGCATGAGGCAAGTAGAAGGTAAAGATGAAGATCAAGCGGAGTGTGCCTAGAGTTCATCGTTAATAGAGATGCTTGGTGAATTCCATCCCACAGCCAGACAGGCAGGCTTTGTCTAGAAGCCCATGTCTCTTCCAGATCTAAGCTTGGAGACTTATGCTGCCTAGGAGGCCATGGAGCACAGGAGAAAGCCATGGGACCTGGATTAGAAGAGAAGTGGATTCAAGTCCTTCTCTGCTGCTAGTGTGAAAGGACTTGGATAGTCACTTCCTGTGATAGTTTCCTAGGGCTGCCTTAGCAGAATACCGTAGACTGGGTGGAGGCTAGAAGTCCAAGATTAAGACATCAGTAGGGTTGGCTGTAATCTGAGGTCTCACTCCTTGGCCTGTAGATTTTTCTTTTCCCTTTGTCTTCACATGGTCTTTCCTCTGTGCCTATGTCTTAATCTCTTCTTTTAGGAATACCAGCCCATGCTTCTCTCCTCTTCTGGTGGTTTGCCAGCCATCTTTGGTGTTTTTTGGCTTGTAGACACATCACTCTGATCTCTGCCTTGATGTCTGTATGACATTCTCCCTGTGTGAATGTCAATCTCCAAATTCCCCCCCTTTTTTTTTTTTTTTTTTTTTTTGAGACAGAGTCACACTCTTTCGCCCAGGCCAGACTGCAGTGGCACTATCTTGGCTCACTGCAAGCTCCGCCTCCTGGGTTCATGCCATTCTCCTGCCTCAGCCTCCTGAGTAGCTGAGATTACAGGCGCCCACCACCGCACCTGGGATCTACAATCCCAGGAAACATGCTATTATCTGTCCACAGGTCTGCTCTGTCAGTTTCATTTTCGATAAGGCCACTAATTGGCCTGCCTGCCTTGCCAGTGGGAAAAGAAATAGTGTGGGGAAGGAATTGGTAGAGACAGTGCTGGTCGGTTAAGTACCTCAAAGACATAAAAAATACTAATTTTATGTATTTTTAGTAGAGACAGGGTTTCACAAATTTCCCCTTTTTATAAGGACAACTGTCATATGGGATTAGAGACCACCACATTTAACCTTAATTGCCTCTTTAATGAGCTTATTTCCACCAGAGGCTGGAAAGGGTGTGTGTATGGTCATGGGTGAAGAGAGGTTAGTTAATGGGTATAAATATATAGAAAGAATAAAGTCTCATGTTCAAATAGCTAGAAGAGAGGACTGGAAATGTCCCAACACATACAAATGAAAATTACTCGAGGTGATGGATACAGTAAATACCCTAACTTGACCATTCCACATCCTTTACATGAAACAAAATATTAAAGGTACCCCATGAATAAGTACAAATACTATGTATCAACAAAAAAAGATCTTATCTCGATGGAGCACGGAGCACAGTGGCTCATGCCTATAATCCCGGCACTTTGGGAAGCTGAGGTGGATGGATCACCTGAGTTCGAGTTGGAGGCCAGCCTGGCCAACATGGCAAAAACCTGTCTCTACTAAAAATACAAAAATTAGCCAGGCGAGGTGGCACTCACCTGTAATCCCAGCTACTTGGGAGGCTGAGGCAGGGGAATCTCTTGAACCCCTGATGCAGAGGTTGCAGTGGGCCAAGATCGTGCCACTGCACTCCAGCCTAGGTGACAGAGCAAAACTACATCTCAAACAAAACAAAACAAAACAAACAAACAAACAAACAAAAAGCTTTATCTCTAAATAGTCACATTCTGAGGTACTAGGGGTTAGGACTTAACACACGAATTGTGAGGTGACAGTTCAGCCCATATTACTTCTCTTTTCAGAGCCTCAATTTCTGTATGTTCAATAAGGCTGTTTGCTCATTCATTCCAAAGCATGTCCATCCATTCATTCACTCACTCATTCATTCATTCAATCATTTAGCAAATACCTATTGAATGCCAGGTATTATCACCAGGTTTAGGTTTATACAGGAAAATATGAAAAAAAAAAGTCTTTTCTTTATGTCAAAGGGGCAGGTGGGCTTTCTGTGCTACTATTTAGAGAAGTTGGGGGAGAAGACCTCAGGACTGATACCCTCGCCTCTACTTCTTAAGAGTCTGTGAGGACCTACAACATCAGGCAGCAAAAAAGCCTAGTGCTGGCCATAGACCCACTGTCAGACAGATCTACAATCCCAGGAAACATGCTATTATCTGTCCACAGGTCTGCTCTGTCAGTTTCATTTTAGATAAGGCCACTAATTGGCCTGCCTGCCTTGCCAGTGGGAAAAGAAATAGTGTGGGGAAGGAATTGGTAGAGACAGTGCTGGTCTGTTAAGTACCTCAAAGGCAGACTGCCCAAGCAATGTGGGAAGACTGATTCCTCCTGCAATTGTTTCTTTTTTCTTTCTTTCTTTCTTTCTTTTCTTTTTCTTGAAACAGGGTCTTGCTCCGTTGCCCAGGTTTCAGTGCAGTGGTGTGATCACACACTGCAGCCTCTATTTCTTAGGTTCAGACAATCCTCCTACCTCAGCCTCTGGAGTAGATGGGACTACAGGCATGTGCCACCACGCCTGGGTAATGTTGTCGTTGTTGTTGAGATGGGTTTTGCTATGTTGTCCAGGCTGGTCTTGAAGTCCTGGCTTCAAGTGATCCTCCCACTCAGGCCTCCCTAAGTGCTGAGATTACAGGTGTGAGCCACTATGCCCAACTTGCTTTTTGTTGTCGTTTTGCTTTGTTTTTTAGTGGGGATAGAACTTGGCATTTCAGAAATAAAAGATTTTTTTTTTTTTTATTGAGCATCTATTACATGATAGGTGCTGCTCTAGGTGCAGCAAAGGCAGCAGAGTATTAAAGAGAGTCCTTTCCCTCTCATGCAGGGGAGACAGACAACAAACTAACGAACAAGGATTAAAGACTTATGTGGTTTAAGAGTTAAATATTAACATGATGGGAGCTTAGGGGAGCTGTGGTGGGGCATGCTGATTTAGTAAGGAGGTCAGGGATGGCCTTTTTGATAAGATCATCATGGTGTAGGCTCATGGAGATAATCAAATGGGAATGCGAATGCAGTGATTAGCACAGTGTCTGATGTGAAACAAGTGCTCAATAAATTGCTGCTGTCAGTGTTATTGTTAATTATGTGCTAAGTTCCTTATTTGAATATAGGGACATTATGCCTATTTCATAAGGTTGTTGGATAGATTAAATTTGGAAAAGCATATGAATAAACTTACATGGCAAATTCAACAATGATTGAGTACTAGCTAGGTGAGACAGCCAGGGGAGACAGACATAAACACACATAGAAACACATACAAGCACATCGTATAAAGTTAGAGCAGAGTAAGTGAAAGAAAAGAAGTCAGGGACTCAGGGACTGAGATAGAGATGCCTGGGGGGAAGGGACAAGCTGTTTAGGATGGGAGGGAGGCAGAACCCCCTGAGGAGAGGCTTTTGGACAGAGGGAGAAAGGGAATTCCGGAAACAACCAGCCTAGGAAAAAAACATGTTACAAGCAGAGAGAGCAGCAGGTGCAAAGGCCCAGGGGCAGGGATGGGGGTGGCCCTTCAAGAACCAGCAGGGGCCAGGTCACAGATAGTCTCAGAGGTGACAGTAAGAATTTTGAGTTTTACTATAGGCCAAGAGATACACAATGCAAAAGTGTTGAGGAGTTTTGAGCAAAGACTGCAATGATGTAATTTACTTTTTATTGTTGTTGTTTTGATTTTTTTGAGACAGGGTCTCACTCTGCCACCTAGGGTGGAGTGCAATGGCAAGATCTTGGCTCACTGCAGCTTCTATCTCCTGGGCTCAAGTGATCCTCCCACCTCTGCCTCCCAAGTACCTGGGACTACAGGCCTGTACCACCACATCCAGCTAAGTTTTATATTTTTTTTAGAGACGAGGTTTCACCATGTTGCCCAGGCTGGTCTTGAACTCCTGAGCTCAAGGGATCCACCTACCTCGGCTTCTCAAAATGCTGGGATAACAGGCATGAGCCACTGTGCCCAGCCCCAATGTGATTTACATTTTAAAGGATAAATCTGATCGATTCATTCAGGTAAAATTTCGTATTGAAAATACATATTTTTCATATATCATAAGATCAGCAGTAACTTATATAAAGTGTCTTACCCTCAATCTAAAATAAATGTATTCATTTGAGCTGGCATGGTGGGTGGCTCATGGCTACAATCTCAACAGATTGGGAGGCTGAGGTGGGAGGATCGCTTGATCTTGGGAGGGTCAAGGCTGCAGTGACCCATTGCTCATACCACTGCACTCCAGCCTGAGTGACACAATGAGACCTTGTCTCAAGAAAAAAAAAAAAAATCAAATGTATTCATTCATGATTACTTTGTGTAGGCATGCTAGATACAGCAGTGTACATACAGGCAGTGACAACATATTGTTTTCTGATGGATCTTCTGATGGTTTTATTGAAACAGTGTAGATGCTCAATAAATATTCTCATTTGATATGAAACTATATATTATGATATTATATTATTCATATTTTTATCGCTCTTGCCCTAAAAGTGATAGTGAGCCTTCTCCAGAGGCTCTTTCTTTTGTTTGTTTGTTTGTTTGTTTGTTTGTTTGAGACAGAGTCTTGCTCTGTCACCCAGGCTGGAATGCAGTGGTGCGATCTCGGCTCACTGCAACCTCCACCTCCCAGGTTCAAGCAACTCTCACACCTCAGCCTTCTGAGTAGCTGGAATTACAGGCATGCGCCACCACATCCAGCTAATTTTTGTAATTTAAAAAAAATTGTAAGTTCTGGAATACATGTGCAGGACATGTAGGTTTGTTACATAGGTAAATGTGTGTCATGGTGGTTTGCTGCACCTATCAACCCATCACCTAGGTATTAAGCTCCGCATGTATTAGCTATTTATCTTGATGCTCTCCCTCCCCACAACCCCCGCTCAAGGTCCCAGTGTTGTTCCTCTCCCTGTGTCCATGTGTTTTCATTATCGAGCTCCCACTTATACGTGAGAATATGCAGTGTTTGGTTTTCTGTTCCTGTGTTAGTTTGAGAAGGACAATGGTTTCCAGCTCCATCCACGTCCCTGAAAAGGATTTAGTCTCATTCCTTTAAAACACTCTTAATTTTTGTATTTTTAGTAGAGACAGGGTTTTGCCATTTTGGCCAGGCTGGTCTTGAACTCCTGGCCTCAACTGATCCACCTGACGTGGCCTCCCAAAGTGCTGGGATTACAGGTGTGAGCCATTGTGCTTGGGCTGGAGGCTCATTCTTGAGGAAGAGAAGGAAGCAAAGGAAAAAAAAGAAGAGGAAGAAAGAAGGCAAGAGGGAGCAGGGAACTGCCATGTCTCACCACTATCTCTCTGGATATGTGGATATGGCCTTCCTCTCATATGCCTATTTGGTGGACTCCTATTCATGTCTCAGGGCCCAGCTGAATTATCACCTCCTCCATGAAGCTAGAAGCCCTCCCTTCAACACAGGCACAGCAGTGAAATTGCTGCCGCTGGCCTGTTCACCTCCCTGGCTTCCGGGTCCATCTCTAATGAGGCCGATCCCACTGCATAGGAGTGTGCTGTTTATTTGCTCACCAGGTTCATGATTCTCATTTTTTTTCCTGCATCCTCAGGAATTAGAACTGGTTTTCATGTGTGCCTGGTATAATAAATGTTTAGCGCCTGGTATAATAAATGTTTAGCAGTGGTGGCTCATGCCTGTAATCCTAGCACTTTGTGAGGCCGAGGCAGAAGGATCACTTGAGCCAAGGAGTTTAAGACCAGCCTGGGCAACATAGCGAGACCTTGTCTCTACACACACACACACACGCACAAATAAAAAAATGAGCCAGATGCAGTGGCACATGCCTGTAGTCCCAGATACTTGGAGGGCTGGGGTAGGAGGATCACTTGAGCTTAGGACTTGGCAGCTGCAGTGAGCTATAATCGTGCCACTGCTCTCCAGCCTAGGCAACAAAGCAAGACTCTGTCTCAAAAAAATGAAAAACAAGAAAGTTTAGGAAAGAAAGGAAGAAAGAAAGAGAGGAGGGAGGAAAAGGAAACTAATTCTCTCCTCCTTATTTTTCCAGATAATGCTAAAGCTTATTTCAACCAGCAAGTGCTGAGTTTATTGATCAACATTTCAGAGGTATTGAACTGAGTTTGTATTGACAGAAATAACTGGCAACCAGGCAGGGGGAGCGAGAAATGTGCTGACAGCCAGCAAATCATACGCCTGGTATTGGAGAGCCTGTCTGTGCCAAAGAGGACAATCATTAATTTCCTATTCCTTCATAGTTACATTCCTTGGGTTGACTGACAAGTTCATTTTGGGGATTCATCTGGCCATTTATAAATAAACTCCTTTCTTATTCCATATTTCTAACTGCACCTGCCACCCAGATGATCGGCTGCCTGGCACTCACATAAAAATTTCAAATTGCTAGCAATAGCTCAACATGGTAGTTAAAGGAAATCTTCTGGTTATTTCATGATATAATCAAGAGAACCCATTTCCCCACCATTGTAGATATCTCAGGTCCATGCACAAAACCCAAGAGAATTTCATTCTTTGCCCCCTAACCACGTTTAAATAAATGACATCCAAGCACATAGCTGTAAAATGATCTTTTGACACTTAAGCTTTTGAAAGTTCCCCTGTCAAAGCTGTGTGATTCTGAGTAAGTCACTGAATCTCTCTGAGCTTGTTTTCCTGTTCGAAAGATGAAAATGCTTTCATGGCACTACTGATAAGGTCGACAAGGTAACAGAAGTTAGCATGTTTAAAGCTCTCCAGGGTGGAAAGAAGCTTCTAATATTATCTCATTCAGCTCCAAGAAGAGAAGTGACCTGTTCCAGGCTGGTAAGTGGCAGGGGGGTGGAGCGGGGGTATATGAACTCAGCACCACCTGAGGCAGCTGCTCACAGAAAGAAAATGTATTATTCATCTTATTGGTGATTTTACTCCTATGCTTGGTCTGAAATTCCATTTGGTCTCAGTGGCCTCAAGGTTAGCATAGGAAGAATTCAGCTCTCTGTTAGGCTTCACATCAACAAGGCAATTCTAGTTCATCTAGAAGTAATTCCAGGGCCTCCAGGAGTCATCAAAGCAAAAGTTCTTAGAGCCCAAATGCCTGGTGCTGATGTATCTAATGTATTCATTGTTCAGTGTATTTTGCTAACAGTAGCCAGAGGTACCTTGATATTTGCATTAGTATACAATTTCTCTTAAAGACTGTTTAGTAGTGCTAAAGGTTTTGAGTAGTGCTAACTATTAACTTGGGCAGGAAAATTTCTCTGCTGAAAGAAAATCGGGCATATGTGGTGGAGCTTTCAGGCTAAGGCAGAAGATAATTCGCTTTTGTTTACTCAACAGATATTTTCTGAATACCTGCCTGGGTTTGTGTTTGGTGGTATTCTGTCACTGTTGCTCTTTTTCAGCTTTCATCAGAGTGAGGAAGATGAACATTAATTGGATCATATGTTTATCAAGTGTTTACTATGTGTCAAGCAGTAAGCTAGGCACTTAGCATATGCTAGTTATCTTAGCCCAACTGTGTGAAGCAGCAACTACATTACCCCCACTTTATAGATGAGGAAATGGGGGCCTAGAGAAGCACATGGGCGTGCACAAAGTCCCACCGCTGGGAGTGTAGGGTCAGAATACAGATGCAGGCAGGCTCTATGACAATGGGCTTTGATGAGTCAGAGTCACTTGATGAACTTAACATTTGGCCTCTAGTCCATGAAGTGAGTTGATTTCTGCTGAGTGATGGGCACTTGGTCATCCATTTTACTATCTTTCCACTTTCTTTTATGTTTGACATGTTCCATGATAAAAATTACATATATTTTTTTAAAGTACAGTCTCTGGAGCTAGGCTGCAAAATAGAAATAACAATACCATCATCCTTATGGGATTGTTGTGAGGATAAAATGAACTGATACAAACAAAGCATTTAGAGCTGATTGCATTGGAAATATTCAAGGTATATAAGCTATTACCTACTGTAACTGCTAAGATGGAAAAGCCTGTAGTGTTTAGCATATATAGCAAGTCCTCTGCATGAGGTCCTGAATATGACAAACTACTGCACATTTTCCTAAAATTTTAAGTTATTTGATATGCCTGAATACATAAACTTTGCTTAGAAATGTAAGTGAACCAGTCACATATCTAATTATAGTATTTCATTTACTACTTTAGTAATAGTGATATCTATATAATATTTAAAATCACTTATTTATAATAAACAAATTTAGAAATACTGTCCTTGCTCACTCTTTTGTTTCAGTAAAACTACTTTATTGCAATTCTTCAGATATAATTCTTGATTCGGTCTAATGTCTCTTTCTCAAGCAGTTGCTATTTAAAATAAATTAGTTGAGAAAGTAACCTTCATGTGTGAGAAAGTCATGCCCAAGTTGACAGAGTCTTAGCTTAGGAACAGTTTTAAGGTGTAGATGCCAGTCTTATATACCAGCATTTACAGTACTGTGGTTTGAGGGCTGAAGATTTGTTGACCTGGCTGGTGAGAGTGGGTGGGGTGGCTGGGAGCTGGTTGCTGGAAGCTCTGAGAACGAAGAGGTAAGAGCAAAAGAGAGAAGGCTGATGAAGCCAAGCTGGTCCTGGTCAGATTGCACTGACTTTTAATCTATTTTTTTATTATAAAAGTAATACATTGCTGCTGTAAGGCATTTGGACAACATCGAAAAGTAAAAAGAAAAACAAATCCATTAATCCCACTGCAGAGAGAGCATTGCAATCGTTATTTTGCTGTCTTTGATCCAAGCATGAATGCTCTTTCTCTAGATAACTTCATGGCTCAAATGTCACCTGCTCAGTGTCATGGGATGACCGCCTAATATGAGGACTGTCACATTTAGCAAATAAAAATAAAGGCACCAAATTAAATTTGGATTTTAAACAGCAAATTTATTTTGGTATAAACACTTCCCAAATAGTGCAATTATTAATTGCTTGCCTGAAATTCAAATTCAACTGGGTACTCAATATTTTATCTGGCAACTCTACCCCATGGCCAATGGCACTTACACCTCTTCTCCATTCTTCAGTATTCCCAAACTCCCAACACCTAAAATAATTTATCACACTTATTATTTATTTTCTGATTCTTCCCATTAGAATGTAAATTACACAAGGGCATGAGTTTTTATCTGTTTTACTCATTGAAGTGTTGCCAAAATCTACTAAAGGTGTATCACACACACACACACACGCACACACTTTAGAATCTTACTATACATATACCTTCATATTCTTCTTTTTCCTTAATCTTACTCCAAGGACATTTCAGGACACTTTTTTTGTTTCTTTCAAACACATGATTTTCATGGCTATTTTGAAGTTGCCCAATTAAATGATCCAATCCCCTATTAGAGAACATTTGGTTGTTGGAAGTTTTTCTCCATTATAATTAATGCCCTGATGGGCAGCTCAGCAGGACTGCAGGTGCCTAAGATTCTGCCCACTCTAAAGCAGGAGAGATCTAGGAGTAATTCTGGCTATACCCTCTTACTAGCTAGGTGACTTTGCACAGGTCACTGACTCTTCCAGCCTCAGTCCCCCAGTTGTAAATTGGGATGCTAGTAGAACCTAGCTCTACTGGGTATTGTTTGAACTCAATAAGATGATGTGTCAGGGTTCCTGGTAGGTGCCTGCATGGAGTGAGCACTCACCAAGACATGCAGTTATTATTAGTATCATTCCCTACCCCAACACCTCTCCCCCGCTCTCTCCTCTCTTCCCTCCTCACCTTAGTAATTATTTCCCTTTATGCAACAGGCCAAATCTATCCATTTCCAAGCCATCATACTTCCTTCTTCTTAGGTCCATAATTGCTTTCTCTATCTCAAGCCCACTGCCAGGTTAACTCTTGCTGATTTAGGGATACCAAGAGAGATCAGCCTTTGAAGCTGCTCTGAACACTCAACGTCTGCCCCCAGGCCCACGCTTGGTTAGAACTCTGCTTGAGAATCCACGTTTTCCCCATTAGCACACTGACTGCCTTGCCACACAATGGCCTGTGTGTTTGCTTTTCATTTCATTTGAGTGAGCATCTCAGAAAAGCAATGACTAGCCTTCCCTACTTCCCTTCTAGGACTGACTGAGAGCCTTTTTAGTGCCCTGCCCTGCACAAGCACAGGTTAGAGGGAGAATCCACTACCAAAAAAATCCCAGACATTTACTTGCCAGTTCCTAGATAGAAAACATGTGGGCCTCCTTTCTGCCCCTGAACCCAGAGTTTAGTTGGGCATTATTCTTGTTCTTCAAAGGAAGTGGTAGGTAGGGACAGGGTGGATGGTAATTGATATTTCATGGTGACTGAAAGACTTGTAAATACCTATTTTAAAAAAAAGTCAATGACTCCATTACAATTTAAAAGAAAAGGAGAAAAATAGCCAAATCATAGTTATCACATACAAATAGGAGCCAGCACCCCACTATGAGTTTGACCAGCATGATTTGTAATTCTGAGAACGATCCTGATGATAGATAAAATATTACCATTGTTCTAATCTAATTTGTTTATTTAGTTATTGAGACAGGGTCTCACTCTGTCACCCAGGCGGGAGTACAGTTGCATAAACATGGCTCACTGCAACTTTGACCTCCCACGCTCAAGCGATCCTCCTGCCTCAACCTCCCAAGTTGCTGGGACTACAGGTGGGTGCCACCATGCCTGGGCTGGTCTCCTGGGATCCTGGGCTCAAGTGATTCTTCTGCCTTGGCCTCCTAAAGTGCTATGATTACAGACGAGAGCGACCGACGCCCAGCCTATTCTCATTTTGTAGGTCAGTAAAGAGAAGTTCAGAGAGGGTAGGTTATTTGTGCAATGTCTCAGTTAATCAGGGGAGGAGATGGGATTAGAATTCAAGGTCTTCCTGACACCCAAACCTCTGCAAACAGTATGAATATAAGGCTCCACAATAGATACTATGATGTAGAAGCAACTGGTTTTCCAAAATGTTCTTGGGTTATTTATTTATTGCAAAGGCATTTTACCTCCATGCACATTTATGTAAGTGGCCCTGTGAGTTAGTAGAGTTCTCTGAAAACCAATACATTCTGAAAGCAAGCTTAATACATTTATTTGTACAGATTGAGCATCCCTAATCCAATAATCTGAAATTTGAAATGCTCCAAAATTGGAAACTTTTTGAGTGCGACATGACACCTCAGGTGGAAAATTCCATACCTTTTCTTTCTGCTGGTTCAATGTACACAAACTTTATTTAATGCACAGGATTGTTAAAAATATTGTATACAATTCCCTTCAGGCTATATGTATAAGGTGTATATGAAACATATGAATTTCATGTTTAGACTTGGGTCCCATCTCCAGGATATTTCTTTATGTCTATGCAAATATTCCAAAATCTGAAAAAGTCAGAAATCTGAAACACTTCTCTAGTCCCAAGCATTTCAGATAAGGGGATACTCAATTTGTACTTAGTAAGCACCGGGGGTCAAGTCTTTGCTAGGAGACCAAAGGGATGCTCTGTATCTATTCATAAGAGGGTGGAAGTGGAAGCGGTCATGGTTTTGGCACAGGGGCAGAGGATGTGAGTTAGAACTGGATCCTGGAAGGCTTTCTGAATGGAGTTTGGTAGTAGTATCCTATCAAGGTCTTAGTAATCTGGGCATAGTTTCTGCAGAATCAAATTCTCCTATATTCAACAGGACAGCAAATGAAGACTGTATTGATTTTCTGCTTAGATCAATAAATAAGATAAATTGACCAGAAGGGCTAAATACTGATCAGGGTGAACTGAACATCAACATTTACTAAGAGCAGAGGGAGGAGAAACATAAATATCAGAAAAATGGAGATGCCAATAGAGCACTGGGGCAGTGGCTCAGTTTCCAGTTAAAATGTGTGTTTAAGGATTATTATTTTAGTCACATCTTTACATAAAAAAGGGAGTGGAATTAAGTTATTACAATAAAACTTCATTTAGTCAGACTGTGAGAAGACCAATTGAATTTTAAAAAACAATAAATGCCATTGAATTTAAATGCACGGATATGATATGGCAAAACAAACAAACAAACAGTCAGAAGACCTGAGTCATTAAGTGTCCTTGTTAAGTGCAGAAAAATCACATATTATTCACAAGTGTATTCTATTTGCCAACCACAGAACCTGGAATATAGATGAAATCTTGGATTGAGTCCTGTGAGAGCTGACCCAGAGCTAAGGAATGTGGTAATAGTAGTTGATTTGGGAGGTGATTCCAGGAAGCAAGTGAGGGACTGAGAATTGAGCCAAGGAATGGAGGAAAGCAAACAAGCCTGTATGTATTAGTCTATTTTTCACACTGCTATAAAGAAATACCTGATGCTAGGTAATTTATTTTTTAAATTTTTATTTTGATTTTTTTATGAGATGGAGTTTCACTCTTGTTGGCCAGGCTGGAGTGCAATGGCATTATCTTGGCCTACTCCACCTCCCAGGTTCAAGCAATCCTCCTGCCTCAGCCTCCAGAGTAGCTGGGATTACAGGTGCCTGGCTAATTTTATGTGTTTTTAGTAGAGACAGGGTTTCACCATGTTGGCCAGGATGGTCTCAAACTCTTGACCTCAGGTGATCCGCCTGCCTCAGCCTTCCAAAGTGCTGGGATTACAGGCATGAGCTGCCATGCCCCTCCTAGACTGGGTAATTTATAAAAAAAGAGGTTTAATTGACTCACAGTTCCACATGGCTGGGGAGGTCTTGGGAAACTCACAATCATGGCAGAAGGGGAAGCAGGGATGTCTCACTTGGTAGCAGGTAAGAGAAGAGAAGAGGGCAGGGAAAACTGCCATTTATAAGACCATTAGATCTCATGAGAACTCACTCACCATCATGAGAACAGCATGGGGACACCATCTTAGTGATCCAATCACCTTCCTCCCTTGACACATGTGGATTACAATTCGAGATGAGATTTGGGTGGGGACACAGAGCCAAACCATATCAGTGTGTTAATGAGGGGGCTACCAGGTGGGCAACAAGAGCTCTATCTCATTACGGTCTCTCTGAGAGACTGGGTAAGATACAACCCTGAATCTTTCCGTGAAGGGGCAAGAAATCTGGCATATTTTTCTACCAACTTCCTGTTCATCTTTTGCTGTGGATTGTGCCTAAGGCCATCATCACTCTCCACCCACTCCCAAAAAAATAACCTCAGGCAGAGAGATTTAGGTGCAGCGCGCTGAAGCTGCAGGTGATGGCTGTCAAGGACCAAATGTAGATGGGAAGGACACACGGCAAGTGGTAATACCAGGCGAAGGACTGCAAAATCAAGCTCTGTGCTCTGTGACGATTGTCAAGTCAATCTCCTCTCTGGGCAATCAGGGTCCAACACTAAAAAGTGAGGCTTGAATCTTCACATTCCCTCCCAGACTGAGTATCAGTAATTCTGAAAACCAGATGGTCAAACTCAGAATCAAGGATTACAGTCCCTTTAGGAAACTGCTTCTCACACAGATAAAAATGATATATGATGAGCATTCCACTTGTTAGCATTTAACTGTGAGCTTTTCAAGTGCTTGAACATACACACAAAGATGTACATGTACTAAGTGATCACTGAGGCATTGTTTGTAGTAGCAAAAAACTGAAAACAACCTAAATACTCTTCAATTAGGACATCGCTGAATAAAACTGGCATATTCATATGCAGGAATGTTCTCCTGCACTTAAAAGGAACGAACTGAATCTATATGTGTCACCATGAACAGAGTTCAAAAAATATTGCTGAGAGTAAAAAAAAAATCAAGATGCAGAATGTTATATATAGTATGACACCATTTAAAAAAACAAGCGCACATTACAGCATTCCTACGGGTAGGTTACATATCTGGAAAAGTATTTTTAAAGGACTGAAGTGACAACACAAACTCATTTAAAGTTATTTTGGAAATAACTTTTCCAAAAATCACATTTATATGAGTGGCTACTTTTGCGCAGGGAGAGCTGGGACAAAGACTAGATTAGCAATGACAAATGTGGATGGGGTAGTCAGAGTGATTTTAGTTATAGTGATATTGCTCTAATTTATGAAAGCAGGATTGATTCATGCATTTTTATGTGAACTTAAAAAAAGAGAGAAATGTCTAGTACGTATCCTAGTATCACAGGAGACTACATGATAATGTGGAAGGAGTTTGAAGCTGGATGCAGTGGTTCATGTCTGTAATCCCAGCACTTTGGGAGGCCAAGGTGGAAGGATCGCTTGAGTACAGAAGCTTGAGACCATCTTGAGCAACACAGTGAGACCCTATCTCTAGAAAAAATAGAAAAAATAGCGCCAAGCATGGTGGTGTATGCTTGTGGCCCCAGCTACTCAGGTGGCTAAGATGGGAAGATGACTTAAGCCTTAGAGGTCAACGGCTGTAGTGAGCTATGATCACACCACTGCACTCCAGCCTGGGTGACAGAACAAGACCCTGTCTCAAAAAAAAAAAAAAAAAAAAAAAAAGAGTTTGGAAAATAGAGTCAGAAAGACCTGGTGAACCTACCTAGCAAATAACTTCTCTGCTAAGAGCCTTCACTTCTTCAGTTGCAAGGTTGACAAAACAGACCAACTTCCATGAAGCCAAGTGACCACAGGGCAACCTGTAGTGCTTTCTATCTGGATCATAAATTTGCATTCACCTCCTGTTTGTTCCCTACTCTTTTATCTGTATTTTTTTATATTTTAAAAAAGTGTTAAAAATTATTCCTTTTATGTTTATTTATTTATTTTTTTTGAGACAGGATCTCACTATGTTGTCCAGGTTGGAGTGCAGTGGCACGTTCACGTCTCACTGCAGTGTTGATCTCCCTGGCTCAAGCAATCCTCCCATTTAAGCCACCCAAGTAGTGAGACTAAAGGCATGTGCCACCACACTTGCCTAATTTTTTAAAATATATTTTGTAGAGATGGGTCTCACTATATTGCCCTGGCTGGTCTGAAACTCTTGGGCTCAAGTGATCCTCTTTCTTGCCTTGACCTCCTAAAATGCTGGGATTTCAGGCATGAGCTACCACATGCAGTGTTATTTCTTTATTGAGTTGAAAGTTGAGGTATTTGCCTAATCCCCATGGAATCAGGTATTTGATTAAATAGACTCAGTATTAACAATGTTTTGATGTTTTCTTAATTCCTATAGTTCCAGTTGATATTGGAACTGAGCAACCATTCAGCTAAACATGAATATACCATTTTACCTGGCTTTGTGGGTATCGGTGATTATCAGTGAGGAGGCATTCCACAATGACAACACTAAAGGGTCTTACCAAAGTCAAAGGGACATACCATACACCTGAGTTAGAACTGCTGGAGTTAAATCCAATCAGGAGAAGCGGTTAGGGCAGACTGGCCTTTTCCACAATGGTGTCCAAAGGTGTTCAGGCCTCTTGCTTTTACACGGGCTGTTTCCTCACCTGGAACTCTGTTATCTCTCCCAACATTTCCATGCCCACATCCTATTTTCCTTTAGGTTATTTCTCCATGTTGCCTTCATGAATAAATTTCCTCCCCACAAAATAATAATGATCATGAACCATCCTTTGCAAAATTATAACAGTGAGAAAAACCCAACATAGGAGAAATATGACAGCGGAAGATATCTGACATAACCAACTCCATCTTGCTTCTAACCTCCAAGCTATCCTTGTTTATTCCTGGTGGAGGCTATGGTAACCTCAGGAGGAATTCAGTTTACAGTATAACTTTGAAAGACAGACAATAACAACTCCTTCCTGAAACAAAACCCATCCTTGCTTGGGGACTACACTGCCTTTGTAAAACAAACAAATTAGCCACAGGATTAAAAATTATGGCTCAGGAGTCATGCGGCCAGAGACCACAGGATTCCTAACCTCCCCAATTGCTCCTGTATATAACATTACTGTTGTAAAACCTAAGATTGGTATTTGAGGTATTTTTTCACATCCTGCATTCCAATATCCAAGCAGACCCGTAAAAGTGGCTCATCTGGTATTGTGGCCCCCACCTAGGAACTGACTCAGCACAAGAAGACAAGATTTAACTCCCTATTCATTTCATCCTCAACCCAACAAATCTGCATTCCCCATTCCCTAGGCCCCTGCTCATCAAACTATCTTTAAAAAACCTTAGCCTCCAAATTTTCAGGGAGGCTGATTTGAGTAATAAACTCCTCTTCTATCACTTAGCTGAATCTACATTTATTAAACTATTTCTCTATTGCAATGCTGCTGTTTCAGTAAATTGACTCTGTCTGTGCAGAGGGCAAGAAAAACCTGTTGGGCAATGACAATCATGATGATGATAGTTACCATTTGTAGACACCATGCTGGATCCTCATCTAATCCTCACAGCAACCCTGAGAACTAAGCCTGCATATTCCCATTTTATGAAAGAAGACATCAAGGTTCAGAGAGTGTGGAAGGACATGGCAGAGGAGGGTTTGCCATTTTTTTCAGGAGTGATGCTTTTTGATCTTCTCCCCCCTCACCACATTTATGGCTGCCTGGAGTCTATGGTTTCTGTGATACGTAATTTGTAGAGAGAGAAATCATTTTCAGGATTTTTTCTTATTGAGAGCCATATACCTAGGCTTAACCCTCAGAAATGAAAAGTTTAAAAATTAAAGTACGAGTCAGAGAGAAAAAATAGAGCCCTCTGAAATGATCTAAAGTAAGAAGTCAGACTGATTCTTCAAGGCAGCACACGCAGAATGGAGACAAGGCAGGAAGCCTACCATTGGTTCCAGCTCATCCTGCAGGAAGGATGAAGAGGAACTAAGCCATCACCTCACCTGCTTCCTCCCCCCCTTCTCCATCTCCCTCTTTCCTGCCGCCCTCTTTCTTCTCCCTCCACCTTCGTTTGGTTCTCAGGCTCCACAGGAACTAAGTGGGAGGGGACAGCACATTTACTTTGTAAAGCAATAAGGAGACTGCTTCTCTATGGGTTTTATTTTATTTTTGCCATAAGCTTGCTCCCGGCTTGCCCGGGGGTAAAACGTTTTACCATATCCAAGAATTTCTTTCTTTCTTTCTTTTTTTAAACTGGACTTCCTAAAAATGAAGAAAGAAACGTGAAAAATTTGTTCAAAGTTAAACATAGAGTGAGTGGTTGTGGTTGCAATTTTACCTAAATTCCGACTCCAAATCCTATTTCTGGCTACTGATTGTGTGTGTGTGTATGTGTGTGTGTGTGTGTATGTGTGCGTGCATATGTGTGAAAGCTGCATTATTCATATGGCAATTTTTACTTTAACTCACCTTATATGCCCAGTCAATAACACATTGCATATATGACACTGGTCCTTTAAAATTATTTTGGAAGGCTGGGTGCAGTGGCTCACACCCATAAGGAGGCTGAGGTGGGAGGATCCCTTGAGCCCAGGAGTTTGAGACCAGCCTGGGCAACATAGTAAAACCTCATTGCTACAGAAAAAAAATTTATAATTAGCCAGACATGGTGGCATATGGCTGTAGTCCCAGGTACTCAGGCAGCTGAGGTGGAGGGTTGCCTGAGTTTAAGAGGTTGAGGCAGCAGTGAGCTGAGATCATAATGGAGCTGAAAAATTCCTGTTGCTTAATGACATTGTGACAGTCTGCATAACATTGTAACACAATGCATTAATCACCTGTTTGTGGTCATGCTGGTATAAACAAACTTACTGAACTGCCAGTTATATAAGAGTATAGCACATACAATTAATGTGCAGTATATAATACTTGATAATAATAATACATGACTATGTTACTGGTTTATGTATTTATTATAGTATACTATTGATTGTTATTTTAGAGTATATTCCTACTTATATCTTTTAAAAGTTAACTGTTATAGGCTGGGCACGGTGGCTCATGCCTGTAATCCCAGCACTTTGGGAGGCCAAGATCACCTGAGGTCAGGAGTTCGAGGCCAGCCTGGCCAACATGGTGAAACCCTGTCTCTACTGAAAATACAAAAATTAGCCAGGCATGGTGGTGCGTGCCTATAATCCCAGCTACCCAGGAGGCTGAGGCAGAATTGCTTGAACCCGGGAGGCAGAGGTTGCAGTGAGCCAAGATCATGCCACTGCACTCCGGCCTGGGCGGCAGAGTGAGACTCTGTCTCAAGTAAATAAATAAATAAACAAATAAACAAACACAATACAAAATGAAATAAAATAAAATAAAAGTTAACTGTTACAGAGCTTCAGGCATGTCCTTCACGATGTATTTCAGAAGAAGGCACTGTTACCATAGGAGATGACAGCTCCATGTGTGTTACTGCCCCAGAAGACTTCCCAGTGGGAAAAGATATGGAGGTGGAAGACAGTGATATTAATGATCCTGACCCTGTAGAAACCTAGGCTAATATGTGCATTTGTGCCTTAGTTTTTAACAAGAAAAGTTTAAAAAATAAAACTAGAAAAAAGGTTTATAGAATAAATATATAAAGAAAATATTTTTGTACAGATGTACAATGTGTTTGTGTTTCAAGATGTGTTATATAAAAATGTAAAGTTTGAAAAATGAAAATTTTATAAAGTAAAAAATATACCATATTTTGGTGTACATTTTCTATGCTTAGATACACAAATACCATTGTATTACAATTGCCTACAGTATTCAGTACAGCAATCTGCTATATAAGTTTATAGCCCAGGAACAATAGGCTGTGTCACATAACTAGGTGTGCACTAGGCTATACTATCTGGGTTTGTGTAGTATAATCTAGGATGTTGTCACAATGACAGAATCGCCTAATGGTACATTTCTCAGAAGATATCCCTGTTGTTAACCGATGCATGACTGTATATCCTTTTGGTTCTGCTTTTTCTAGAGAACCCTGATTAATATAAGTCTATCCTCAACAAAGCTGCCAGAGGATTCCTTTTGAAACTTAGGGTAGATACTATTCCTTATCTGTTTAAAGCCTTCCACTGGCTTCCACGAGTAAATGTTTTTTTAACTTCTTTACTTTACAACTTTTTACTTCTTTCAAAGTAAAAGTTAAGGCTATTCCCATGTCTTTGAAGAGCCCAATAGGATCTGACCATCCATTACCACTTTGACCACATCTCCTATTACTTCCCCCAACTCTGTCTCTTGAAACACCAGGGATTCTCTGCCTCAGGGCCTTTGCACTTGCTGTTGTTCTCTTTGGAATGATATTTTCCAGATATCCATATGGTGCACTCCTCCTCCTCCACCTCTTCCTTTTCCTCCTTCTCCTTTTTATCTACCCAAATACTGTATTCTTGGGAGAGCTTCCCTGATTCTTCTACCTGAAATTGTGGCTCTCACCCCACCATCACCACTCTTAAGCCCCTGCTGTAATTTTACCCTGCTGTAATTTTATGGCACTTATTACGTCGAATCTACTATAGAATTTACCTATTTATCACGTGATTTTCTGTCTTCTCCCCCTAGAATGTAAAATCGTTGTTTGCAGAGAACTTTGTTTTATATACTGATGTTTACTTAGCATTAGTACCCAGTACATAGTGGATATTTGCGATCAATTGGATTTTCCAAAGCTGGCCACAACAGTATCTCCCATCTCACATGTACTTCTTGCAATGTGACCTTGAGTGTTAGGGTCTCTTAAGAAATGGAAATGGCCCAGGACTTTCTGCTGTAGAAAACAGACATAGATACCACTCAACAAGTGGATTAATAATAACTGACACTTCTATAGCAAAACTTGGACATATCCTGGCCTGGGTGCTGAACCCACCTCCTCCTCTTCTGGATATGAGACATACTCTCTCTCTGGGCCTTAGGTTCCTCGTTGAGACGGACTAAATGAGATGATATAGGGAAAGAGCTCAGCCCAGGGTGTGGCATGTGAGAGTCATGAGACTGTATTAATAGTTTGACATTTATTTTTTTCCATGCAGAGGCCTGAGGCCCAAAGGAAAGAGGTCCGAAAAGGCCTGTTTACCTCTACATCAGGCTGATGCCCTGGGGATGGGCTTCACAGGGGACTGGCACAGCAGATGGGCAAGAAGGGGCCAGCTTTCACTTGCCTCCTAGTCTCTGCCAGGAACACACCCCTCCCTCAGCTTTTGGGCTTTCCAATGCCTGATCAGTGTTCATGTCTCAGATCATTAGTTGCATTTGAAAGCCTCCCCTAGTCTCCCAGGGTTGAGAGTTTCTGCTGTGCACCACAGGGTCCCCATCCTTCTACCATCCTTGCCAGAATCATGTCAGAATGTGAGTGTTGTATGTCCCTCTCATTCAACTGCACATGGGTAAGGACTGGAGTAGAGACTCCCTCGCTTCTGATGGAGCTCTAAGGCCTACCACAGGGCCTGGCATACATACGGTAGAAATTGAGCAGCTCTGGGAAGTGTGTCTCTCCAGGACACAGGAGCATCAGGGGTTAAGGCTGCAGAAGGCTCCTATGTCCTAGGGGCAGACAGTCTCAAAGGGCTGCCTGATGGGGTAGGACACAGACAGTCTGACGGATAACCATGAGGTGGCAGGTGGGACCGCAGAATGACACTCACAGTCTGGTCAGGCTGTTCATATTCAAGAGGCTATACTGTGTTGTGGTTCAAGTCCTGTCCTGGGAGCCAGACTGCCTGCTCTCCAATCCCGGCTATGTTGCTTACTACCTATGGGACCTCAGACAATTTACTTGAGCCCTGTGGGCTTTAGTTTCTTCATCTGTAAAACAGGAATAATGATGTTACCCATTTTAGAAGGCTGGAATCTCAAGGATCATATGAGTTCATTAATACATGTAAACCACTAAGAATGGCACTTGGCATAGTTGGAGTGCTATAGAAGTGTCAGTTATTATTAATCCACCTGTTGAATGGTATCTATGTCTGTTTTCTACAGCAGAAAGACCTAGGCCATTTCCGTTTCTTAAGAAATTCACGACAAACAGGATTACAAAAATAAACTCAAGATTAAGTCTGTGTGATGAACATCTCTCAGTCTTTCTGGAGTGTACAGTGGCTGTGCACTCTAGAAATTCATTTGGTGGTAACGTCACAGCTCTATGTTTGCAGCCATTTGTGACTATGAGGCCCAGGCCAAATGCCCTTCCACCCTCCCCACCCCCAACTCTCCTCCAAGTCCTCCAAAGGCCCCTCTGTGGTCCTATTTTTTGGCAGAGAATGAGGAGCAGGCCTGGCCTTCTGAAACCCTCTCCACTCCCAGCCTTGGGAGCCTCTTGTCTCCCCCTCCTTCCTTAGAGTCTTGGCTATTTCAGGAAACTGAAAAGACTGCCCAGGGAGCTAATCTTGGGCTTCACTTCTGGAGGGGCCGCGGGTGGGTGGGGAGGCAGATTTTCCTGTACAGAAGAGCGTGTGCTCCTTTTGAAATGTCCTAGCGGAAATAAATGTACAACTTATTGTATGCTGCCAGGAGCCACCAGCAGGAGTTGGTGTGATACAAAAGCGGCATTTGTAACGGCACAAAACACTCAGCACTTTACCAAGACATGCACAGGATATAAAAGGAGACGAAGGTCCTGACAAATCCGCCAAGAAAGCAGCGTGCCCTGAATGCAGGAGAGCCAATCACTACACCCCAACACAGTCTTTATCCTCTTAACCATGCTACCCTTTCGTTAGTATAGAAGGGAGAATTTGGACACAGGCAGGAAAGGCCAGGTCGGTCTCCTTCATGTGCCTCACACTCAGTCACTTGCCTTTGTCTTCCTAAGCAGATGGGCCCGCCCCTCACATTCACGGTGCCCAGGGCAAGAGAACAAATAGATGCCTAGTACAATAAGACTAAATATTGGAAAGCTATATATTAAAGTAACAAGACACTAAATGTGTTTTATGCTCTTACAATGACAAATATACCTTCATAACAACCTGGAAGGTGAGGCTTAAATTTAGATTTACTAAGTTTCCTTGGAAGAGTGGGTGGCTTAAGGGTAGACCTCCAATATTCACGGTGCTCAGGGTACCCAGATACACAGGGAAGCACAGGAGTAAGTGATTCCTGGTTTGTTTTTTTTGTTTGTTTGTTGTTGTTGTTGTTGTTGGCGGGAGGTGGGGGGGTGCGGTTTAAGAGCCTAGGAGTCAGACATCCTCATTCAGAGACGTGGAAAATGCTTTCTCTGTCTCTCTAAAGCTTTGTTTCCCCATTTTCCCCTTTTCACTTGTGCCCTTCACAGCCTTGGAGAAGCAGCAGGTTCCTGTTCTCCACTGACCCTCCAGGCCTTAGATTTCTGCCAAAGCCAGAGGAGAGACCTCCTGTGCCTCAGGCTCAGTGCTTGGGGCTCCAGATGACCAGGGAAGGTTGCAAGGACCCTGCCCCCAAAGAATTCACAAGCTCGTGGGAAGACGAGAAGCCCAAATTCACCTGAGCTACTAAATAACATAAGTGATAAGGATCAAAAAGAGTGGATGGTGTGGAAGATAGTCACACTTGAGGAGCAAATCCTGGGAAAGTAGCCCAGAAAGGAACCAGAGGAACCTTTTTTTCAATGTTAGGGAAAAACAAAAGGAAGAACCTTTCAAAGGAAACGTGACTTTATGTGGAATCTGGACATAGGAAACTGAAGAAAGCAAAGCTGTGCTTTTTGGGAGAAGCAGGATGGGAGTGAGGAACCGAGATTCCAGCCCCCCAGACACTTTTCTCTTTCCCCCTTCCATGGACAGAAGACCCTTCTCTCATTCCACTCTTCCCAACACCCATGGAATGCCAGGTGTCTGGGCAGCCCTATGTTAAATACTGTTGCTCTAGTCTAATCTTTTAAAGTAAAAGAAGAATGGTTTTCTTATGTGCCCCTCACCACCTACAAACTGTTAGCTTCTAGGAGACAGCTTCTGGACCTTGTTTTTGTTTTTTTGGTTTGTTTGTTTTTGTACCTCAGAGTCTGATATTTGGTGACTACTCAGGGAGTGTGAGTTGAGGTGGGTTGAAGGGGAAATGTCAGCCCAGAATCAGAATATGGAGGGAAAGACTTGAGATAATTCAACCAGCAAAATACCGCAATTACTTTTGTGCCAACCTAATACATTGAAGTTAGAGTTTTATATTATTATTATATCAATAAATATCATGAAATCTATAGCCCCTTAAAATGTCTCTATTAATATTTTTCTAGCTCATTTCTCTATGTAGTATTTGTCCATTAATTATCTTACAGTAACAGTTGCTAACATTTATTGAGCAACTATTAGGTAATCTTTACTACGAGCATTGCATTCATTTTCTCATCTGACTCTCAGAACAACCACTTCAGCTAGGACTATGATTCCCTTTATGTAGATGATACAATAGGATTCAGAGGGCTTAAGAGAATTGTACAAGATCACTCAGCTACAAAGTGTGAAACGTGGAGTAGGACCCACAGTGTGTGTTTACTGATTGTTTAAGAAGAGTAGGTTGTAGAGTCAGTAATGTGGGGGACCAGTTCCCTTTTCCCTGGCCTGCAGCAGCAGAGCTGGGTAGTGAATTTCTCTCACTGTAGCTTAGAAGCCTGTGTCTCAGGCTTTCCTCAGAAGCCAAGAAACCTCAGTTTTCAGTACTGGCCCCAAGGCACATCAGAGAGTATGAGACAACCCCTCAGGGAAGTGTCTGAGGCACGCTCCAAGAAGTGACAGCTTGCTCAAATCCCAGATCCAGGAAAAGCTTCCGACCTCTTTTTCCGAGTGTGCTGCACCTTTGTCTGGAAAGGCAGACCTGCCTTCATGGGCTCTCCCATTGGTGTTAAGCATGGCTAAATGGGGGCTATATTTCACTCTAGAAGTGGCTGCGTTTCAGGAGCAGAGTGTGATTAAGAAAGACGGATGGCAGGTAATATCCGTTACCAACACCTGTACTGTGCACAGGGATCTATTTGGAGGAAAGGGGCTATGTAAGAGCAAGATCATTACCATTTGAGCTAGAAAACAAAATGTAGTGGAGGTGGTGAACGATGGGAGGAAATGGGAAGGAACGGAGGATGACAGGAGGCGGGAGGTAAGGTGCTGCAGGAAAACCCTGTGCTGCAGGACGTGGGTCCTAAGCCCCCAGGGCCTCAAATTCCCCCTAGTAAGATGCTGATAGCCTTAGAGGTTCTGTCTTGCTCATTACTGAAGGCTGTAGGAGGCATTGTTTGGAGGCAACCGCACCCAACAGTAAGACTAGGTCAGCTCTTGAGAATAGCCAGAACTGAGTTATTAGCTAAATGCGGATAGCCTCACCCCTCACATTTTGAGAGGCAGGATCTCTGGCTCTGGAATCTCAAACCTGAAGCATAACGGCTTGTGGGGTGAGGCGTGTGGGTGAAAAGAAATGACACAGGCTATAGATCTGGATGGGTCGTGGTCCCATTTCTTCCACATATCCTCTAGGTTAACAAATTTGAGTCAATATTTTCAGAAAGGGAGAGAAAGATAAAAGGAGCTTGGATAAGACTAAAATAGACTTTAAGGTTTATCAGATAAGGGCAGGTTTCAGTTCTGCCACTTGTTTGCTCTGTAAGCCCAAGTGAGTTGTAGTTTTTCTCTAAGTCAGCCTTTTCCTCATCTGTAAAATGGGGAAAAAAGACCCACCTCACAGAGTTACTATGAGTGTTAAATGGAGTAATGATTTATAAATTCTTAGTACAGAACCTGCCAGACAATTGACTCAATAAATGGAGGCTATCACTTCCAACCTCTTCCTTACCATAAAAACACGATGGTCACCATCACCTCATTAGCCTGGATCAAGAAAGCTTTCTATTTTTATTCTGGTTGTTTCCTTTCTTGAAAGGCTCTCACAGAGCCAAAGGAGAACCTTGTTCTGTGTGGCTCCAGAAGGAAGACAAAATCAACTGGCATCAAACTACAGAGAGAGGTGGGGAAAGAGCAGGGTGAGAATTAGCCCACATTTGGCACTTCCTTTTCATTGTTCAGAGCAGCCACTATTTTCTGTTTGAGAAGCTGTGTATGCAGAGTTGCATATCATGTGCATATACCCTGTGTGGCATTATAATGTATGCGTGTATAATATGTACATTATACATTATGACATACACATGCGTGAAGTAGATTCAGGAGACCTGGGTGAAGTGATGGGGCTAGCTACTTGTACATCTGGGTGAAGTGCATTTCCTGATGAGGAAACGGGAAAGGCAAAGGCCCTGAAGCAAAACTAAGCATGGAGTGCTAGAAGGACAACAAACAGGCGAGGGACTGGAGTGAGATGGTGGTAGGAACTGGTAAAAGTAGGCAGGGGTCAGATCAGAAAGGACTTCATAGGTGGTGGGGAGGACACTGGACTCATTCTAAATGTGCTAAAAAAGCCACGGCAGGGAGGCATTTGGGCAGGAGGTGAAATGACCTGATTTTTATTTTAAGTTGGTAATTCCAGATATTGTGCAGAGGTGGAGAATGGCGTGTGTTAGAGATGGGTCAGAGGAGAAACAGAGGCCAGTCAAGAGGTCACCATCTTCCAAGGTCAGGGATGATGATGGCTTGGACTAGGAGAATGATTGAGTGTGTTGAGACGTATTTGAAAAATTGCTGCGTTTTCAAGTTGGAGCTGACAGGATATGCTGATGGTTTGACTGTGGGTGTGAGAGACAGAACTAGTCAAGGATAACTCCAAGTGTTTTGGCCTGAGTAATAGGATGCGTGTTGGTTCAATTTCCAGTGTAGGGAAGACTGTGGGAGAAACGGGTTGAGGGAATAATGAGTTCCGTGTCAGACATGGTACGTTTGAGATGTCCATTAGCCATCCAAATGGAGGCATTTACGATGAGATTGGGGCTGCAGCTATTGGCATTTAAAACCTCAGCATTGAATGAAATCACCTGGGGAGTGAGAGGTCTGAGGATTGCACCTTGGTGCCCTCTCACACATAGAGGTCAGAAAGAAGGGAGGATATATCAGGGAGAGTGAGCTGCCTGTGAGGCAGGCAGAAAACCAGTAAAGAGTGTTGTCTTCGACGCCAAATTAAAAACAAACAAACAAAAAGATTTCTAACAGGAAGGAGTGACCAGCTATTTTATGTGAGATAAAGCATTCAGCAAATGGAAACTGAGAATTGTTCATTGGATTTGGCCAGATGGAGGTCATTGGGAACATCAACGATGAGATTTTATAATATTCTTGGGAGACAGGGGAAGGATGAGAGCCCTGGTGGAAGGGGAATCAAGGCAGAAAGAAGGCAAGGAATTGAAGATGGTGCAAACAGGTAACTCTCTGGACCAAAATAGGCATGACCCAGTTGAGGGGAGAAATTGCAGGAGCAAAGCCCACCATGGTGAAAGGAATGTCTAGGGCCCGAATACAAGTACAGTCCAAATTTTTTGGGGCCTGAGCTAATGCAATTTGAAGAGTCCTCTTAAGAAAAAAGAATACAAAGTTATACATTCAAAAATTAGGCATAGAATTGAATATTTATTTAGTACGAGAAGAGAAATCATGACAAATCAACAGCACTTTAAAGATGTGTGTATCTTTCTTCTGAAACCTCTTTAAGCTAGGATTTCTTAACCTCTGCAAGACTGGCATTTTGGGTCAGATAATCCTTTGTAGGGGACTGTCCCATGCATGATAGGATTTAGCAGCATCCCTGTCATCTATCCACTAGGTGCCAGTAGCACCTCCCAAATTATGACAACCAAAAATGTTTCCAGACATCGCCCACCACTACCTTAAAAACTATTGCTTTAGGTTATTTACTTGACATGCTTACATACAAACGTTCCTGATTACAACCCCCATCTTTAACATTCTACAACCCTCAGTAACCTTCAGCACTGGCTGGGGCTGGAAGTGGAGGATCCTGAAGATGAGGCTTCTGGTAAATCCACCTTTGCCTGAGTTGAGGGACCGGACTCAAACAGACACAGGAAGAGTGCCCATCATAAAAGAAAAAAACCAGAAAAGAAGGGTGTGGATGCCAGTAGTTAATAGACTTGATTCTTCTCATTACTTATATTTTCTCAGCGCAATAAAAAGCAAGGATATCTGTTAAGAGGGTGACAGTGGGAGGCTGTTGGAGTTTTGCATGGAGAGAAGGGATGAAATAATCATTCTGCAAAGTAAGAGTGAGCGGACTGGGATTCTTATGAATCCTACTAGAAGTAGGGTAGAGCAAGACCAGTCTGAGCAGCTCAAAGACAGCTTGAGCACTTTATAAAGCAGCATCTGCCTTATCACCAGAGCTACCTGCCTTATAACAGGCATTCAAGTAGCAATGGAAAGTCAGACCAAATGATCCTACTAGTCCTTCTTCTTCTTTTGTGATTCTGTGATTTTTATAGCAAAGCAACCTGATGCCCTCCAGTATATCAGACAAAATTACTCCATAGCATCTTCATTCACAAGCGAGTAAGCTCCATCTCACGAAATAATGATCCTGATGGCTAAGAGTGCATGCCCAGGATAAGAGCTTTCCATGCTTTATCTTATTTAATCATACTCACAGCATGGGAAGAAAGTTTAAGAAAGATCAAGACGCTTATCCATTGACACACAGCTGGTAAAAATTATATTACGCAGATTGAGGAACATCCTACAGAATGCCTGACCAGTTTTACTTAAAACTCTCAAGGTCATGACAAACAAATGAAGACTGAGAAACTGTCTCTGGCCAGAAAAAACTAAGAAGACATAATAAGTAAAAGTAATTATAGTATCTTGGATTGGACTCTGGAACAGAAAGAGGATATTAGTGGAAAAACTGGTGAAATTCAAATAAGGTCCGGAATTTAATTGTACAGCACCAATGCTGGTTTCTAGTTTTTACAACTGTATCGTGGTAAAGTAAGTTGTTAACATTAAAAGAAAACAGGTGGTTTATGCGCGGTGGCTCACGCTTGTAATCCCAGCACTTTGGGAGGCCGAGGTGGGCGGATCACGAGGTCAGGAGATCGAGAACATCCTGGCTAACATGGTGAAACCCTGTCCTACTAAAAACACAAAAAAGTTAGCTGGATGTGGCGGCGGGCGCCCGTAGTCTGGAAGGCTGAAGCAGGAGAATGGCGTGAACCCAGCGGGGAGCTTGCAATGAGCCAAGACTGCACCACTGCACTCCAGCCTGGGCAACAGAGGGAGACACCATCTCAAAAACAAAAACAAAAACAAAAAAACAAAAAACAAAAAAAACCTCTGTGTATTATCTCTGTAATTTTTCTATAAATCTAAAATTAGTTAAAAAAAAAAACTTGCCTAGAAACAACAACAATGACAAGTGTGTGACTAACTCCCTGGCATCCTAACTCCAGGAAGCTTTGCTTCTCTGTGATGGGTCAGGGCACTGGAATCTGCAGGTTATTCTCCTATATTCAATGTGACTGTGTCTAAGGTCTCTGCTTTCTGCTTTTACACCTACATGTGTCCTCCAGCTGCAAGGCAGCCTGGCACAGTGGAAAGCGATTGCTTTGAATCCATGCAAACATTGGCTGAACCTTAGTTCCCCTATTACTTAACTGTGAGTGTGGAGAAACCACTTTCTGTCTCAAACTTTTGGCTTCTTGCAACTGTACCATGCAACCCATAATATCTCTTTCCTAGGCTTAGAGTCAGATTCAAACTGGAAAGTGAGAAAAGCAAAGCAGTTGGCACCCAGTAGGTGCTCAGAAAACACAAGGTCCGCCTTCTTCATTCTCAGTGCTAAGAACTTGGAGCTCACCCAGCCTCTCTCTTTCTGACAAGAACTTCTCATGTTTAATTTATAGGCTGGTTTAGGTAGTTGAATTTTAAATAATTCATGGCCTTGCTGTTAATATTTGTAGTTGTTGAATTCCTTTAATAAAACATTTAGGGATTTCTTCCCCCTGAAGTGTATTTCATCTGGAGAATGATTTGTTTTCTGAAATCTGGGACTCGGCTGCCCTTTCGTTATTTTCTTTTCTGCATCTAATCCTGTTTATGGCTGTGGCAGAGGTAAGAGATGCAAGCTTGGGTTTTGCTTGGTATGGGTATGCAAGCAGGGATGTCAATTCATCTGTGGCTGGGGCTCGTGAGATGGGTTCACTCTAAGTGGGGGTACCATGGCAGTTAAGAACATCAACTTCCTACTGTATTAGGTTTGAACTCAGGCCTGCACTTCCTTCTTCCTTGCTGTGAGATCTCATCCAGGTAATTATTATTATTATTATTTTGAGATGGAGTCTCACTCTGTCGCCCAGGCTGGAGTGCAGTGGTGTGACCTCAGCTTGGCTCACTGCAACCTCCGCCTCCTGGGTTCAAGTGATTCTCCTGCCTCAGCCTCCCAGGTAGCTGGGACTACTGGCATGTGCCACCACACCTGGCTAATTTTTGCATCTTTAGTAGAAACAGAGTTTTGCCATATTGGGCAGGCTGGTTTTGAACTCCTGACCTCAAGTGATCCACCCACCTCAGCCTCCCAAACTGCTGGAATTATAGGCATGAGCAACCACACCTGGCCTTATCCAGGTAACTTAACATTTCTGAGCCTTTGGTTTCTCATATGCAAAATGAGAATGAGAACACACTCCGTTTACTTTCCCTGACGTACCTCTGGATTTTAAAATTCTGCTTTTATCCATGGAGGCTGCTTTTTCTAATCTCTCTCAGCCTCAACCCCCACTTGGTGCATTTGATGTGGCAAATAGACTCCCTCATTAATTCTGTTTTCTCATCACCTTGGCTTGAGCCATTTCCACAAGAACTCCAGGCTGTTTCCTGATTCCCATGAAACCCTGCTGGCTTTGTCATTTCTTGGTACCCCTGGGTTTGAGGGAAGGGGAAGGATGATTTGGGCATTCTGCAGCCTTTCTAAAAGGAGGCTCCAGCTCCCTCTTGAAGATGCAGGGGGATCTGAAACGCAAGGCAAGTTTCACAGGTGCCAACTGTGTTGTTCAAAGAATATACTCCCTTTTATAGCACTTATATTTCATTCTCTACTGCCAGAATGGAGACACATGCTGGGTTTCTGCATTTGTAATTGGGGAAGAACAGATGGGAGAGACGCAGTTGGAAGTAATACTGTCATTAAAGTAATCTATACTGCTCGTAACTCTCAGGCGTGTGTGAGAAGGTGAGTGGAGCCATGTGGACCAAGTTCCTTTCTATTCAGTCCTCATGGAAATTATGGGGTGGCACATGACTTTGGTAGAATCAGAAAATTCACATTTACTTATGGTATACCTCTGTGAGTATGTTTGTAGCTCCAGAGCCCCAAAGACGAGAAAAGGAACAGATTGGTGGTAGTTTCCTTAGGTAAGGAGTGGAGTAGGCATTCTAGATAGAGAGAACAGCATAGGCAAAGGTGTGGAGCCTGGAAATATGAAATGTTTTAATTAATAGCAAGTAGAGAAGCTGAGCTGGTCTTGTTAGGGAAGTAGCAGAGGATATACCTAGAAGAACTCGTGCTATGGGGACGAGGTTCTTGAATACTAGGAAAGATGCTGAAGGAGAGTTGCTGTGGTATGGTAGAGCACAGGGCTGCAATCAGGTTCAGTGCAGGCTGTTACTGAGTAGCTATGTGAACATGGGAAAGACACTTCTCTTTTCTGGGCCCCAGTGCTTCATCTGCAAAATGGGAATAGAATAAATGGTCTAAATAGAACTTCAGGAGAATGCATCTAATTCCTGAGTCTTTTGGTCATGTAAGTCAATTCTAAGCTGAGCATATCCCAGTCCTTGTTGACTGAGTAATAATAATAATAATAATAATAACAATAGCATTTGTAAAATAATAGAGTGACCCTTTGCTGAGGTCCTACTCTGTGCTAGACACTGTAAAGTGTGTTTTTTTGTTTTTTGTTTTTTTTTACAATCTCAATCTCAGTCTTCACGAGGTGGTCCTGAGAAGCCCACTGTGCAGATCTTCACATTTGAGGCTCAGAGAGGGAAGAGGATAGGAATTTATGCCACCCAACCCTGGGTGGCAGGACCAAGAATTATGCCAGATGTCACTGGCAGTTGCCACAGCAGTAATGGCACCTCCTAAGGCAGAGCACTCTGGAGAGGTTTAATGTTCGCCGGCTAATTTAATCCCTCCCACTGCACCTCAAAGTGGATCCTGGGATCCCCATTTTGTAGATGAGCTAACTAAGGCTCTGTGAGAAGCAATCACCGGCTCAAAGTCATAAAACCAGTAAATGCTGAAGCTGAGCTCTGGCCTCAGATCTGCCTGGTACCCAACCTCCAGATGCTGCCTTAGGATACTTCAGCCTTCAGATTCACACAGGAGGAGCCCAGGATTAGTGGGCAGCTCCACAGCCCCTTCTCCCAAAATGTGAGATGTTCTTTGCAAACTTTTCTTAGGGATGCCTCATTTTGACAGAACACACTGCCCTCTCTTGCTCTGGGGAGCAGTCCCCATTAAGATATGTCAATGCCATTGAATACAAGGCAAATATCTGGGCTGATATCTTAATATGTCTGTAGCAGTGACTCTAGACTCCCTAAAAGACCAAAAAGTTCTCATGGCCATGGTCATGGACAAACTTCTTGAGAAGAGGCTTTTGCAGACCAGCACATCAGCACAAGGTCTCAAAGTTGACTTTTCACTGTTTACTCCTGAGGAGGTGTGGACATAATAAGAACTATATATTTGGCCTCTGCCTCAAGTTCCTGACACAGAGCTCCCAAAACCCTTGTAATGTCCTGACTGATAAGAGCATATTTTGTTTTAATGAGGTGATTCTTGGTGGGCTCCTAGATAGCTTCAGGATGGGAGCTGGTCACCAGAAGGGGCAAGCCGTGATTAGAAACTTGGAACTTTCAGCCTCAACTCCCCATTATCTGGGAAGAGAAGAGGAGCTGGAGATTTAATCACGTCAATCTTGGCTACATGATGAAGCCTCCATAAAAATCCTTAAGCTGCAGGGCCTGAAGAGTATCTGAGTTGGTGAATGCATCCATGTGCCTGGAGGGTGGTGCATCCCAATTGCATGGGGACGGAAGCTCCTGCACTTGGGATTTTTCTGCACCTCACCCTATGTACTTCTTCATCTGTCTGTTCATCTGCATCCTTTAGAATAAACCAGTAAAATCAAAGTTAATATTTCCCTGAGTTTTGTGACCTGCTCTGACAAATTATTGAACCTGGATGGGGAGTGAGGTGGAAAAGTGGCTTGCAGTGGGGTTGTGGGTACCCCTGAATTTGTAGCCAAGTCAGAGGGAACTGTGAGGATACTTGTGTCATGTGTCTGAAGTGAGGGCAGTCTTCTGGGACTAAGATTTCAAACCCGTATGGAGTTTTTGTCAGAACTGAATTAAATTGCAGAACACTTAGCTGGTGTCCAGAGAGTTAGAGAACTGGTTGGTGCAGGGAAAACCATCCCTACATTGGGTGTTGGAAGTGTGGTGAGTCAAGATACAGGTTTTCCTCTAGAATGTAGCCTTATTCCACATGTTGGGGTTTCATGTTGTTGTCTGTCCCTGACCATGAATGGCCCACCATCAATGAAAAGTGTTGAGCCGTCAAAGCAAGATCACATCTCCTCAGACACCCAAAGTCTTGTGGTAGGAAGGCTGGGAGAGAGAGTGAAAATTCACAGAGTAGCAACTTTGTCCAAATTAGCTCAGAAACGTCTCACCACAGCCAAGCAAGATGGTTACTATACGATTGTTTCCATTTTACAGGTGAGGAAAATAAGCTCAGAAAGGTGTAAACGGCTTGCCCAAGATCAGTGTTAAGTGATAGAGGCAAAATTTTAAATTCAGGTCTTTGGCCATCTGACACCAATACCTGGACCCTTTGGCCTACGTTCCGTTTCCTCCTACAGTAGAAAGATGTGGGCCAGGTGCGGTGGCTCATGCCTGTAATCCCACCACTTTGGGAGGCCAAGACGGGCAGACTGCTTGAACTCAGGAGTTTGAGACCAGCAACAAAGTAAAACCCATCTCTACAAAAATTACTAAAATTAACTAGGCGTGGTGGTATGTGCCTGTGGCCCCAGCTACTTGGGAGGCTGAGATTGCTTGAGCCTGGGAGGCAGAGGTCGCAGTGAGCCAAGATCGTGCCACCGAACTCCAGCCTGGGTGACAGGGCGAGACCCAGTCTCAAAAAAAAAACCAAAAAAACAAAACCAATATGAATGTAGAGTTGGCCTTCCCTTTCTCACTTCTATCCCCATCTTTCCCATTGATCCAAGATTCTATAAGAGCTTAAGAAATGTTAGTTCCAGGCATTGGGGCCGGAAAAAACCTCTATGGAGATTTTTTTTTCTCCTCTCATTATTTTGCTTAAGTGACACGGAAGTCTTGTGGGCCCCTGTGGATTGCAAAGACCCCATTCATATTCATCACGTTCTTACTGCACACAGTCTGTAAATGTTGTTCCTTCTGCCTGAAGTGCTTTTTCTCACCTCCTTTCCCTTTACTCCTGCTCATCCTTTAGATGTTAGATCAACTGTGGCTTTCTCAAAAAAGCTGTCCAACCCCCTCCATAGGTCCCTTGATCCCAGTGAACTCTCATAACATTGCACTACTTTCCTCCCTGGCACATAGCTCAGTTTGCAAGTATTGATAATTGAGTTTTTGAGTTAATGTCAGCCCCTCCCACTAGACCATAAGCTCTAAGAGGGCAGGGACCATGTCTACTTGGATCATGATTGAGCCCCCTGTTCCATGCACAGGGCTTAGATTACTATAGATGACCTATCAATGTTTACTGAGTGAATAAATGAATGCATTAAAGCATAGGACGTGAAAACTTTTGGGTTTGGAGACAATAGAATTTCTGAACTTGTGTCTTAAAGAGGAATAGCTTTTTCCTCATAACTTGTTAGAAATGCAGAATCCCAGGCCTCATCCCAAACCCTCTAAAGAAGAATCTGCAACTTGCCATGCTCTGGTCCCCAGATGATTCCTATGTGCATTAATGACTTATAAATACTGCAGAGGAGAAAAAGGTGGAATGGAAAGGTGAAGTAGCCTGTGTTAATTAATTGATCATGTAATTGGTTAACTATAAAAGTTTGTAAAATTATTCTGAGCACCTTCTGTGGATCTGGTACTGTGTTAGGCCCTGGGACTCTGGCATGAACATGGGAGATATGGTACTAGCCCCAAGATAGTGCCTGATATGGTTTGGCTGTGTCACCACCTAAATCTGAACTTGAATTGTATCTCCTAGAATTCTTATGTGTTGTGGGAGGGACCCAGGGGGAGGTAATTGAATCACGGGGGCTGGTCTTTCCCAAGCTATTCTCATGATAGTGAATAAGTCTCACGAGATCTGATGGGTTTATCAGGGGTTTCCACTTTTGCTTCTTCCTCATTTTCTCTTGCCGGAACCATGTAAGAAGTGCCTTTCACCTCCCGTCATGATTCTGAGGCCTTCCCAGCCATGTGGAACTATAAGTCCAATTAAACCTCTTTTTCTTCCCAGCCTTGTGTATGTCTTTATCAGTAGCATATATACGGACTGATGCAGTACCCCATACCTGTGTGGATGGGCAAAGCACCCAGAGCTAGCAGAGTAGAGGGAGAGGCTGCTCATTGAGCAGGAAGCAGGGAGGGCTTTCTGCAGGTGACTGGCAGTGGAGGGCACAGGGGGCAGCCTCATAGACAATGAAATTTCCTGTCCTGTGTCACAGTCTTGAGGCTGGGGGATGGAGTCAGCAGGTTGTTGTAATAATCCAGACTAGAAATGTAAACAGGTCACCATTCTTTCTCCCCTAGCTCTTCCCTGAATTCTCATGCCATTCTGAAAAACCTGCCTAAAACCCTTTATGAATCAGATAATGGCCAGATTCCATAGGCTTCTTTCAAACTTTTTTTTCATATTTTTTCGTTTACATTCTGCCTCTAAATGTCAATCTTCTACCTTCTTTTCTCTCTCTGTGTTTTCCCTCCTTTCCACTGTTTGCCTTGCTAGTGTCCCTCTGGCATCTCCATTACATGGACTATTATGCAGCTATTAGAAATGATGTTTACAAAGACTGTGTAATAAACATGGAACATGCTTAGGTTTAACAGGAAGCTGGTGCAAAGTTGTATGGACATATGATTACAGTCTTATAAGTCTATATAGTTAAAAGAATTTTAAAAAGCAAACTCCAGAATGAGTCAAACAATATTTATGTGTGCCTGGGGTTTAAAAATATATTTATTTAAGATGTCTCTATTTTCTATCTTTTTATGACTAGGGATTTCTTTTTACATGAGAAAATAAATAAAAAACACAAATTTAAAATTGTTGCTATTTATTCACTGTATCATTTTGGGCTTTATTTTTCAAAACTTCCCTGAGCCTCAGTTTTCTCATCTCTAAAAGGGAGCTGACAGTTGGGCTTCCCACAGAGGATGTTTTGTGATTGTACTCATCAAGTGTGCTATGGCACAAAGCCTGGCATGAGAGTAAAACCTAACCCCACAGCAGTAATTATCATGTGAGGATCAGTTCCCAGCTTACTTGATTGGTATAGATTGAATCAAAAACAAGAAGTTTGATGTGGTAGGAATGGAGGTGAAGGGCAGGGAGTTACCCATTTGGAAGTCCTGATTTTGTGGCTATGTTTGCCCTTAATTGCTGTGTGACGTTGGCAATTCTTCTCATCTCTGGGCTTTTGTCTCTCCAAACGTAGAAGAGAAAAGGAACCTCAACAATCAACATAATTTCCTCTTACATGTCTAAAAGATAATACCTCAATTTCCTTGGAAACACACTGTGAATGTTTTAACAATCCTAAATATTCTACTGGACAAATACTGTAGCCTCTTTCTAATGTCCCTTAACTCCGTGAGGTTCACGGACCTATGAAGTTTTCATTCTTGCTTCTTAAAAACAACAAGGTCCCTCCTCCTCTGATGACCACAGAACAATTCTTGGTTGTGTCAATTGTTTAAAAAAACATCATTTTTTTTTTTTTAGCTGGGAGAAGTAGCTCACACCTGTAATCAGCATTTTAGGAGGCTGAGGCAGGTGGATTGCTTGATCCCAGGAGTTTGAGACCAGCCTGGGCTACATGGCAAAACCCCATCTCCACTAAAAATACAAAAATTAGCCAAGCTTGATGGTGGTCTATAGTCCCATCCTCTTTGGAGGCTGCGGTGGGAGGATTGCTTGAGCCCAGGAGGTGAAGGCTGCAGTGATCTGAGATCACACCACTGCACTCCAGCCTGGGTGACAGAGAGAGACCCTATCTCAAAAAAAAAAAAAGTCATTTTTTAATATTAGGAATTAGGCTGTGGTGGTCATCAAGCAGCACTTCCTGCTCTTTCCAATTTAGTTCTTATAATGGACAAGTCTTGTTTCAAATGCTGCCTCCTTGGTATTCTTCTGTGTACAGTAGAAATGGGGGTTGGATCAGATGCTCTCTGAAGATGGTCTGAGCTCTAAAAGTTTTCTTCCTGGACAGCAGCAGTTTCCCTGGATGAAGGACCTTTTTCCTGAGCACGTGGCTCTGTCTCAGAAGCAGCCCTTCTCCCTGGTTCCCCAGTAGAGCTTCCAGGCTCAGATGAGTAGGGCCAGCTGGCTTTGCTCTACATAGAGGCTCTAAATAATTTTAGTGGCTTAAAAGCAGAATGGTTCTTCAGCTCTTGTAAGAGGCAGAATTAACAGAGAATAACTTAAAGGGAACAGCATGAAAGAGGCCAATGGAAATATAAAAATACAATGAAGAATGGGAGCAACCAACTTTCAGGGTCTCTCAAAAAAAATCCTGGGTCAGGATCCCACCTATCTACTGTAAGCTCCCTTCTTCCTGCTCACAGTGCCTTCTTGCCTTAATAGTATAAAGAAAAATGCTTTACCATGATTTAGGTACTATGCTAAGCTCTTGACTATACATGCATCATTTAACCCTTAGCTAGAATGTCGGCTCCATGAGGGCAGGGGGATTTTGTCTGGTTTGTTTACTGTTGCATCCCATTTTCTAGAACAATACCAGGACCTCGGTATGTGTTCACTGAGTATTTGGTGAAATGATGAATGATGACTTGCTGAGGTCACTACGATTACTAACTCCATTTTACAGATGAATACACTGAAGCTCCTAGAGGTTAAGTTACCTGCTCAAGATAATGTAGCTAGTAGGAGCAAAGCCGGGATTCAAGTCTAACTGATCTTAAAGCCTGCTTTATTTTAGACTATATCCTCACAGGAAATACCCATCTGTTTTAGTCTATTCTCACACTGTTATAATGAAATACCTGAGACTGAGTAATGTATAAAGAAAAGAGGTTGAACTAGCTCACGGTTCTACAGGCTGTATAGGAAGTATGGCCACATCTGCTTCTGGGGAGGCCTCAGGGAGCTTCTACTCATGGTGGAAGGCAAAGTGGGAGCATACATATGACATGGTAGGAGCAGGACCATGCGAGAGATGGGGGAGGTACCACACACTTTTAAACAACAAGATCTCACAAGAATTCACTATCATGATGACAGTATCAAGGGGGATGCTCTTAAACCATAAGAAACAGCCACCATGATCCAATCACCTTCCACCAGGCCTGCATGAGTTTGTTCTCACACTGCTATTAAAGAACTACCCGGCCAGGCGTGGTGGCTCACGCCTGTAATTCCAGCACTTTGGAAGGCTGAGGCAGGCGGATCACGTGGTGAGGAGATTGAGACAATCCTGACTAACACGGTGAAACTCTGTCTGTACTAAAAATACAAAAAATTAGCCAGGCGTGGTGGAAGGTGCCTGTAGTCCCAGCTGCTCGGGAGGCTGAGACAGGAGAATGGTGTGAACCTGGGAGGCGGAGCTTGCAGTAAGCTGAGATTGGGCCACTGTACTCCAGCCTGGGTGACCGAGTGAGACTCTGTCTAAAAAAAAAAAACTACCCAAGACTGGGTAATTTATAAACAAAGGAAGTTTAATTGACTTACAGTTCTGCGTGGCTGGAGAGGTCTCAGGAAACTTACAATCATGTCAGAAGGGGAAGCAGTCACCTTCTTCACAAGGTGTCAGAAAAGACACAGTGAGAAAGGAAGGAGGAACTGGCCAAACACTTACCTGATCTTGTGAGAACTCACTCACCATTATGAGAACAGCATGGGGGAAACCACCCCCATTATGAAATAACCTTCCACCGGGTCCCTCTCTTGACACACGGCGATTATGGGAATTAAAATTCAAGATGAGATTTGGGGAGGACACAGCCAAACCATATCAGGGCCCCACATCCAGCACTGGATATTACAACTGAACATGAGATTTGGGTGGCAATACAAATCCAAACCATATCACCATCTCCTACTTCTCTATTCACATCTCCTTCCTCTCTCATAGAAGTTCCTCTGCCCCAGAACCTCTTCCTTCCAGAAGTCTTTTCTTACTACTTCCTTTGAAGGTGGGACTCCTCTTGGAATGACATAACTACAACCCTCCTATGCATTACTAAGTCAAAAGCTATCTTCCCCAGGAAGGGCACTTGTTATCTTCCCTAAGCTATGCCTGAATACTTTATACCTTGAATTATTATTGTTCATAAACATGTGTACCCATAACAAATTATAAGCTTTCCAAGGAAGGTCCTGTGTTTGGTTATGATTAATTTTATATATTGCTACAATGCCTGATTCATAATGAGTTTTTAATCATTTTTTTTCAATAATGGCTCATTTAAGCCTTGGAATCATAGATTCAGGGGGAAATTTAGGTGTGCCTATCAAAATGTCAAATATTTTTACACTTTAACATATAATTCCATTTGAAAATACTTAAAAGTACTCAAACCTAGTCACAAAAATGCATGCACAAGTCTGTGTATTGTTGCATTGTTTGTAATGGTAAAAACATGCGATAATGTAAAAGTCCATTACTGGCTGGTGGTGAAATGAATCATGATACATCTGTGCTATGGAATATTAATGAGCTGTGAAAAAGAATATTGTAGATCTGGATGAATTGATATGGAAACATCTTTAAAACTTTGTATTAGTAGAAAAAGCAAGTTTCACAAAAACATTCAGTGTGATCCCAATCAGGTTAAAATTTACCTATGTAAATTCATGTCAACAGTTCTGGGGACAAGCATATCAAACTGCTAAGAAATATGTACTTTGGGGTGGGCTGGAAGTTTGGAGAGTGAAAGAGATTTCTGCCTTTTTACTCTGAAAATACTTCTTAAAAAATGGTGGCTTAAAAAAATAGACTCATAGGACATGAAGATTGGAAGGGACCTTATAGGGCAGAGGTGGTGCAGAACCTGCCACAGGCAGTATTAGGTTCTTTGCATATATTTCTTACCTATATCTCATAACAAACTCTAACAGGTAAGGTTCAACAATGCCACTTTACAAACAAGGACATGAAGGTTCAGACTCAAACAAAGCCCGCCTAAATCTCAACCTTGTCCCCTTCTTTCCAAGGTTATAACAGTAAAATTCTAACCAAAATTTTATTTTGTAGATAGGACTTTGAGATCTGTTCAGGCTCAGCCAGAAGTCTGGAAGCCCTTCCTGTGCTGTCTCTTCTAATCACTTCTGACATCTGGAGGTTATCACCACAGCCAGCCAATTTGTTCACTGAAGGACAGAAGCTTTGCATTCTGTTTCTTTGCCCCCAAGTTTGGGTTGATCATGGTACCAGATGCTCCTTAACCCTACAATGAGATAGTCACTCTTGGAGGGGCCAAGTCAGCTATTACACAGCTTTTCTTGATGCCCTTGTCTTTACAGTTGTCCTGGAAAAACCAGACTTCTGCCTTAGGCAGAGTGGTTCCATTTGAGGTTATGAGAAAAGGTGAGTGAGGAGTAGATAGCTATACAAAACTGTTTTGTGATATGACTCAGCGTTCTTTGATGAGGCTTGGCAGAGTCGTATACCAGCTTTCCTCAGCTTTTACCCCTGGAGATGGAGATTTCTTGAGGGCCTCAGAAGAGTGGTTGTCCTGCATTAGGGGTGGGGAAATCTCAAAAAAAGCTGGAGGGTGGAAATGAAGAATTCAGCTTGGAATCCTTAAATCTCAGACTTGGAAGAAAGCTCAGCAGATGAGATTTAATCCAACTCCTGACCCATGCAAGGGGTCTCTCTGGAGTATCCACACAGAGCACGTCTTGCTCCAGTGCCAGGGAACTCACCACTTCAGTGCTGACCGTGCCTAGATCTGCCTCTCCAGAAACCATCTCCCATGTGCTGTGGAGCAGGGCCCTGAGGTGAAGGCACTGGAAGCTTCTCCTCTTGTTACTAGAAAGGGGTCCCAATCCAGAACCCAAGGGAGGGTTCTTGGATCTTGCACAAGGAAGAATTTAAGGTGAATCCATACAGCAAAGTGAAAGCAAGTTTATTAGGAAAGTAAAGGAATAAAAAATGGCTACTGCACGCTAGGCACAGATTATAGGCGAGGTTCACGCCTGTAATCTCAGCACTTTGGGAGGCTGAGGCAGGAGGATCACCTGGGGTCAGGAGTTCGAAACCAGCCTGGCCAACATGGTGAAATCCTATCTCTACTGAAAAAAGTAAAAATAAAAAATCTTAGCCGAGTGTGGTGGCATGCTCCTGTAATCCCAGCTACTCAGGTGGCTGAGGCAGGAGACTCGCTTGAACCCAGAAGGCAGAGGTTGCAGTGAGTGGAGATCACACCACTGAACTCCAGCCTGGGTGACAGAGCAAGACTCCATCTCAAAAAAAAAAAAAAAAAATGAAAAAAGAATGGCTACTCCATTGGCAGCAGTGGCATGGGCTGCTCAGCTGCTTATACTTATTGTAACTTCTTTATTATATGCTAAACAAAGGGTAGGTTATTCATGAGTTTTCTGGGAAGGGGGCAGGCAATTCCAGGAACTGAGGGTTCGTCCCCTTTTTTAGACCATATAAGGTAAATTTCTGACATTGCCATGGCATTTGTAAACAGTAATGGTGCTGGTGGGAGTGCCTATTAGGATGCTAATTCATTATAATTAACGTATAACGAGCAGTGAGGACCACCTGAGGTCACTTTTGTGGCCATCTTGGTTTTGGTGAGATTTGGATAGCTTCTTTACTGCAACCTATTTTATTAGCAAGGTCTTTATGACCTGTATCTTGTGCCGACCTCCTATCTCATCCTGTGACTAAGAACACCTTAACCTTCTGGGAATGCAGCCCAATAGGTCTCAGCCTTATTTTACCCAGCCCCTACTCAAGATGAAGTTACTGTGGTTCAAATCTTCTAACACTGACTAGTATACGACTTCCAAACAAGTCACTCTTGCCACTTAGGATATCTGAGCTGAGAACCCTTAGAATCAAATCCCTCATTTTACAGATGGGAAAAATGAGGGCCAGAAGCCAATATTTTGTTAATGTCTAAGTCTCTTGGCCCTCAGTTCAATGCTAAAAATACACCCATGTTTGTTTTCTTTTTTTGTTGTTTGTTTGTTTGTTTGAGACGGAGTCTCGCTCTGTCGCCCAGGTTGGAGTGCAGTGGCGCCATCTCGGCTCACTGCAAGCTCTGCCTCCCGGGTTCACGCCATTCTCCAGCTTCAGCCTCCTGAGTAGCTGGGACTACAGGCGCATGCCACCATATTTGCTTTCTTAACATAAAAAAAAAATTTCCTCTCTCACATTTAACAAAATGTCAGATATTTTAGTACACTCTGCTCAGAGCTATAGCCTCTGCTTAGTCATCATCACCACCACCACTAACATCATCATATTAATAATTATTCAGTGTCTCCTATGTGCTAGGCATTCTATTAAGTGTTTTACATTGAATGATACCTCTTGAGAACCTTATGAGGAGGAGTGAGGAGTTTCCCAGTTAGAGAAGGAATGCCCACCTATCATGACAGTCATCTTTCAAGTAGCTTTGTAATGGGGCAGAAGATGAGCTTCTTCCTGCTAGATTTCATTATCTGGGGCTTGTAGTCTCGGAACAACAGACAAGTCGGGCTCCTTTTCCAGTGCCTGGAAGGACATGCAGATGTATGTGTATACACACATACTCACGTGTACTCATACAGGCTCTCTGCTACACAGATACAATAAAGGAAGCTCGGGACTGGCTTCGGGAGCCGCTCTCTTATTAGGCATTACCTGCAGTTCCTGAGTACTTCTTCCAGTTTCTCAGACAAATCTAAATAGAAACCCTGCTACTCCTATTTTTCCATGTGTGGGGGATGGGGGGATGAACACATTGTAGGCTGTGATTAATAATTTAAAAAATTATTAAGAAAGATCAAGCTTCCTGATGCTCAGCTTAGACCATATGTACCTCACCTACCCTGAACCATCCCTGTCCTGCCCCCTATATGCAAGGAGATACACAACACAACACACAAACACACACACACACGCACACACGCACACAGGGATGCTCATACATTCAAAAACATCCAGTGTTCCTTCACTGCCTGTAGGGTAAAGCTGAAACACTGTAGCCTGAACATATGACCCTTTATGATTTAAATCCCATCCTTTCTTCCGAAACTTTCTTCCTCCATTCCTTATCATGCTCTATCCAAACTGGTCTACTGTCCATGCCATCCCATCCTGGCCTCCCAGGAAGCTCTTTCTCAGGTGGTACCCCTGTTTGTAATGTTGTTCCTTGTATGATCACCAAGACCAAGTTCAAATACTACAGTGTCTAAGAAACCATCAATGATGTCTCCAAGCTTCCTGCTGTAAATGACCTCTCTCTCATCAGAGCTCTTAAAACCATTTTCAAAACTGCTTCAAAAACATATTGATCTCAATAATTTATGCAGATCCCTTAATTGTTGCCCCCTGCCACAGAAAGTTAGAGCTTTCTTTTTGGTGCATAGACCTCTTTGGTGCTGTATCTTCTCTAGCTTTCCCAGCTTCATCTGCTCTTGTAGAAATGTCTCTGCTCTTTCCTCCTTTTGGTCCCTGCGTTCATGTTATCGAGTTCCATTTCAACCTCTTTACCTTGATAAAACACATGTATGTAATTTTGGCATTGCTATTGTTTTTCATTGGAGTTACAAGAGATGTCTGACCAATGCTCATAATAATTCATCTAGCCATGCTGCTAATAATTTAATTATGGCATTTAATTACTGAGCTCCAGGCACTATCTTATGGACCTTATATACTTTGCTTCATTTAAGACTTTTCCAGAATTGTGAGCGGTAACTGTTTTAAAATTCCTATTTTACAAATGAGAAAACTGATACTTGAATAGGTTAACTCAAGGTCATCCACAGAGTGACACAGCTGAGATTTGAACTCATGTGTAGCTGACTCCAAAACCCAAGTTCTTAATCACGTTATCAGAAAATTACCAAGAGACATCTAATTAGTTGTATGCAATTAAATATATATGAGGGAGAGGGCCATCAGGAGATTATTTAGAAATAAAAACAAAATAGGATGCATAAAAACAAAGATAAAAGCAAGAACAGTTGAACAGAGTCCGAGAACAATGAATCGTGGTTTACAAGTTTTAGGAAAACTAATTAGCTGGAATATAGCAAAGAGGTCAGCTGAGACATCTATCCTTGAGAAGGCTGAGGAGGAGTACCAAAGAAACCCATTTTCATTGTAGATTGCAGAAAACCTTGAGTGTTTCACTGAGGAATGTATGTGGCAGGGTATCTCTGTCTCCTTCCATCCATACCTCTGCTTTTATCGGGGTGGTCTCCACTACCTCCCTCATCAGAACCTCTCCCTAGGGTGCATGGCTTCTGATCTCCCAAAAGACTGGTTTCTACTGTTAAAAGAGATCATGCATGTGGAGTCCTTAACAGGTGAGACAGTCACATGGCCATCCTGAAATAAATGTAGAGCCATGATAAGCCTTACAATCACGGGGTGTCTTGTTTTCATATATTTATCATTACTAACAGGAAGCTGATGGGTTTTGCTTTCCCGGCTTTTGCTGGTGTTGAGATTCCTTCTTTAACCAGCTCTGGCAACTCCCTTATGTAACAACACATGCATAAGTATTCATACAATTCACTGCTTTGGATTGATCAGCTCCATCTATGAGAATTGTCTTGGCCACAGTGAATGGATTATAGTTACAATAGAAGTCTGTACTAGGTGGTCCTTCTTTTGACACTTGCGGACTCCCAAGGAATGGTGGCTGGACTCTATTAGGCTCCAAACTCTCACATGTCTGAGCGCCAGCTCCCTCTCTAAACATAAGCATCTTGGGGCTGGAGGTAGGGGGATCTTTTCTGATGCATCTTTCTTTGCCATGTAATTCCCACCCCAGGATCATGCTCACATAAGTGTTCTTGGAATATGTGATTAAGTGACTGAAAACTCCATTGTACTGCCCTGTTGCTGCATAAAACTGGTTGTCAATGCCGACAGCTCCCTGTGGTGTTTTTCTTCCCTTTGGGAAATCACACCAATTTAGCTTTGGCTACTGTTCCCTCCGTATACCTTTTCATGTGTGTGCAACAACCCACAGTATTTCCTCCTTGCTTTCAACTTGCTAGAGACCAGCCTTTCTCATGACACTCCACAGCTTGACTCAGCTTCCCTCCCTGTTGCTATCCCTGATCTCCCAACTGCCTCCCTCTTCCAAATTATGCAAAAACAACGACCATTTACTGCATACCTACTACCTACAGATGCTGTATATGAAAAACCTTTCTGGGTCCTCATAACAGCCCCCAGGGTAGGTCTATCAGTGTCTATTTTACACATAAGAAAACTGAGGCACAGAGAAGGGACTTTGGAAGCCTCAGAGAAACAGCTGAAATGCCAGTCAGCTGTGATTGACACCAAAGTCCAGCAGTTTAACCATTACAGTATATCTTTAAATAGAAATACCAATTACATTTTTTAGATATTCTAAAAAAATTCCACATATCGATTTGAAGACTAATGGGCAGTCATACACCTCTGAGCTCATATTTACTCAGAAATCTTTGTCGTAACAGCTCTTCCTCCTCTAACCTTGTTAGTTTCTAACCTTCCAGTTTCTGCAGCAGATACTCAAGCCTACCACGTGCAAGGGAGATTGCTGGGCACTGCTTTGGAGCAAAGTGTAATATGTTATAAATCATACGCTCCATGAGTTTACAAAAGAACAGAGAAATGAAGGGGAAGAAAGAAATAAAAGAAAATTGTATTAAAAGAGTCGACTATTAGAAAATGCTTAGAAAGGCAAGACTTGTGGAGGTACAAAGGCATTTGTCAGGTACAGGGTAAAAAAAAAAAAAAAAAAAAGAGGATGTTTATCTAGCTGACCTGTAAGTTTAACACTGTATTAAGTGCGTTCATAGCAACAGTGGCCATTTTTAAGCATCTATTATGTACTATGAGTTTTTTATGCATTTTTCATCCCTTCATAAGGAGCAAACAAAATAGGAATTCTGATCTCTGTTTTACAAAGGAAGACACTGGAAGCACAGAGAGGTGAAAAAAATCACCTAAGGGTACACAGCCATTAAATGGAAGAATCAAAATAAGAATCCAGGCCTGTCTTGGCCTGCATTTCTGGCATTCCTCACATATGCCTCTTCACCTTCCAGTGGGATCCAGCATATTATCCCCATTTACAGGTAAAGAGGATGTGGCAGAATGTCAGTGTTGGAAAGGACTTGGGAACTAGAATGCTTGTTTAGGCGAAACAAGGAAGGCTGTGTGCAGATTTGCTGGACCTGGAAGGACTAATAGGACTTAGTACACAGACACTGTAAAAGCATTCTTGAGAGAAAGGTCTTCATGAGAAGAGGCGGAAGTGTGGCAGATGCAGGACGAAAAGAAGAAGCCACTGACCAGTGTGGCAGCACTCTTAGGCTGCTGGAAGCTGACATGGCTGGAATCCTAAGTCAGGCCTAGCTACAATGCGTTCCTTTGGTATAGATTATTTGCTTTGAATCAAGGGTATTGACGCCGCAGAATCAATTCTGCAGGAAGTGAACCCTAAGAAGAGGCACTGAGACTTTTTTTGGGAGATCCTAAAAAAGCCAGTTCACCTGCTCCAACCACGAGGCACATTTGCTCCCAAACATTGACTCTGTGCAGCATCTTGGAGTATTTTGCACGTATCTCTCCCAAACCCAGAGAAATAAAGTCCATGGTGCCTTTGGGAAACAAAATAGCACTTGTTCCCCACTATCTCATCTGAACAACCCTTTGCTGACTAATTGAATTACTCTGGCCCACAAACTGATAGACAGCTGCTAAAAATGGTTATTGCATTATTAATTCGCTCCAGCAATTTCACATTAAACCTATACTGTTAATAATTTTTCCCCTTCTATTTCTTCCCTCTTAATTAGACTATTTAAAACTTTGAAGGAATAGTCTTTCCATGCTAAATGGAGGCATTGGGCAAATTACATTTTTGATTGAATACTTCTCTGATAGGCCAGCAAATGAGACTGTTGAGTTGTTAATTATTGTCAGAGTTCCACACGATGCCTGCTAATGAGGCAGTCAATCTCAGCTGTCAGTCCCCTGATATTAATGGAGGCTGATGGGATGTACTGGGAAGGATGTTTGCTGGAGGTCCAGGGTGTCCAGTTTGTTGTTGTTCAGTAAATACTGCTGGTATTTTTAATCATTGCTGGTAGGGCTGTGTGTCTGCAGTTTCTTGGAAGGTGATGGATATAAGGAGGTACCTATTGAGCAGTCAGAAGACTTCTTAAGACCCCTGACCTGGACTCTGAATGACCTAGCCCCAGGCTCCAGAAGATGTTTTGAAATTTTTTCCTGATGTAACCAGGGTTATGCTGGTGTGGACTGAGAGAGGTGTCAAGTCTCATTCAGCAAGACTGGGAGTGACAAAGAGGGGATGGCACCCAAGATTGGGTACCCAAGAACTCTATATACTTTTTAAGCAGGGTTATGCTGTAACTCTATATACTTCTGAGCAGGGTTATGCTGGTGTCGATTGAGAGAGGTGTCCGATTTCATTCAGCAAGACTCGGGGTGACAAAGAGGGGATGGCATCAAAGATTGGGCACTTGAGAACTCTATATTTAGTCTGGGACAAAGCAAAAGCTCAGTAGAAGGGCAGGGAAGGTAGAAAAATTGGATTTGACTCAATAAATATTTACTGAGTACTTTGTATGCATGATAAAGACTTAAGTTCTCTGTGCAAACTCCCAAGGCAGACATTTTTTGGGAATCATCCTTGACCTTTACAGCGTCTACTTCACAACTACCCACTTCCCCCGCCCCTCCATTAGACCGCTTCCTGAGGCTCACGGATTCTCCTTCACCAATGCTTTGGAAACTCATTATCTTCTCCTTCTCAATTTTTCCTCCTCCAGGCCCATCCTTCCCATCAACCTCTGGGTTACTGCCCCCAATCTAATTATTGCTGAATCTACACCTCCCACCCTCTGCCAAGGTGACCTCTTCGACCTCATCTCCTACTACTCGCCCCAACTCATGCAGCTCTCCAACATGCCATGTACACTCCCCCACTCTCCTCTGAGCTTTTGTTTCACCATCTCTAGAACAGGGCATCAACCTGCTGTGACGTACCTGGCAGGGTTCTGATCAACACACACTGGCTTCCTTCTCCTTGAGCCTTTATTGCTAAGCCTTATCATGCCAACTGATCTTTATGCTTTCCTGCCATCTGCCTATCCCTTCGAGCCTATTCATTTTATTATGGTCGAGACATGGGTTGTGGGTGTGGATGGGGAGGTTGTCAAGGCAAGGCTAGAACATCCCTGTCACAGGTGCGAGTCACTGCCCTACAGGGAGACTTCCCTCTCATGGGGGAAGACATGAAGGCAGACTCCTAACTTGGGAGGGGCATCAGGCAACAAATTATTGAATTCATATGAGTTTTAAGGCAGATTCTTAGGTATTACTTTGCAACTGTGTGGGGGAATATAGTCAACTACATTGAACAAAAGATTTTAACTTCTGAAGACATAATCCGGCCACTTTGTTAACTGCACATTGATGCCACAAGTGATTGTTGACAGATTGCAAGGTACTGGACACTGTCTTAGGTGCTACGATATCATAGGTGTCAAAGCAGGCAGGATCTCTGCCCATCAAGAGTATATATTCTAATTTGGGAAGCAAAGGGCCAACGAGTAAGCAAGTAAATGTTCGATAATACTAAGAGATACAAATATCACATCTCTTGTGTGATTATGAGGCATGGGAGTGATGGTGGTGTGGGGTTGAGTAATTTCAGGAAAATATTAAGAGGTAGATTTGAGCTGAGATCTTAATGAAGAGAAATCCAGGTAAATGAATGTAGGGGTAGAGAGAGTAAGCATCCAGGCAGTGAAAATAGCAATCACGAAGGGATGGAGAAGAATATGAGCTTGGATAGTTGCAGGGTCAGAAATAATGCTGGTTTGCCTGAACTGTGAGAAGAGGGGTGGTAGGGGGAAGGGGTAATAGAGTATGAGTTTGAAGAGACAGGACCTTAGAGGCCATGGTAGCACACTTGAATATGATGCCAAGGACAATGGGAAGCTGCTGTGAGTTTAAAGCAGGGGAATGACATGATTGGATGCAGGTGCTTTCTGAAGATTACTATGGAGCACCTCTTATATGTGAAGCCCGGTGCCAGGTGGTGGATGCACAATGATGAAGTAGATACAGACATCACCTTCTTAGAGTGCCATCTAACAATGGAGACAGACACACAGCCAGGTATCTGATGCAATACATGGACAAACAGCCTGGTAGTGGACCTTAATGACTGCTCTTTCCTCCGATAGTAATAGACATTTTCATTGGGTTTTTGGCTTCTACATTTCCCAACTTTCCCTGAAGCTGGGTTTGGCTGTGAGATTACGCTGTGGCTAACAGGATATATGTGGAAGTAAGTGATAGCAGCTCCAGGTTTCCTCCTTCAGAGGCAGCTGGTTCTACATTCTGCTGCTCTTCCCCCTGCTTCCATCCTACTGCTTCAAATGTGGACGGGAGGGTTACATGCATGTGCCCTGGAGCACCCCATGAGAGCTAGACATCAGGGATGCAGGAACAGAAAGCTGCAGGAGCCTGGAGTTCTGCATGGAGCACTCCATGCAGGAGCCATTCAGTTCTGCATGGACACAGTAAAGAGCTGCAATTCCAGGCCGGGCGTGGTGGCTCACACTTGTACTTCCAGCACTTTGAGAGGCCAAGGTGGGTGGATCACTTGAGGTAAGGAGTTCGAGACCAGCCTGGCCAACATGGCAAAACCCCGTCTCTACTAAAAATCCAAAAATTAGCCGGGCATGGTGGCACTCACCTATAATCCCAGCTACTCCAGAGGCTGAGGCAGGAGAATCACTTGAAACCAGGAGGTGGAGTTTTCAGTGAGCCGAGATTGAGCCACTGCACTCCAGCCTGGGTGACAGAGTGAGACTCTGTCTCAAAAAAAAAAAAAAAAAGAACTACAATTCCAGTCCTAGGTTGTTACTTCTGTACTTTTACCCAAAAGACAAATCTCCATCTCATGTAGAAGCAGGCTCTATTTTGGGTCTATGCTATTGAGACTAATTTAATCCTAAGAGTTAGCTGTGCTAATAAAGTGTTGGCGGGGGAGGGATTTTTTATGGACATTCAAAAAGAAAGGAACTAACTCCAGCTTCCTTAAAACAAATCGAGTGCCCCTCCTGTATTCTTCTCATTACCTGCTCTTGGTACCTCCCAGTCAATGCTGTAAAATTGGTTGAGACTGGCTTTCTCTGAGAACTCTGGATGCTGATGTTTTTTGTTTTCTTGTCTTCCCTCTGGTCTACTTCAAGCAGACAGAAGGGGAGCCGGAGCGAAGGTGAGTATGAGGCAGTCCCTTCCTGCAGAGAAGTCTGGAGATTCTGCCTCATGTTTATGAGAAAGGCAAGCCAAGACAAGTTTGGATGGGAAACAAGAGCACTTAAGCAATTAAACTACAGCATTCATTTCACAAGAGGGGGAAAAGATGGAGAGGAAAACAGAATCTAACAAAATGGAGATGGCAACCCCTTTAAAGTTATTACTTACTGGCAAGGATTGTTCCTGAATTTTATTAAGTAAAAAAAAAAAGGCAATGAAAATTCAGTATTTACTAAAATGCTACCATTTAAATGGAATAGGAAGAACATACCAATTATGCTGGAACCCACATGAGTCTGTACAGGATGCTACATCAGGAAAAAACAAAAAACAAAAACAATACTGACAGGATGATGTGGATGGCCTGTCTGACTGTTCTGGACTGCTCTGTCTTCTGGCTAAATAATGTCTTCAGGCAGAGATAACAATAAAAAAAATTTAATACTTGGTACATGGAAGGTACCACCAATCAGCCAATCTGAATATGGTGGGGCCCTGGAGACCTCAGTTGTGCAAAGTGTTGGTCCTTTTTTTTTTTTTTTCTGGATCAAGGGGAGGTCTAGGGAGTAACTAGCAGAGGGATTGAGGTGATCAGGGCACTTGGGGGCTCAGGCAGCAGCTATTTAAAAACAAATGCAGATGCAATTCCATATTTTAACAACCACACAGCGTGCTGTTGTGTATTTGCCAAATATCATCAGCTCCATTTCCACAAATGAGAAGCTATTGCTCCAAAGAGGTGCCTCGATGCCTTGGATCAAAGAAGCCCCATTTCTTTTCTCAACAGTCACAGAGGTGCCAGTGTTCTGCAAATTTTCTTCCAAGCCCCCTAATGAGCCCAGGAGTCCCCATCAGGAGCAATGCCAGCTGCAACTAATGCACACAAAACACTTTGCAATTAACAGAGTCGAATGTGTCATTAAGACAACCTTATGAGGAAGACAATACTCCCAAGTAAGCCCGGAAGCATAATGAAGCTAGGAGGCTAGTATACACCTAAGTGATGGCCCTATAGCAAAATGGCTTTTTTGCTTAGCAAACTAACACAGGAACAGAAAACCAAATACAGCATGTTCTCACTTATAAGTGGGAGCTAAATGATGAGAACACATGGACACATAGAAGGGAAAAACACACACTGAGGCCTTTCAGAGAGTGGAAGGTGGGAGGAGGGAAAAGGATCAAGAAAAATAACTAATAGGTACTAGGCTTAATACCTGGGTAATAAAATCTGTACAAAAACCCTCCATGACACAGTTTACCTATGTTACAAACCTGTACTTGTACCCTTGAACTTAATATAAAAGTTAAAAAAATGGCTTTTGAATTCATTTAGCTTCACAGTCTGAGGCATGGCACAGACAAATGATGGTTGTTCCGTGATTTTCTGTTGATGTTTATATACCCCCCTGTCCATATACAGTGGCTGTTGGAGAAGCAGGTTTGGTTGCCTAGAGTCAGGTTGTTACGTGTGTACATCCCAGCTCTTTTCCCGTTCTAGATGTGCAAACTCAGGGAGTGTTCTTAAACTCTCTGAACCTTTATTTTTCTTACCTGTAAAGAGGTTAGGGGAGTACTATTTGCCCTGCTAGGTTGTTGTTAGGAGTTACGCCTTAGGAGTAATTACAAAGGGTGCCAATTAATGGTAATTCCCTTAGCAAATCTTCATGTCTGTGCTGGTTGAACATACACTTCTAGGTCTCACATTTTAAATGAAATAGATACAAGACTGAATTCCAACAAGTCCATCTCATGATTCAATACATAGAGGATCTGAGGCTGAGAGAGTCCAGTGACAAGAATATGGGTTTTAAAGTTCTATATACCAGAATCTGAGTCTTATCCCTTTTGTTTAAAATAGCTGTGTGACCTTGGGCAAGTAACTTAACCTCTCTGAACCTTATGGTCTTTATCTTTAACATAAAAGTAATACTGCCTACCTTATAGGAAGGTTGTGAGAATTAAGTAAGGTAAGCTATGAACCTAGTATATAGAAGACACTCAGTAAATGTGAGCTTTTTAAGAGTTTTCTGCATTTCCAGAAGCATGCTCCTCTGCAAGTCACAAATGGACATTGGCATGAGCCAGCAAAGAAAGCAAAAAGCAAAAAGCAAAAAAAAAAAAAAAAAAAAAAAAAAGACTTCCAGTCACACAGTCTAAAGCACTGGTCTTGCCATCTGGCAGAACAGGATTCAAATTCCATTTCCATCCTTTACTTGCTGTGTAACAGAGGCAACTTACGTCACCTCTCTGTGTCAGTTTCCTCAACTGCAAGATAAGGAAGTGATACTGCCTGAACTTGGGGTATGTTTACATGCTCCCTCTTGTTTTGAGCATTAACTAGTTCATGTATTTGTTTAATATGATTTGTGTTTACCATGTTACAGGCACCATTATCACACTTTACTATCTCAGCCCATTAAATTTAATCTTTACATGAACCTTTGAAGTAAGTACTATTACTACTCCTATTTTACAGGTGAGACATTGGGAAAGAGATGTTGAGTAACTTGCCCAGGTCACATGGTTAGTGAATGGCAGACCTGGGATTTGATCCCACTGTATTCTGGCTTTGGTGCCAGTGGTCTTAATCACCGAGCTATGGGGCAACTAACATCATCACCACCATCACCACTACCACCACCACAACCAATGCCACCACCATCACCACCACCACCATCACTACTACCAATAAACCACCACCACTACCACCAACATCACCATCACCAATACCATCATCACCACTACCACCATCACCACTATCACCACTACCACCAGCACCATCAAAACTACCACTAAAACCACCACCACTACCACCACCGCCACTACCATCAGCACCAAAACCACCACCACCACCATCACCACCACAATTATCACCACCACCACCATTATCACTACCACTAAAACCACCACCACTACCATCACCATCACCACCACCACCACTACCACCATCACCACCACAACCATCACTACCACCAACACCATCACCACCACCAGTACCACAACCATCACCATCACCACCACCACCACTACCACCATCACCATCACCACCACCACCACTACCACCATCACCACCACAACCATCACCACCACCACCACCACAATCATCACCACCACCGCCATCATCACTATCACTAAAACCACCACCATCAACACCATCACCACCACCACAGCTATCACCATCACCACCATCATCATCACCACTACCACTAAAACCACCACTTCCACCACCACCACTGCCACCATCACCACCACCTCCATCACTACCACCAACACCATCACCACCACCAGTACCACAACCATCACCATCACCACCACCACCACTACCACCATCACCACCACAACCATCACCACCACCACCACCACCACAATCATCACCACCACCGCCATCATCACTATCACTAAAACCACCACCATCAACACCATCACCACCACCACAGCTATCACCATCACCACCATCATCATCACCACTACCACTAAAACCACCACTTCCACCACCACCACTGCCACCATCACCACCACCTCCATCACTACCACCAACACCATCACCACCACCAGTACCACAACCATCACCATCACCACCACCACCACTACCACCATCACCACCACCAGTACCACAACTATCATCATCACCACCACCACTACCACCATCACCACCACCACCACCACCGCCATCATCACTATCACTAAAACCACCACCATCAACACCATCACCACCACCACAGCTATCACCATCACCACCATCATCATCACCACTACCACTAAAACCACCACCACTACCACCACCACCATTACCATCAGCACCAAAACCACCACCACCACCACCATCACCACCACCTCCATCACTACCACCAACACCATCACCACCACCAGTACCACAACCATCACCATCACCACCACCACCACCACTACCACCATCACCACCACCAGCACCACCACCATCACCACCACCACCACTACCATCACCACTACCACCACCATCACCACCACCAACATTCCAACCATCACCATAATCAGAATTATAACCACTCCCACCACCACAATCACAACCACCACTACAACCTCAGGTACTGCCAAACCGCACTTATTGTGTGCTGATGAGGTGCCAAGCACTTTACATGCATGGTCTCATTGTATTCTCACAACAATCCTATGGGGTAGGTTAAGCAATTTGCCCAAGGTCACTTGATTAGCAAGCGCTAGTACTTGCACTTGATTTAGGTCCTCTGGTCCCCAAACCCATGCTCTCGGACACTTTATTAGATTGCTGAAACCACAAAAAGCACCCAACATGTCATCAGGCACATAACTGACATTTTCCAGAGACATTTCTCTCTTCCAGGAATTTTCAAGCTGTAAAGTTTGGGTTTTCTGACAGCCCTTGAGCACTTCAGTATCAACCTTTTCACCTTGTCTAATTTGAAGGGTGAATCTGGTGGCTTCAGATGACAAATGAACCCACACACATCTTCACCTTGTTCCCATTTACCAAAACTCTGCCCAAGGCTTGGCACCTTGTTTATGTCTTTGGAAAAGAAAAAATGATGAGCAAAGGTAGGTGGCAGAGCCCTGTCTAGCTCCTTAGGGGCTGGACAAATTGTTAGATGTGAGAGCACATTGATGGGAAACATAAGACTCTAGGGCCTTGAATATAAGGGGTGTGAAAGACCCATCATTGTTTGAATTGTATGTGTTGGATTTCTAATTTGGTTTAACTTTATAAACATAGGCCTGGTAACTTATGAGAGGATCCTGGGCTCAGCCAATGCTAGGACAACAATCTTGATTTCCCCTTCTATCCATCTTTCATACTGAGCTAGAATAATGGTTCTAGAATGGAGGTCTGGTAATTCTTTTTCCCCCTTAAAATGCTTTCATGGTTTCAGATTGCCTTCAGGAGAAAGACAGGACCCCTGAACATAATCTAAGAGGCTCTTCATGGTTGACTCCTGAGCAACCACTCACCCCTCAGCTTCCTTCTCCCACCTCCTTCCTTATTCCCTGTCACCACCCATCACTCTAGTCATCTAGGGCAATCTGCCTGTCCCTGAACATGTTAGATATTGCATCCTCTTGGTCTTCTTCTGACTCTCACACTTCCCTCAGATCTCATTTGGGACTTCATTTTCCTCTGGGATAGTTCACATCTGCCTATTCTCTAAACCTTTATTTACTGGCACTATCTATTATTTCTCTACCAAGGCCAGGGACTTGTATTCTCTACTGCCTAGCCCAGAGTCTGACACATAATGAGTAGGCCTTCCATAAATATCTATTGGTTGAATGAATAAATAAATGAGCATGTCCAAGGATCAAGTTCTAGAACTACATTACTTTTGGGGGAGTGGGTAGAAAGATACGCATTTGAGGTTTAGGACAAGAAAAAATCGCAAACGGAATTGAAATTAAAAAAAAATCAGTAATTGTTCTCTGATTCCTATTTGACCCTGGTACTATACATAATTAATTTGATAAATATGTGTTAGTTTTTACTGAATTGCCAAGCAACATGCTGCACGCAACTGCAGAGATAAATGTGACATCTTTTCTGCCTTCATAAAGCTCACTGTCTAACATGGGAAGCAGATACACTGAAACTAAGCTCACAAAATATCTATCAGCTGTTTGAAGACATACTGTGCACCAGGCCTTTTCATACATAATTTCTAATTTTCTCAGCAACCTTTGTGAGATAGGCATTGATTCCATTTTTACAGATGAGGAAACAAGCACGCGAGGTTTAAGTTGGTAACTTTCCTTTGTTCAATCATGCAGTGGAGTGAGAGAAATATGAAATGACAACTTCTTAACACCTGTGGTCTTTCTACTATACTACCTTAATTCACACTACTGTACTGTAATACACTTTGCACATTTGCACTAGAATACCACTTTGCACATTTGCAATCATTTTTATGCATGCCACCTCATGTCAGTGCCATGAAGCACTGTTTGCAATGTAGAGAAGGATGCTATTACAATCCTCGATTGACAGATGGGAAAACTGAGACCCTGAAAGGTTGGGTCCTATGTTAATGCAAATCAGAACAAAATCCTAGTTTCCTGATGGTGGAGACTTTTCCTTTTTACTCTAAAAATACACCCTCCGAAATCATGCACCTCCAATTCCAAATATGTAACTCCTTTGGTCCACAAGGAGCACTGACATTTCCTCCCCAGGGCGGATCAATGGCACTGCCCTTGAGCTGGCTGCTGGCAGTTTCACAGGCCCCCTGAATACTCAACAATACCCCCCACCCTGAAGCAGTGCTTATATTAAGTTTGATTTCAGGCCTTTATCCAATTGCTCCCCTGTCAGCTAGCTGAAAGGGCCCTGGAGATCATGGCCAGCTCTTTGCCCCATTTGAGGACAATGCATTGGCCTAAACCACAGCACATTATCTGGGCTTCAATATATTATCACAATGTTGTTTTCTTCAGACTGATAACAATTCATTGCTTTAAGTACACAGGGGCATAATTCCAAAAGAGAATTGATCATCTTTCTGAGATCACTCTTGCTATTAAAAAAAGGGAATATTCCCAGGAAGGGATTTCCTTTGCCCCCCTTGTTTCTCTAGGTCTTATTTCCACAATTTAACTCAACAAACATTTACTTTCTTTACTATGTGCCAAACACTGTGTTAAGATTTGAAAGGACAAAGACAAATACGAATAGGACACTTCCTATTAGGGTACCCACTCTGTTATAAAAAGAAAGATGTGTGAAACAGTAGTACTAATTCAGAAATGCCAGAGAACACAGAGGTAATCAGCTCAGGCTTTGCTGGTGTGCCAGTCATGGGTTCAAATCCCGGTTCTGTCACTAGCTAGTACAACTTTCGGCCAGTGACTTAACCTCATTGTCTCAATTTTCTCATCTGGCATAATGAAGACAGTCATAGTGCCAACACCGTGGCCTTATTTAACGATGAAATAGTAGCTAGCTATTAGTAGTAGTAGTAGCTATAGTAAGATACATGATAGCTAGCACACAGAAAATACTCAATAAAATAATTGCTTTTATTATAACAATAAAATTATTGTTTTATTATTTAAATAATTTTAACTTTAATAAAATATTTGCTTTTGTTATTTAAAAAATTTATTATTATTATCATTATTCCAACTCTTCTGACCCTCCACAGAGTCACCCTGGAGGACAGGGATTATATGCTTTTCTTCTTTGTAACTCCCCGTCCTTCGTGTCTACCAAAGGGCTCATCACACATTTGATTCTCAGTAAGATCTAGCTGACTGTATTTTAGACAGATACAGCTAAACAGAAATAAAATCATTTGTGTCATTCTTTTGTTTTTTTTTTTTTTTCCAAATTGAGCTAATTACACACACATGCAAATCTTGGGTAGCAAAAACCTACTATGTATAGGCCTGTTCTGAGTGCTAGAGAGGGAGATGAATACAATACCAATGTGGTCTCATAAAGCTCACAGCTCCAAAGTGAAGGGAAGCAGCCAGTTTTCACAATGACTCAGGTGGAAAAATGATAACAAATACAGTCATGAGCTGCATGATGACGTTTCCATCAACCATGGACCAAATACATGATGGTGACCCCATAGCACGACAACAGAGCTGAAAAATTCCTCTGGCCTAGTGACATTGTAGCCTTCCTAATGTCCTAGCACAATGCATTACTCACATGTCTGTGGGGATGTTGGTGTATGCAAGCCTACCACGCTCTCTGTTGTATAAAAGTATAGCACATACAATTATGTACAGTACATAATACTTGATTATGATAATAAACAACTATGCTACTGGTTTAAGTATTTATTCTACTATACTGTTAATTGTTATTTTTATTATTTTGTAGAGACAGAGGTCTCACGATGTTGCCCAGGCTGGTTTCAAACTCCTGGCCTCAAGCGAGCCTCTCGCTTCAGTTTCCCAAAACACAGGGAATACAGTTATCAACCACCATGCTGGGCCTTTTTGTTGTTATTTTAGAGTGTAGTCCTACTGCTTATTAAAATCAGTTAACTGTAAAACAGCCTCAGGCAAGCCCTTGTAACTGTAAGACAGCCTCAGACAATAGCTCCAGGAGGTACTGAAGAAGAGGCATTGCTATCATAGGAGATGACAGCTCCATGTGTGTTATTGTCCCTGAAGACCTTCCAGTGGGACAAGATATGGAGGTAGAAGACAGTGATATTGATGATCATGATTCTGTGTAGTCCTAAGCTATTGTGTGTGTTCATATCTTAGTTTTTAATAAAGGAGTTTAAGAAGTGAAAAAAACTATTTAAAAAAGCTCATAGGATGAAGATGTAAACACTCATGTACACCCACGTGTGTGTTTTAAGTTAAGTGTTACTACAAGTCAAAAAGTTTAAAGAAATAAAACATAAAGTTATAGTAATCTAGGTTTATTATTGAAGAAAGAAAATGTTAAAATAAATTTAGTGTAGTCTAAGTGTACAGTGTTTATAAAGTCTCCAGTAGTATCCGGTAATGTCCTAGGCCTTCACTTTCACCCACCACTCACTCACTGACTCACCCAGAACAACTTCCGGTCCCTCAAGCTCTACTCATGGTAAGTGCCCTATACAGGTAGATAATTTTTAAAAATATTTTAAAATTTCTACTGTCCCTGTTCTATGTTTAGATATGCTCAGATACACAAACACTTACCATTGTGTTAAGTTGCCTACAGTATTCAGTACAGCAACAAGCTTTACAGGTTTGACGCCTAGGAGTAATAGGCTACATCATGTAGCCTTGATGTACAGTAACCTTTACAATCTATGTTTGTGTGAGTACATTCTTTGATGTTTGCACAATGACCAAATTGCCAGACAATGCATTTCTCAGAACAAATCCCTTTCGCTGAGTGACACATGTCTGCAGAAGACAACTGAGGATACCAGTTTGAGATCCGTTAAGACTTGGTTATGGCATATTGTTTAGCATGGTATTTAACTCTGCTAGCGTGCTTAGAATTTCCTGGTGAATTATCCTGGGATAATCTGGGATACTTGTGATTCTGGCCTGACTTTTTTTTTTTTTTTAAGTCTTTTATTCTGGAACAATTTTAGATTTACAGAAGAGTTGCAAAGATAGTGCAGATAATTTCTGTACACCTTTCACCCAGCTTCCATTCATCTTAACATGTTACATAACTATCCAGGAAGAACAGATGTCCTAGTTTGAAGGCTGTCAGTAGGAGAATCCCCTCTTACTCAGAGAAGGGTGAGCTGCTTGTTCTTTTCAAGCCTTCAACTGATTGGATGAGACTCCCTATCCCCCACATCATGGAAGACAATCTGCTTTACTTAAGCTACAGAAAAAAAAAAAAAACAACAACAACTTCACAGAAACACCTAGAATAATGCTTGACCAAATAATTGAGCATCTCCATGGGCCAGTAAAGTTGACATATAAAATTAACTCTCACACTCTAGTATATTTATCAAATCTAAGCAATTAATATGGAACCAATACTATGAACAAACTACAGACTTTCTTTGGAGGCCGATGATTGCTTTTTCATTACAACAGCCTTTATGCACACCAAATGACCTCAGTGTTAGATACCAGCGTTGAAACTATTGGATCAGTACTACCAAAACCAAGCAAGATAGCCACACAACATGAGCAGAGAGGTAGGAAGAACACTGAGCCAGCAGACTACTTGAATTCTAATCCTGGCTTTGCTACTGAAAGGCCCTGAGTCCTAGATAAGCTAAAAAAAAAAAAAAAAAAAAAAAAAAGTCCTTTCAAGCTCTAAAACTCTATAGAAATTTAAGGGGGAAAGTAAAATATGTGTGTGCATGCACGTGCACGCACACATACACACACACAATGTGGTCCTGCTTCTCTGAAGTCTCTTCTATACCCAGCACAGTGCGGCAAGTTGGGATAAGATTATTATCACTCAGGCCCTCAGACCTCAGTGCTGGTAAGTTCAGCTAAGCCTAGGCCCTCCTCCAACTGCAGCTAACCACTGTCTCAGCTCACCTTGAACCTCCACTGAACTCACCGTTCAGATCTCCCAGCAAGAGGTGGCCCTCTTCTCTGATTTATCTCTCTTCTCTGATGCCTGGCCTTCCTACCTCCTCTAGGGTTGGTGGTTTCTCATTCTTTCTGCTGGTTTTTATGACTTGGTCATTGGCCCAGGGAGTCCTGGGTGCTAGACTGAGATAGCCCTCTGTAGGATACGGTCCCTGCCCTGCATCCAGCTTCAAAATGTTTATTGCATCACCATTTGTATTTTAGGAATATGTGCCTGCAATGAAAGTCCTCCCTTTCTTGCACAAGCTGAAGCACTGATTTGCTGCTCATGTGCATGTGTGCACACACACACTCAACCTGACAGGAACGGATTGTGAGGGCTTCCCTGAGCAGGTGTCCTTTCTGCATATAAGGAAGCTAGCCAGAAATTAGTGGTGTTGACATTTAGGGAACATTTCTAGATGACTTTCAGATGAGGAAGACTGAAACAATAAGAGGCCAAGTTCAGCCCAATACAAAGCAAGGACTTCAGGGAACACCAGGCAGCCTTAGCCCAGAGGCAGCAATGGCAGAAGAGTATGCAGCTGATGCACATGACCTATAATTGCCAAACGGGCAGTGATAACTTAAAGCCTTTATATTCATAACTCTCCTCTTTGTGGTCCCATTTCACATCCTCTTCTGGATGGTTGTACACTACAGAAATGTCAGCACATTTCCACTGAGGGGGTGATGCCAGAATTAGAAGTTATTATGTGTTTGAGTTTCTTAACCATATTAAATCTGCACCTACTATGTACTAGGTCTTGTTGTCAGTAGTTATGGACTGGGGATAAAAAGATGAATAAGGCATGATTCTAAACATCAAGGAGCTCATAGACTGAAGGGAAGGGGCAAATGGAAAAACCATGTAATAAACTGTGTATAAATGCTGGGCTCTAGGGGTGAAGGGGAATAAGTGAAGAAACCAGCACTCCTGGCGCACCTGTGAGTATAAAGATGTGAGGTTAGTGCCCACACTTTCAGCTCAGGCTCAGAGTAAAGAGATACAGATACTCATTCCTACTGCTAGCACCTTTCTTTCTTCCCTAACCTGTAAGACTGGACCCCAACTAGCCTGCTTACATAAGTATCTACAATTCAACCTGTAATCTAAAAAAGCCAGATTCAAATATTCTAAAATTAGATATCGGTAATGGTTACACAACTCTGTAAATTTACCCAAGCTCCTTAAAAATGTACATTTAAAATGGGTGACTGTTATTGTATGTACATTATATCTCCAAAAAAAGCTCTTAAAATAAGGCAGATTTATGTTCTGGATGCATGTAGGATTGTGCAGTACTGCAGATCAAAATAATCACGGCTTCCCTAATTTCTCCAACATAAAATCCCTACCTTTGGCCTGACATTCGAAACACTGAAAGAAGTAAGCCTTAACTCTGGGCAGTGTCTTGTGCCTTAAATGTGCTGGTCTCCTGCATGGCCAGCATGTTCCATTCCATTGCAACAGATTCTGTTTCTTTCCATTCTATTTTTTTCCATATTATCCCATCCCACAAGATTTTGTTTGCCTCTTTGTTTGTTTTAAGAACTTACTTTAGCAATGCATAGCTCTATGATGGGTACTAAAAATATAGAGATGAAGAAAACAAAGTTCTGCCCTCCAAGAGTTCACAGGTGCACTTGTTCATTGTGAAGATGGATATGAAAACCGACAATTACAATAATAATAGCCAACATTAATGTAGTGCTTACCATGTGCCAGGTACTGTTCTCAGTGCTTTTATAAATATGAGCTCGTCTCATTTTTATAACTACCTTATGGGGAAGTACTATTATTATCTCCATTTTACAAAAAAGAGAACTAAAGCAGAAAATGATTAAGCAAAATGCCCAGGGTCTTAATATGAGTAGGTAGCAGAGCTCAAATTTAAATCTGGGAATCCTGCCTCCTGAATTCATGCTCTTAACCTCCATGTGATAGAGAGATCTACACAAATCAGAGGTAGAAGTATTCCCCGAGGAGGTGACATCTCAGCTAGTTTCCAGAGAGGAGATGATGAGAAGCCATGTGCCATACAGACATGGGAGAGAAGATCAAATTAAAAGCAGATGCAGGCCAAGCACGGTGGCTCATGCCTGTAATCCCAGCACTTTGGAAGGCCGAGTCAGGTGGATTACCTGAGGTCAAAAGTTTGAGACCAGCCTGGCCAACATGGGGAAACCCCGCCTCGACTAAAAATACAAAAATTGGCTGGGCATGGTGGCTGCATGCCTGTAATCCCAGCTACTTGGGAGGCTGAGGCAGGAGAATTTCTTGAACCCAGGGGACAGATGCTGCAGTAAGCCGAGATCACGCCACTGCACTCCAGCCTGGGCGACAGAGTGAGACTCCGTGTCAAAAAAAAAACAACAAAAAAAGCAGACGCAAAGATATGAATGTACATAGTAGGGTATGTTTGGGAAGCCATAAACAATTTAATGTGGCTGAAATGCAAAGGACAGGGGGCAATGCTGGTTGGATATGAGGCTTGAGCTGTTATGAGGAACTGGATTACATCAGATTGAGGTACTGTATCAGTTAGGATGTGTTTGGCCCAAAAGAAGCAGAAAAGCATGACCAAAATTGGCTTAGACCATAAAGATATGAATTGTTGCTTATATTAGAAAGTCCAGAGATAGTAAGGATTTCAGAGTTGGTCAAGTCATTAGCTCAACTGTGTCATCAAGATCTAGCCTTTCCATCTACCCACTCTGGCATGTTCAGTGATGGTTTATATCTCAAAATGACTCCGTTCAAGGACTCAAGAAGGCAAAATATTTTCAAGATTCCTAGCCAGATGTGGCATAGCTCAAAATCAGTGAGCAACTATAATGGTGTATCCTTCTTAAGAGAAAGGTGAATTTTCCAGAAGACCTCCTCCTGTCTCACTGGCCAGGACTGAGGATCACGTATCAACTCTCACAAATCACTGGGAAGGAAAATCCCCATATTGGTTTAGCTCTTAGAAAGGGATGGGGCTCACCTTTCCCTGAGTCACACGTGCAAGTGGTAAATATTTGCACCAAATTCATGTTCTGTGAGTAATGAAATGGGGACTGAATGTCAGGCAGCCAATTAGAATAAAACTCAGCCTTTTAACCTAAAGGCTACGAAGGTAGAGGGTAAGGAAGGTCAGGACACCAAAGTTAAGACAAGCCCAAACTGATTCTGAGAAGCAATCTTTTATTCATACATTCATTGCCTTTTAGCACTCTAGCCTACAGTCACGTTTCTTCTTTTCTTTGTTTCCTTCCTCTTTCATTCTCTTTACGTTTCTCCCTTTCTCCCTCTCTTCTGCCCTCCCTCCCTTCCTTCCACTTTCCTTCTATTAAACACAGATTTATCAAGTACCACCTGGTTTATTATTTGGCCAATATTTTTCTTAGTGCTGCTGGAATCACAGTTATAAACAACACACATACAGTTCTGGATGTCCCGTGTTTTGTGTATCAAGGAGTCTTTGTTTCCCTTCAACTTACCCCATCCCACCTGTATTAGTTTGTCTTCACACTGCAAGAACTATATAAGACTGAGTAATTTATGAAGAAAAGAAGTTTAACTGACTCACTGTTCCACAGAATTAACAGAGAGCACGACTGGGAGGCCTCAGGAGACTTACAATCATTGCAAAAGGCAAAGGGGAAGCAAGGTCCTCCTTCACATGGTGGTAGGAGAGAGAGAAAGCATGCACGTGCGAAGGAGGAAGTGCCACACTTACAAATAATCAGATCTCTTGAGAACTCACTTACTATCATGAGAACAGCAAGACAGAAGTACACACTCGTGATTCAGTCACCTCCCACCAGGTCCCTCCCTGACATTTGGGGATTACAATTTGAGATGAGATTTGGGTGAGGACACAGAGCCAAACCATATCAACACCTCTTCCCTTAGAAAGCCTTTTATGAACATCTCAGTCCGCAGTGATCTCTCCCTTCTATCAGAGTTTCCACTGTCCCTGAGGCTCCCCACTAATTCTTATGGAGCCTAGTGTGAAAAAATGCAGAGACATCCTGTGGAAGATTCTGTGGACATCAAAAGCATCCTGGAACAAGGGCATGCATGTTTATTTCCCCACCCCCAACTTAAATTCCCCTCTCCTTCTTTCACTCTCTTTTTAAATTCTCTGATAACGATTATTGATTTTCTGTAGCCAATGGGCAAAACTAATAAATTCCTTAGTGATCAAAATCTAATAATGATCACTGAGTGTTAGAGCTGAGATAAAGAATGAGGACAATAAAATAGAAATAGGGAATAAGAAAAATGCAATGTGCATGCTGGTGTGTGAGGGGTTGAGGGGGTATCAAGCCTGTCTACTCCAGGAGTGTTGTTCAGTAAGGTCAGGAATTTGAGCCTTTAAGAAAAAGAGGAAGGTCTGATCTTGAGGGCTTGAAGTGGGAAGGATGCAGGGCAGGAAAAGGGTGGGGAGGATGAGAGTGGTAAGTGCTCCAGGATCTCTGTAGACCAAAGGATTAATGTGCCACCTTTATCTTTTAAGGCTTTTCCCCATGCCACCCCCAGCCTCCATAATGGGAATTGGGACTAGAGGTTTCAACTAGCCTGAGTGGCCACAAGTACACATTTTTGTCAAAAAAAAAAAAAAAACAAAAAACCCAGATTGTCTTTAAATTTCTAGGTGGGAAAAAGCAGGACAGAGTTCTCCAATGTGTATTAAGCCAAAGCAGATTATAAGGAGGGGAGAGGAATGTTGCCAGGAGATATAGACTAACCCTTGATATTTCTTCAAGGGACACTCTGCCTGATGTGTATCTTGGAAGGCAGTGGGGACTTGAAAATGGTTTTAGAATCTGACAGTTCCATATTTTATTCCCTGATCCATCACCTGTTGGACGTGGGGCATTTGGAAGTCACTCAACTTCTAAGAAACTTAGTTTCTTACTGAGTGAAATGGGATTCACGTTTTCTGTTCATTCTGCCTCTGTGGGCTGTTTTCAAGATAATGAATGTGAACGTCTCACAGAGACATCTGAGTTAGGCTGATGAGGTTGTTATTTCTTCTGGGAAGATGCTTCTTGCTTCCCAAAGGGATTGCATTGCCAATCTCATTGAGTAATTTATGTGTAAACAACTTTGATTTTCCATCTCAATGACTTTCTTTTTCTATTCTCTGTTTCAGCATATCCCAGATCTGTATACTCCCTCCTAAAAGCAAGGGGGAATAAAAGTTACATGCATCTTTTTCTTACTCATGAGGATATGCAGAAGGAGATTTCTTTGGTCCAAGTTTAGCTAGCAGAGACACAGACTCATTCTCAAAGCATAAAATTTGGATTCAGGCAGTATTTTTATAGTCCTGGTCAGACCAAGGAATATTTTTCCATGAACGATTGGAGAGTAAGTTGCCAACCAGATGCCCCATTAATCCAAACACTTTAGCGCTATTTTCTACCAACAAAACAGTCTCATACATAACAACAATATAACCATCAAAATCAGGAAATTAACACGGATACATCACTACTGTGGGATCCTCAGATTCCATTCAAGTTTTGCTGAATGTCCTAATAATGTCCTTTTAGGGAAAAGTATTCAGGTCAGAACCATGCATTGTTTTCATAGGTAATGTCTTTTAGTCTTTTTAAATTCAGAATGTGCTCTCAGTTTTTCCTTGTCTTTTATAATCTTGAAGCTTTTGACCAGCAACCCTTTTCAATTTGGGTTTATCTGATGTTTCTTCATAATTAGGTTCAGGACTTATGTCTTCAGATGGAATATCACATAAGTCAGGATTCTTTGATAGGGCATTCTATCAAGTGGTCCATGATTTTGATTTGTCCACGAGGGTGATACTCACTTTGTTCATTCAATTAAGATGTTGTCTGCCAGTCCTCCCTACTGTAAAGTATCTCTTTATTCCTCTGTAATTGTGAAGTCCTTTGTGGGGAGGTACTTTGAAATTATGTAAATATCTCTTTCCTCATCAAACATTAAATGTATTCATTTATTAGTGCATATCAGTATCAAATGGTGGTTTCTTGTTTACTGACTGGGTTATACTATATTAATATAATTATTTATTTTGATGTTCAACTTGTACCAAATTTGACCAGTGGCAGTGTCCCCAAGCTAACTCCTAGGTCTTTGAACATGTTGCTATACTTCTGACTTGCTTTCTGGAACAACAAATATTCCTGGTATAACTTTAATTTTCCTTGTTCTAGCTTCGGAGTCAGCCATTTCTCCCAGGAGCCCTGATTGTTTTTAGTAGAAGTGGTACTTAGAGGCCAAGATCTGGACACTACATATGCTCATTGCTATCGGGTAATGGAGGGTTGGGGTAAGGAGGGTTGCTGTCCTTGAGCCCTTTCAGTAGACAGAATTTGACACACAGAGTGTGTGTGTGTGTGTGTGTGTGTGTGTAAGAGACAGAAAAACAGAGACAGAGAGAGAGAGGAGAGAAATAATAATTTGGTGTTTTTTATTTTGTTTGTTTGTTTTTTTTGAGAAGGAGTCTCACTCTGTCACCCAGGCTGGAGTGCAGTGGCTCAATATAGGCTCACTGCAACCTCCACCTCCTGGTTTGAGCCATTCTCCTGCCTCAGCCTCCCGAGTAGCTGGGATTATAGGTGTGCACCACCACCTTTGGCTAATTTTTGTATTTTTAGTAGAGACGGGGTTTCACCATGTTGGTTAGGCTGCTCTCGAACTCCAGACCTGGTGATCTGCCCACCTCAGCCTCCCAAAGTGCTGAGATTACAGGCATGAGCCACCATGCCTGGCCTCTTGCTCTTTTTCATAACAGTAATTAGACTAGCACTTCTCAAAATATATCCCAGCAAACTCTTAATACATACTCTGAATAAAAGAGATCCAAGGTCAACCAAGTCTGGCAGATACCAGACTTCTCTGAGGTTTGAAAATGCTCCTGAGCTTGGTGGCCATCCAAAGAGCTCTAGTATGTAGCACCTGTTTATGATATGTCAGTCCCAGTGATAGAATGATTTGTTGCTTCTAAGTGATATAAACTGATATATTTTTAAAAAATTGTACTCGAACTCTCCACAATGTATTTATCATCACTGTATGAAAATATACTAGAGAAGTACTGACCTCTCTCTCTCTTTCTCTCTCTTGCCTTTTCTTTGTTAAATGATGAAATCTCCTTCTCTTCTGGGGCGGGAAGTAAAGAGGATGGGCTGAGACTGTATCAGAACTAGAGTAAGTGGAAAAGACCAGGGGAAGTTGATGTGAAGGCCCTGGTTCTGCCTGATTGAATCTTTGTGGGTTGGAATGGCTTGAGACTATGATCGTGACTTTTAGGGGTACAAGGTCAAGCTGTGCCCAGTTCTAGAATTTAATGTCCAAGTAGGCCAGCCTAGGAAAAACAATAATGAAGCCTACCTTTGTAGCTTCTTGGTGAATACACTAAGGGCTGGTGCCAGGGGTTTTAGAGCCTTTATTGTTCAGTGGTTGAAGCAACAGTCTTTGGAATCAGTTGGATTTGAGTTTGAAACTTTCTTTGCCCTATGAGAAGGGTATATGACTTTAAGTATTAATACAATAATTGTACCTATCTCATAATGCCTTTGTGAGGATTAAATAAGGCAAGTGCATGAAACACACTTAGACCACTGTCTAGCATATGGAAAATGTTCGATAAACAGCAAAGTTTCTCTCTTTTTTTTTCTTATTTTGGTGGTGATTGTTATTTCAGTATCAGTTATGAGTTTGAATGTTCTCTTACAGAGGTCTATCAGAGAATATGCAAGGAAGCCAGGAATGAAAGAGATAGCTCTAGAAGAGGCCAAGCTTTCTCAATCTTGCCAGTATTGGTATTTTGGGCAAAATAATTCTTTGTTGTATTGTTTGTTCTGTGCCTTGCAGGATGTTTAGCAGCATCCATAGCCTCTACCAACTGGATGCCAGTAGTACCCTCCCAGACAGGGCAACCAACATAGTTTCCAGACATTGCTAAATGTCCCTTGGGGTGGAGGTGGGAAATAAGAACCATTGTGATAAAGGAAGTAATTTTCCAGTGAGCTGAGAAGTGAGTAGAAAATGAAGGAACAGAAATGACAAAAAGAAAGTAGTCAGTTAATAAATTTGCTGCTGAGGGAGGGATGGAGAGAGAGAGAGAGATTAACGGATAACTAGAGAAGATTAAGAGGATTATTGTTATTGCAAATTATTATTCATTTTTAATAAAATATGTGGTTGGATATGTTTAAATACTGAAAGAACATAGCAAATACTGAAGGAGAAGTTAAAGCTTGTCATGGGAAGTTAGTTTTCCTTTGGCAAGCATCCCTTCCACTTTATTCTGGTAGCAACAGGAGACTCCCTCTGACCCCCCTTCTGTTTTCCTTTCATGTCTAGAATTACCTCTTTCTCACTCCATATGGCTATAGGGGAAATTAGGTTACTGATATGTAAGTACCCTCCCTCCTGGCCACAGTATATGCCAGATCTGGCCAATCATAGCACCTGATTCCCCTTTGCAGTAAGTGTCCTTGGCTGGGACAAAACAAATCTTTCCTTGGAATTTTATACAACATACGGAGGAAGACAGATGCTTTCTGTTTCCTTTATGTTAAAGATGTAAGAATGTGTCTCTACAGCTCCTGGTGCCCATGCCCCATACCTATGGAAGACACAGAAACAATGTGGTCAAGACAGAGATGGGAACTGAGATAAGAGAGAGAGAGATAGAGAGAACTAGGCCATGCGCTATGGCTCACGCCTGTAACCCCAGCACTTTGGGAGGCCGAGGTGGGTGGGTCACCTGAGGTCTGGAGTTTGAGACCAGCCTGAGCAACATGGAGAAACCCTGTCTCTACTACAAATACAAAATTAGCTGGGCATGGTGGCGTACACCTGTAATTCCAGCTACTTGGGAGGCTGAGGCAGGAGAACAGCTTGAACCTGGGAGAAGGAGGTTGCAGTGAGCTGAGATCATGCCATTGCACTCCAGCCTGGGCAACAAGAGCGAAACTCTGTCTCAAAAAAAAAAAAAAAAAAAAAAAGAGATCTGTGGTTGTAGATACTGCCATGTGTGAGCCCATCTCTCACATAGCATCGTCGCCAGTCATGTGAAACAATTGGTTCCCATTTAGAGTTAAGTCAGTTAGGTTTGGTTTTGACATAGACTGTGAATAGAGTCTACAAAGATAAAGGAGAGGGAAGGTATGATCAGTAGAACAAGGTCCTTCAATAAACTGAAGTGCATGAGATCAGGGTCAGGCAGAGAGATTTGCCTTAGATAGGAAGCAAGCCACACTCTAGAGATGAGTGGGAGAGGGTGGTATTGGTATTTGGTGGCAGAAGCTATGGGAGGCACCATGGTTAAGATCAGTAGGGGATCTGTAAGCATGCAATCACCAGCAAATTATCTATGACCTAACTTTTTTCTCTTCCACTCAAGAAAACATTCCCCAAACACAAGTGGGAGATGTTATTTTACTTATAACGTCATATCCATCGCATTTTAAAAAATCCCTCCAAAAGACAATATTTTGAAACTTGAGTAATTAGACTATTATTAGCACTACATTTCTCACAACTTACCTAACCCCATAGTTTCAAATACTAAAAATCAGAGTAACTTGAGTAATTTGACTGTTTTTGTTGTTACATTTCTTGGAACTTACCCAATAATTCATGTGGTCAAAGCCTGTGGGTTGTGCTGTGCCACTGTAGCTGAGAGCAACTGTATTGACTAAAATCACAATAATATGTAAGCTTTTCATTACTTAATTATAACTGCATTACTGTATTTATAACTGCCTTTTAGTTTATTCTTAATGCTAGTGAGCACTTGACATGATTTGAGAGTTGCAGAAAATAGCCCAACCACCACCACGTCTTTATGAATAATAATGAATGGGGTATGTCAGACTACTTACTCTAGACCTACCGTAGACATTACTAATCAATTCTGGTGTTCCTTCCTACTGGGCTCGCATGCAGCCTCAGAATCCTTCTCAGCCTTATGATCCAGAGAGTATAAGCCTGGCCTCAAAGATGCAATGCATTTGCTATCGTTGATTGGCTTAGACGCTCTTGGGGTTCGTTCCTGTTCATTTCCTGGTGAAGAAGAAATGGCCTCCAGGATCTCGCAAGAATAAGCCTTGAGCATCTGGCTCTCAGTTTCAGCATTCTTTCTCTCCCTTTAAGAAGAGGTGAGATGTGATGAGAGGCACAGGCTGTGAGGCCTCAGGCTTTTATCTCTGGCAATGACATGGGCAGCGTGACATGCAGGGTAATGAATTGCCGTCTTTGCAGAAATGAATAAGTTGTGGTCGGTGATGCAATGATCAATTTGCTCCATCATGTTAAGCTGCCCATTCATCATCCACACCTGCTGTCAGGAGCCCAGGGCCGCTGATATTGGCCTCAAGCCTCTTCCTCAGCTAGCCGAGCAATCGCCGTTGGAGCTGCCTCCAAGCTCAAGGCTGCCTTTGATTACAGCCTTCGAGGAGGGGCCCAATTACTTACTGCTCAGCCACCGGTGACTCTGAAAACAAGGGACATTTGTGCTGACCTGGGCTGTTGACATGCAGCCTAACAAAATGTGAAAGACCCTCTGACAGGGATCCAGGTGGCCCATCTTATTGTCCCACAGTGTGACCTTGGGCCAGGCCATGTCATTTCTGTTCCTTAGCTTCTCTATTATAAAAGGAAGGGGTGGAGGAGACTCCCAGTTCTCCATCTCCGACCCAATAGATCTGCAAATGTCTGCTATGGAAAGGACAGTTTGTGATTTTAACTCCCCCACCCACTGAGGCAAATAACAGCATTTCTTAGCTGAGATTGTTTGGCAGCAGTGAATCAGTTCATTGGCTTAACTGAAAATAAGATGTAATTATCACATTTTACTGATGAGGAAACTGAGGCCTAACAAGGTTAAGTGGGGTGCCCAAAGCCACAAAGAGAGGTTGTGTTATAGTTACAATTGAATCTGTATCTGTTTGACTTCTAAACCCTTGCTTTTTCCACTGCAAATTGTTTTGGCTAGAGAGCAGGCTATTAAGACATTCTAGCCAAGCCAATTTCCTGAGAGTTCTGCAGGTACCAGGTGTTGCTGGAGCCCAGCGTCTGCTCAGAGGAAGGCGGAGAGACCCAGAGGAACCCAGAATGAGACACTCATTTTTGCATCCTCAGTTTCCAAGTTAATTTTCTAGCTCCTGGTTAGGACCCAAGTTACAGAGACCAGGCAGCTGTCCAACAAGAATGCTGACAGGTTTCATTGTCCTCTAGGGTAGCTGCTGCCTAAAGAATATTTGATTTTTTTTTTTAACAACAACAACAAAAAATGGGTTCCCTGTATTGGGCATCTCCTGAGTGCAAAGCCCTGCACTATGTGCTCAACACTTGATCCTTGATGGTTTAAAGCCTCAACAATGTGATCAGGTTAGTTGTTCATTCTTGGATAGAAAAACTGAAACTCAGAGCAGAGAAGAGACTTGTCCAAGGTCCGTTAGCTTATTAGTGGCAGAGCTGTAGCTCAATCTGTATCCATCAGTCACCTGTCCATCAAGTCCAGTGGAGTAGAAGGGGTCGCACAATGGGCTCAGAGGCAGAGAACCTTGTGCTAGTTCACACCCTTGACCTGTCCGTGTATGTATGGATATGTAAGCTTGGGTGGGTTACATAGGGCTTGGTTTTCTTATCTTTTTTTTTTTTAAGGGCTTGGTGTTATTTTTAAAATAGCAGCGATTCTAATAACAGCAGCTACCTTTTATTCAACTCTTATTATGAGCTGGCATTCAGGTGTTTCATTTTATTTCATTTCTTAAAACAATCCCGTGATATAGCATCATTATCCCTATTATATGCATCCAACAACTGAGACTAGAAAGGGAATATAACTTACTCCAGGCCACAATGTTAGTGAATGGCAGAGCTAGGATTCTCTGACCTCAAAGTCAAAGTTCTCAGCTACTTAGTTATGCAGGAGAAATGTTCCTTAATATTGAATGTGCAGCTAAATCACCTGGGGATCTTGTTAAAATGCAGATTCTAATTTAGTTTGTCTAGATTGGGGCCTGATAATCTACATTTCAAATAAGCAAGGGATGCCAATGCTGCTGGTCCGAGGACCACACTTTGAGTAGCAAGGCCCTGGAATCTAGTTAAAGCTTGGCAAACTTTTTCTGCAAAGAGCCAGATGGTAAATATTTCAGGCTTACTGGGCCATAAGTAACTACTATTACTTTGTTGCAACTACTCAGCTTTGCCATTACAGCAAGATATCAGTCATTGATAATACGTAAACAAATGGATGTAACTATGTTCCAATAAAACTTTATTTATTAAAAAAAAAAAACAGGTGATGGGCCAAATTGGCTCATGGGATATAGTTTGCAAACATCTGAGAGAGTTTCCAGATCATTTAGCTTCCATCAGCCTCATTCACTGTCTTTTCACACCCACCACTCTGAATAGTCTAATGCAATGGCTCTCAAAGTGTGGTCCATTGATCAGCAGCATGAGCATCCCTTAGGAACTTGTTAGACATTCAAATCTGTAGGCCCCAACTCAGACCTACTAAACCAGAAAACCTGGAGGTGAGCCCAGCAATCTGTAGTTTAACAAGCCCTCCAAGTAATGGTTATATGTGCCAAAGTACAAGAACTGAGAAAGAATTGACATCTCTGAAATGTAGGCAAGACCTCGTGCCTTCCACTTTTGGCAGAATGAGAAGGCACAAGATGACAGGGATGAGGACTCAAAGTCTGGTGTCAGATAGAGCTGCATTGAAATATTGGCTTTTTCTCTGATTAGCTTTGTGACCTTGGCCAGGTGGCTGAGGATCTGGGAAAAAACCACAGCTTCTTCCTTTGCAACAACATAAGAATAGAAAGTGTTAATGAAGGCTGAGAAGTCAATGAAATGAGTTGATGCCCACAAAGGATTTGGCTCAGTCCTTGGTTCATAAAAAGTCCTCATGAAATGGAAACCATTGTCCTCAGTATGATGAAGAGAAGTCCTCTAAATAGTCCCAGATGGACTGGTATGAACTGTCAAATGGAGGCAACTGGGGGCTTTTGAATTTGAGAGCAGAAATAGTAAATGAGATCAAATATGTTGTGACTAAAAATATTGCATAGCTATTGGCTTAGCTGTTTAAAGGGACTAAGTTAAGAGCTAGCCAATCCTGTTCACTCTTCTGGGCACTCCGTAGTGAATGCTTGTCAGTTATTATAGTAAACCTTGATTTGTATCTTCTGAGCAGGGCTCTGGCCCAGAAGATGCACTGTGTGGTTGAGGCCCTGCTAGAAGTGGAAAAATTACCAGCTTTGGATCCATGTAGGCAAAGATTTGAACCTCCTGCTGCTCTAGCATCTGACTGTGTGGTCGTAGCAAGTTGTTTCACCATTCTGGGCTTTATTTTCTCTTCTATAAAATGGGGCCAGTGTTAAAAACCTCATGGGGTTGTTGTGAGAGTTACAAATGTTGTCATTTATTTTTTTTTTTTCAGTGTACTGTGTACCACGCACTATTTCTGTGGATATAATGAGCAAGAGAAATAAGCCATCTCTCCATGCAGGAGTTTCAGCTTAATTGGAAAACTAAACAAGAAACTACAGTCAACATGCTATCATGGGGAAGGACAGGAGTCTCTTTCGGGAGAGGTTTGTCCAGAATTTCCCAACATTGGCTGTACAGCAGAATGAACTGAGAGCTTTAAAAAATGCCACTGCCTTTAGTACCACTGCAGACCAACTAATCAGAACTCTTTTTTCTTTTTCTTTTTCTTTTTTTTTTTTTTGAGACGGAGTTTCGCTCTTGTTGCCCAGGCTGGAGTGCAATGGCGCGATCTTGGCTCACTGCAACCTCTGCCTCCTGGGTTCAAGTGATTCTCCTCCCTCAGCCTCCCAAGTAGCTGGGATTACAGGCATGCACCACCACAGCTGGCTAATTTTGTATTTTTTTTAGTAGAGATGGGGTTTCTCCATTTTGGTCATGCTGGTCTCTAACTCCCGACCTCAGGTGATCTGCCTGCCTCGGCCTCCCAAAGGGCTGGGATTACAGGCATGAGGCACTGCGCCCAGCTAACTATTCAGAACTCTTGCGGCAGGCCTTTTTTCATATGTATTATATATAACATATATGAAATATGTATACTAACTTTTTATTTAACATAATATCAAACTTACAGAACAGTTGTAAAATTAAATATAAAACATTGCCACTTCTTTCAGCATTGTACTGGAGGTTTTAGTCATGGAAATTAGTCAAGAAAAATAAACAAAAGACATCCAGATTGAAAAAGCAATAAAATGATCTCCATTCATTTCATGACATGATTTTGCATATACAAAACCCCAATGAACATACATACATACATACATACATACACACACAATTAGAATTAATAAATAACTTCAGCAAGGTTGCAGGGTATGGGGTCAATGTATAAAAGTCGATTATATTTCTCTACACTAGCAATGAACAAACAAAAAATAAAATTGGAAAACCAATTTCATTTACTGTAGCACCAAAAAGAATAAAATACTTAGATTTAGAAATACACTTAACAAAATAAGTGTAAGACTTCTACGTTAAGAACTACAAAACAATGCTGAAAGAAATTAAGATCTAAATAGACAGAAAGACATCCTATGTTCATGGGTTGAAAGATTTAATATTGTTAACATGGTAACAATCCCCACACGGATGTACTGATTCAATGCAGTCCCTATCAGATTCCTAGTTAATTTTTTTTTTTTTTTTTTGCAGAAATTGAGATGCTCATTCCAAAATTCATATGAAAACAAAAGGAACTCAGATCATCAAATAATCTTGAAAGTTGCAGGACTCGCATGTCCCAATTTTTCTTCTATTTTTTCTCTGCTACTTTTTCTCAGTCTCTCTTTCTCTCTACAAATGCATGTACATATGTGTGTGTATGTTTTTATATACACACGCACACATACACACACTTTTTTATTTTTCTGAACTGGGAAAAAGGTAAAGAAAGACAATACTTTTTGTTTTCTTAAATACTTTGGGGCACATTGCTTCAAAACTAATGTATTTTATTTATAACTCTAATACAATTACTGACATCAGGAGGTTGCTATTAATACAGTACTATTACCTAATCTATACGTTTCTTCAAGTGTTCCACTAATGTTTTTATAGTAAAAGAAAGTCCCAGCTCATGTGTTACACTCAGTTGTCATGGTCTCTTGGGATCTTTGAATTTGGACAGCTTTAAGCCTGCTTTGCTTTTATAAGCTTGATGTTCCCAAGGATATAGGTCAGTTATTTTGTACGGTGCCTCTCAATCTGGGTCTGTTTCATGTTTCCTCATGATTAGATTCAGATTATGTTTTTGTTTTTGTTTTTGAGATGGAGTCTCGCTCTGTTGTTCTGTCACCAGGCTGGAATGCAGTGGTGTGATCTCGGCTCACTGCAACCTCCACCTCCCAGGTTGAAACGATTCTCCTGTCTCAGCCTCCTGAGTAGCTAGGACTACAGGCACATGCCACCATACCCAGCTCATTTTTGTATTTTTTGTTGAGACGGGGTTTCACCATGTTGGCCAGGATGGTCTCGTTCTCCTGACCTCGTGATCCACCTGCCTTGGCCTCCCAAAATACTGGGATTACAGGTGTGAGCCACTGCGCCTGGCCTAGATTCAGATTATGTATTTTTGACAAGAACACCACAGACATGATGTTGTGGCTTTCTCAGTGCATATCAGGAAGCATATGATGTTGATTTGTGATGTTAACTTTGGTTAAGGTGGCATTGGCGAGGTTTCTCTACTGTAAGGTTATTATTTTTACTTTGTAATTAGTAGGCTACTTGTAGGGAGATACTTTGAGGCTATGTGAATACTCTGCTACTCTTCAAATTTTCCACTAGAATTGAGCATGCATCTGTAATTTTTAAGAGCTCACTGAGTTATACGAATGTCGCCATGTTTGAGAGCCACACTCACTTAAACTAAAGAGCCAACATTGGCCAGGTGCGGTGGCTCATGCCTGTAATCTCAGCACTTTGAGAGGCTGAGGTGGGCGGATCACAAGGTCAGGAGATTGAGACCATCCTGGCTAACAAGGTGAAACCCCGTCTCTACTAAAAATAGAAAAATTAGCCGGGCGTGGTGGCGGGTGCCTGTAGTCCCAGCTACTCAGGAGGCTGAGGCAGGAGAATGGTGTGAACCCGGGAGGCGGAGCTTGCAGTGAGCTGAGACCGCACCACTGCACTCCAGCCTAGGCAAAGAGCCAGACTCCGTCTCAAAAAAAAAAAAAAAAAAGGAGCCAACATCTGGCCTCCTGGAAGAAGAGATGTTTAAACTGAGGCCAAAAGGATGAGTAGGAATAGCCCTAGTCACTGGAAATTGGTGGGCATGGCACAGGAAGTAGATGTTCTAGGATCATAATTGTCCCAGAGACAAGCAAACATACAAGATACCTAGAAATAAGCCGGGTCCAACTGGCCAGCAGAGAGTACGATGTAAGATGCAGGCAGCAGGTGCAAGCAAGGGGCATTCGATACGTTTGGACTTATTACAAAGGCAAAGAAAGACTATGAAATGGGTTCAACCAAGGAAATGATATAACAATTTTTGTGCTGAAAAAACTATTCCCTGACTGCCATGTGGGGCCTCAATTTAAGGGTGGCAAGAGTGAAGGCAGGAAGTGCAGTGAGGAGGTGAGAAGGTGATAAGTGCCTGGAGAGAGGAAATGACAACCGACTATGGCAGTGAAGATGGGGATTAGCAGATACAGCAGCACTGAGACACAGAAGCACTGTGTGGAGAGGGTGAGTGTGACCACTGGGAGATGGCAGAACATGACGACAAAGGAGAAAGGGCTTCTACACTGGATGTGTGAGATCAGATAAGGCTTCCTGGAGGAGGTGGTATATGCCAAGCTCTAATGGATGAGTAAAACATAGCCAGATAAAGAGGCAGGTGTTGCCTGTGTTCTAGGCAGAAGGACAAGAGGTATGAGGATCTAAAAGCCCTCAAGAAGGCTGAAACCTCCAGAATGGAGCACGCGGATGTGACTGGAGAGAGAAGCAGGGCTGAGTCCTCAAGGGCTATGAGTGTCACACTGAGAAGTGTGGGCTTTATCCTCATAGCAACAGCAAGCGGAGCAATGGAAGGGTCTAAAGCAAGTTTGCAGTTTAGAGGAATCCATTCCAGTGGCTCGTGGAGGATGACCTGAAAGGCAGGGGTTAGGGAGGCAGGAAGAACATCTAAGGAGCCTATTTGCTAAAGGTATAGAAGAAATAGCTGCAGAGGGTCCACACGTGCAGACGCTCAACACTGGAAGCTGTCGCCATAACTCCTAGCTCAGAAAGGACAGCCAGGCAGACCCATTACAAGCTTTAATTGGGGTCTTTTCTGTAAACCTTCGGAGAGCAGGTCAAAAGATGAAGAAAACACCTTCCCATGCAGAAGACAGAAAGGAAAACAACCTGTTGGCTGGGGATGGGGAGAAGAGAGAAAAAGCAAGGGTCTCGCTCCAGTGCAGAATGAAGACAAATGGGCAGCGAGTTCCGGAGAATACATCCTTTCTCCGGAACACTTGCCTCTCCATCAGGGCCACGCAAAGGCCTGTCAGGCGCGAGCAGAGCTTTTGTGCGCGTGCCGGTTGCGCTCCCGTTGCCATGGCGATGGGGCCATAAGTCATGTCTGCCGGTGCTGCACAGAGACGCTGTGATTTATGCCTGCCTCGCTGGGATTGTAAACTTTTTTTTAATGTTCAAAATCCGTCACAGCCAGGGAGGGCAGTGTGTCTCTGGCTCACTTTGGAGGAGGGGAGGTGTTGTCAGACCTTGCCTGACTCTCTGCCAGTGATGCTCCTCCGAGCCCTGCAGCTGGGGTCGTTGGGCCATCTAAGCCAGGCTCTGCAGAACTCCCTTCTGACCCCAGCCAAAGGGTTTCAAAAACCTGAGGTTGATGCTCATTCCTGAGGCCAGGCTACTACTTCAGGAGTATCCTGTATTCAATTCTTTGTTTTGCCTCCCCAGGCTTAGACTATGCATGCCAGCTTTTTATGCTTTAATTTGGCTTAATAACCTGCACTATATCCCAGCCTCTTTACAACTGGATTTCTGGAAGGTGCAATGGAAAGAATGTGAGTTTGAAATCATACCTTATAGGCCTGATTTTTTTTTTTCATCCATTCAATAGGACTAATATACCTTCATCTAAGGCATGTCTTCTCAACTTTAGCCTTTTGCTATTGGGGGTTGGATAATTCTTTATTTTAGCCCTGGGCATTGTAGGGTGTTTAGCAATATCCCTGACTTCTATCTACTAGATACCAATAGCACCCTCCCAGTTGTAACCCCCCAGAAATGTTTCCAGCGATTGCCAAATGTCTGCTGGGGGACAAAATCCCCCTCTTTAAAATCCAGTTTAGAGTTGAAGGAAGTGAAGATTTTCCTCTTGACCTATAGTATTCTCAGCTTTCACAGGAAACCAAAATTTCCTCCCAAAGACCAGGCTGACCATTCCTTCTAGATGCCATGTTTACCTGACTGGACCAGACACCTGCACAGCTGACTCAGCCCCCAGAACCTGTGAAGTCCAGTGTGTGAATCCAGCCAGATCTATGTCATGAATCTCCCCAGGCTGCCCCATTTCAATACAGTTAACTCAGTCTGGCCACACCTGGGAGGAGACTGCAGGGCTGAAAGATGCTATAAAGGGAGGAGAGAGGGAGAGGTGTATTGTGGAGCCATACTGTCTGTTCCAGGGACTCTGCATCTAGAATGCCTTTAAGGTGTGTGGCATAATTTGCTAGAATTGGCAGGGATGGCCATGCACCCTTCCCCCAAAACCATTCTTTTTTCTCTTATTTCTTCCCCCCACCCAGCCCCCCACCATTTTTTATTTTGGTAAAATACACACAACATAAAATTTACTATCTTAATCACTTTTAAGAGTATAATTTAGTGGTATTAGTGTATTCATATTGGTGTGCCATCATCACCACCATCTATCTCCAGAAGTCTTTTCATCTTGCAAAATGAAATTCTATACCCATTAAACAATAACTCTCCATTCACCCCTCCCCCAACTCTTGGCAACCACTATTCTACTTTCTGTTTCTATGATTTTGGCTACTCTAAGTACCTCATATAAGTGGAATCATACAGTGTTTGTCCTTTTGTGCCTGGCTTATTTCACTTAGCATAGTGTCCTCAAGATTCATCTATGTTGTAGCATATGTCAGAATGTCCTTCCTTTTTAGGGCTGAATAATATTCCATTAGATAATCTGTTGACAGATAGTTGAGTTGCTTCCATGTTTAGCTATTGAGAAAAACACTGCTATCAGTCTCATATTCTTTTTGGAAGCATCTTTAAGTCTCACTCCAATGACTCAATCATCATGTACTTAATGAACACTTATTGGATGCAAAACCTTAAGAAGGGCAAGTAGAGTATGCAGAAAACAAGAGTCACAATCATTTCTGAAAAGGCATGAGTTTAAAAATATCCTAATGAAGGATTCCTACACCAGATCAAAATCTGGGCTAAATAATTGTAATATAATGACAACAACAGTAGCCAATCTATTTACGCTAAATGCATCATGCATCAATTCACTTGACTCTCAACAGCATTTGCACAAGGTAGCTACAGTTATTTCTATACTGAAAATATGGAGAATAAGGCAGTGGGAGGTGTTAACTTGCCCACTGTTACCCGCATAGTGAATGGCAGAGCTGGGATTTGAGGCAGAGCATTTAGCACCATAGCCTGTACCACTGATGGGATGCATTAGGCTAAAGGGTTTCAACTGGCAGGTTGCTTCTTCTTCACTACTCTGTCTCGCTTACTTTTCTTCCTCTGTCAATTCTAGGAAATGTTATAGTTCTACCCACCTGGGACTTGTTCTCTTTCTGGAATATCCCAGCATGGGCATCCTATCCACACACTGCCTCCCCAGTGAGGACCCTATGTCTTCTGCAGAGTCAGGAAAATTAAACAGGGAGCTCAGAGGTTGGCCAGCCTGACTCAGCCAACAGGAGAGAGACCGGTTCCCTCTGCCCACTCCCAAAATATGTGTGTGTGCTTTGAAAGATGCCCCATAGGAACCAAATCCCTCATTTTCTGATGTTTGGTTTAACTTGTGTAGCCTCTAAGCCATGATGGACTAATCTGGTATTACTTGATGTCTTCAGGAATGCTGGTCTTGAACTTGCTCCTACTTGAATAGTGTTGGAGAGACTGTAGTATATAGACTTCATTTCTTAAAGATTTATGACATTTGTTCACATGTTAATGTCCCTGGGAAAACTGCCAGCAAGGAAATCAATGTAGCAACTTCATTTATAATAGGGTTTCTCAAACCTTTTAAATTATGGAATCCTCCTTTTTAATTTTGTTGCATCCACTAACCCCAAAGTACTAGTGTCATTTGGAACCACTGCGAGATAATGTGTGTTGTCATAATATAATACAATAGGCACTGGGATGTAAGAAATTTTGATAGGACTGTTTTGATGGTAGAGTGTTCATAGGTAAGGGGATTGAATGATACTTTGAGATAGTGTAAAGGTGTTTGTTAAGCAATTTAGTAGTAACATCAAAACATCTTCGTGAACATACAAACAGAGCCACATAAAATTAACGTCATTGCAATTTTCTATATCCTCTCTCTGAGCTATTTACTGTGCTTAGAACTGGGAATGCAATGATATTAAGATTCAATCCATGAACTCCAGGAACACATAGATTACCAGGTGAGGGCAGAAAGGGATACTAAACTACAATTGACTCCAATGCAATATAATGCAATGCCCTGACCCTTACATCTGGAAAAAATATTTTAGCAGCATGAACATAGCAATGAGGTGCCTATGATTCTGGAGGGCACATTCTCAAAAGAATGCTCAGAGGAAGTGATGCTTCTGTAAGGCTGGGATGGATGAAGAGTAATGTGCTAGGTACACTGGGGACTGTGAGTTTTGGGCTATTTTAGGCAGAGGGAGAGCACTGGCAAAGGCAAGGAAAATGGAAAGTGTACAGCATTTTGAGAAATAGCAATTGGGGACATGGTGGGAGATGAGATCAGAGGGTATTATGGCCAGATTGTGAAGTGCTACTGAATGCTGGCTGAAACAGTATGGATTTCTATTTTGAGGCAGTTGAAGAAGGGGGAGGGCTCTAAATGGTTTTAAGCAGGAAACAGCCATTGCACACTTGGTACAGCGGTTGGATTGGGGATGTGCACAGAGTGTGGTGGGGACTGAAAGCAGTGAGACTATGAATGAGGGACTGAAAGCAGTGAGACTATGTATGAGGGCCTGAGCCAGAAAGTGTCCATGACGATAGAGAGGCATGACCATTTTTCAGGATATTTTGAAGGTAGGATGAAAGAACTTGGGGCTTTCCTCCATTTGCTCCTCCAAACTCACTCTCAGCTTATTCTTCTCTTGCCTTGTGCTCAGGAGGCTGACTTTGATGGATGGACTCGATGGGCTCTTGCAGTTGGCTTCTCACTGGATTTAGCCAATGGCAGCACCAGCAGGAGGTTTGGTGAGAAGTGGCTGAGTGCAGTTGGGACATTTATTTTCCTGGCTCTTTTGCGGCAGAGTCACCATGAGCTGTGTGTATCCCTTGACTAAAGGCCACAGCTCCATGGAATTCCCTCTCCATGTTTTTGTAACTTCACCCTCACCTTGACCCAGACACTAGCCACAGGGCACTGCAGATCTCTTGTTGCTTTTCTGGAACTTTCCCTCAATTTTGTGCATAGTCCCCTTTTAAATCTCCCCAAGCTTGAGCATGCCACCTGTTTCTTGCTGGGATCCTCTTTGATATTAGTCTCCTTGTTTGGTGAGAAGGAAAGGAGTTGAACCTAAGGTACAGATCAATTAATTATTCATTGACATATCTAACTCATCTTTCTGACTAGACTGCCCTGGGGTGTGTGTGTGTGTGTGTGTGTGTGTGTGCTTGAGCGTGTGTGTTGACAACTGGGTGGTTGATGCCTATTGGGCAGAGTAAGATACACTAAGGGAAACATGGTTCTACTCAGCTGCAATGAGTGGGCCTTAAAAGGCAGAATGATTTCTCATTTTAGCTTATCTTGGTGATCACTGTCCCTGAGCTGCTGTCTGCATAATTGAAAGTATGACCTGTTTAGGTGAGACAGAGTGAGGCTTTCCAGGAAACAACGCTGTGAGACCATGGCAGCCAATGAAGCAGGAGGCAATGAGATGTCTATCAGCAGAAGGTAGAGTCCATTACTCAGGACTGTCCATGCAATGGCAGAGGATAAAAACTATGCGTCAGAAGGTCCCTTCTAGTCTGTGAGTTTATAATTGTTTAAACAAGCCTTTGAAACTATAGGACACAATTCAAGGGCCCGGTGGTGTGGGTAGTTTGTTCATAGCTTTTAAATATAAGTGACAATGATAGTGCCAGACCAGAGAGTATCTAGAAAGTACCTACATGGAGGTCTTTACTCTGCTACAAGCCAGAAATTTATTTCAGGAAATGTATTAGTAACAAGATAAGATTATCCAAATATATCCTCTGAGATAACATAGATGGATGGAAACTTGTGGATAAGACAGTTCTATTTCAAATTCATCCTCAGCATCTCCATTCACATGACTGTCCTTTCTCTCATGTCTCAGCAACCAAAGCTATCTCTTCATTTTGTAGGGGAACACAATGAGGTCGTGACATAGGAAATAGGGAGGACTTCTAAATACCATCAGGTTCAGAGATGGCAAACACATGACCCTTCTGTTACAACTCCTCCTCCAACACTGAAGGTGGGCAAATGAGTTCATCATGATACTTTTCCCAGCTGAGTCTGTTTGTAGTCTCAGAAACCCTCCCAGCATAATATCTTAGGCAGCCCCTAACCATGTATCTGAATTGGCATGTAGGCTGGGTTAATGGCTGCCATCTTTGATTTAGTCCAACCTGTTAGATGAATAAACTTAAAATTCCAGGGAGAATTTTGAAGACATGGGTTGGAATAGATTTGCAGTTCATGGTCCTCTCAATTATTTCCATGGCTGTATCTGTATATTGTGACCCTGTCCCCTAATGATAGATGACTAAACCAGGGTTGGACTCCTAACATGTGACAGACTTCTCTAGGATTGTTCAAAAGGAGACTCAGGGAAGAGAACTATTTCTCCCTGGTGGTAAAAGTCACAAAGAGCTTGGGGAGTCATGATTATCACAACCCCTATCATGACAAGAGGGGGAGTACAGAAAGAAAGTGGTTGTACAATAGAAGAGAATGAAGCCATCACGGAATGACAGAGAGGAAAAACAGAATCCTAATATTATATAACTCCCTCAACCTTCCTCATTCCTGTGGCTGAGCTGATCTCTTGCCCTTCCCATGATGTCATTCCAATACAGTTGCCATTAAGCTAACTTGAATTGGGCCTCTGTCCCCTGAATCCCAAACCATCCTGATTCATACAGAGCAGAAAGGGCTTCCATGCAGGAAGTGAGGGAGGAGCCATGGAATGATGAATGGGTGGATGGATGGGGTCTCGAGGTCAGAAGTCTATGTTCAAATTCTAATTCATCCCTTTACCATCTGTGCTTCCTAAGGCCTTAGAATGTCAGCTTCGTCATCTGTGAAATGGGAGATAAAAATAGCTTCAACATCAGAAGATGGCTGTAAGGATCACTTACAGGAAGCTGAGCGGGAGGCCTCTGCCCAAAATGCTACTTATCACTATCTCCAGTTTGGGGTCAGGCTTCAAACCCAGGTATCCTAACCCCCAGCCCAGTATACATGCCCAAAATCATACTTTCATGTATCTCTCTCTTTAATCTAAAGATCTGCAGACCTGTCTCAACAACAGAAGTCCCCTTTTAAAAGTGTTTAACTTCTAATGCAGATATAACAACTCATTTCTCAGTTTCACTGTATCTGCAAAGCTTTCTATAATTCAACATCAAATATTTATTATTACATTTATTAAAGTTTTAATAATTTAGCATTTCCTGCATGTAAGATAGAAGCTTAGCTAACTGGTACCCCTTTATCCAGCCTGGGTCACTTCAATATTTATATTCCAAAGTCTCCATTTGAGTTTCATTTAGCAGAGGCTGTGTCTTGAGCCCTCTATCTGAGCTGACAGTTGGTGCATGCTACAGTCTCCCCAGTGGCGAAGACTTACAGAAATTTGGTGCTGAACAATGTTTGAAGAGATTTACTGAGCCTGGGCAGAAACTCTTCCTAATAGACTTCACATTTATTATGATTGCTAAACTAAAATGGGGAAAAATATATATGTCTCCAGGTTCACTGGCTGAATGACAGGTAGTGGGGCTGGAAAGAGTGGAGGGCATAGAGTAGGTCCACCTGGGAGGAAGTGTGGAGGCCTTTTATAGTAATGTTTCTCAGAGGGGCCTCATTTTCTTTAAAAAAAAAAAAAAAAAAGGAGGGATGTGGAGGTACCAGGAAAATGCTAATGGCCATATTCTATGAACCTAGCTGTGAGTTACCCACACTCTTTCCCCTTCCCCATTTGATATTTCACCTTCTACTTGCATAAAGAACACACACACTTAATAGACCAAATGCTCAACAAAGACCGAGATATAAAGTCCAATGAACCTATTCCTCCATCTTACAGAGAATGCCCCTTCTTCAACAACAGCCAACATTTACTGAGCACTCACAAAACATCCTGAGTTGAAATGCTGATTCGGCCACATACTACCCATGCAACATTGCATGAATGACTTAACATCTTTGTGCCTCAGTTTCCTCATCTGTAAATAACAATAACTACATCATTGAGTTGTTGTGAGGAGTCAGAATGAAAACATGTAGAGCATTTAAGACATTGACACCAAGCAAGTGATCAATAAATGTTAGTCATTAGTATTGATGACTACAGGGCTAAAAGTTTAAAAGTGTTATCTCATTCCATTCTCAAAAAAACATTCAAAGATAGAGTGTTAGTTATCATTCAGATGGGAAACTGAGGCTCAGAAAGTTTACCTTACCCAAGGTCAGCTAGTCAGTGGTGGAGCTGGGATTTGAGACTAAGCAGTTTGGCTCCAGTGTCCATGCTATTCACTTTGCCCAATACCTCTTCTGTGTTTCAAGCAGGTAAGTGGGTTCCCTATTGAAGTTCTGTTGCCCTTTGGGAAAGGAACATTTGTGTGAGTAATAGGTGAGAAAAGGAAAAGCTTAGAGGAAGCATGATGGACTTGAGATTCTACCTGAAGAAGCCACCCTTCTATCAACATCCCTACTGAAAAGGAAAGCACACTTCTAGGTTGCCTACAATGTGTGCACACATATGCACACATAACATGCATGCACTCATTAATGAAAGCTTGTAGACAGCTGCAAGGGCAAGAAGTCAGTTTTTCTCACCTCCAACAGGAGAGAGATATCTTGAATATTAAATGATGTAAGACCGGTATCAAGGACCTTCCCCCCAGACTCTGCTGCCGGGATCCTTCACAAGCCAAGTGCCCCCATGCAATGCATCGAGTGACTGGCCCCGACTCCAGCCTACTCCACGTGTCCTGCTGCCCTGACCCTCCCTTCTGCCATCAATGCTCCTGCTATCAATGCACAATGTGATCCAGAGAAAGGAGGCACACATCCCTTCTTTATACCACTCTGAACCATGAACTACATCTTTTAATCATGGACACACTGCATCATATGGTTGCTTCCTTAACTGTACTACAATTCTACAATTCCTACTGCTTCTAAAACTTCTCATTCATTGAATATCAGTTACATGTAATATACTGTACTAGTAACCCTATACACATTATGTCATCCTAATAACCACCATATAAGAAAAACACACTAATCTCCAACTTCCTGGTTCTGACATTGAGGCTCGAAGAGGTGAACAAACTTGGCTCAAGTTAATTCTACACTCTTTCCTACTCCTTCTTCTCTTTTTGGTTTTTCTACTTCTAGAGACTAGCACAATGTTCACTACACAGGGAAGTACCTGGTGTGCATTTGTTGAGGATTGCACCTGGAGATGTATGGCCCATGTTTCCAGAATGCACTGTATCTGACTAGGGGTGCTGCCTAGTCCCAAGTCAGATTCCAGTATCTGGAGCAGTCACACAGGAACATCTGTTGGGGACCCTGGAGCAGTGAATGAATATACTACCCTAAAGTGCCCCAAGAGTCATTGCTGACTCTGCTAGCCCAGGTGGTTAACAGCTGAAAAAAGAGATAGAAGAGGAGAGAAAAGAGCATGCATGTTCTGTCTGCTGTCCTTCTCTCCCTTCTTCCACTGCCATGCATCCCTTGGCACTACACTGCAGCCAAACTGAAATGGAAGTTCCTCCTGGCTGGGCATGGTGGCTCACACCTGGAATCCCAGCACTTTGGAAGGCTGAGGTGGGCAGATCACTTGAGGTCAGGACTTCGAAACCAGCCTGGCCAACATGGTGAAACCCCATCTCTACTAAAAGTACAACAATTAGCCAGGCGTGGTGGTATGTGCCTGTAATCTCAGCTACTGTGGAGGGTGAGGCAGGAGAATAGCTTGAGCTTGGGAGGTGGAGGTTGCAGTGAGCTGAGATGGCACCACTGCACTCCAGCCTGGGTGACAGAGTGAGACTCTGTCTCAAAAAAAAAAAAAAAAATTCCTCCTTAGGCATGCCACACTTTGCCAGTTCAAGGCCCTGTGCCTTGCCCATAAAGAAAACATCTCTGGGTTTTTCTCATCCAACATCTATTTGCTACCTGTCCTGCTTTTTCACTGGGGAACGATCCTACCTGTGATCTCAATCCAAGTGGTTAAGGTGCCCCTCATTCAACCCTGGTTTCAAGGGTAAGTTGGTGACCCAGGTCTGCCTAATTAGAGCACTTTGTCTCTTGAGAGATTGATGTGGGATATTGGCAAAGATCCCAAAATAGGCCAAAGAGAGGCACCATGGCTTAGAGATGAGGAACATGGACTCAAGAGTCAGACTCTCAGGATTCCAAACCTGGTTCTATTACTTACTGGCTGTGTGATCTCAGGCAAGGTACATAATCCTCATTGTGCCTCAGTTTCCTCCTGCATTAAATGGAGCTAATAATGAGTGAAGACTAAATGAACTTATTTCAGTAAAGCACTTGGAACAATGCCACCTAAGGATGAGTGATGATTGCCATTCCTCAGTGCCAGGACTTCTGCATAAACCATTGGGAAAGGGGGCATCTCATTACTCTGGCAATGCTTAATTGTGGTTGTAAGCCTGGAGAGGTCAGTGAGAGTGTGCCTGAAAAAGAAAAACAGAAAAACAGAGTACACCAGAGAAACACAGAGATGAGGAACGAAAAGAAACAGGAATAGTGAGTCCCAACATTTGGGAGCATATAAACTTTACTATGCCAAAAGCCATTGGCACTCTGGAGTTTTCAAGCCCTGATATCTTTTGTTTTCTACTTAAGACTAAGTAGGTGATCCATTCCTTGTTTTGCTACCGAGTGCATTTGTACTCAAACTTTAGTGAGCATTAGAATCACCTGAGGACTTCTTAAACCAGAATTCTGGGCACACCTCCAAAATACCTAATTTAGTAGGTGTATTATTACTTAGTTTCTGTGGCTGCTGCAACAAATCACCACAAACTGGGGCGGCTTCAAACAACCAGAAATGTGAAATCAGTATCCCTGGGCCAAAATCAAGGTGTCAGCAAGGTGGTCCTCCCTCTGGAGCCTCTGGGGAACAATCTTTTCTTTGCCTCTTTCAGCTTCTGGCGGCAGCTGGCATTCTGTAGCTTGTGGTTTCCTCACTCCAGTCTCTAATTCCATCTTCAAATTGCCTCTCCACTGTGCATGTCAAATCTCACTGTGCTTCTTTCTTATAAGGGCACTCATTATGATGTTTCAGACCTGTCCAGATAATTCAGAATAATCAACCTTTGACAAAATGCGGCATAACATCTGCAAAGACCCCTTTTCCAAATAACATAATATTTATAGGTTCTAGGAGTTTAAGATCTGATACCTTTGGGGATCATTATCAGTCTACACTAGATATGAGAATTTACATATCTAATAAGTTTCTAGGTCATGCTAATGCTACTGGTCCAGGGAATACATGTTGAAAACCAGTGAGCTAGTGACTTCCTGCTAACACTTCAAAATTTGGCATAGAAGTTTTGAGTCCTTTCTTTTAACCTCCAGGTGGGTTTGACCACCTCTGACTTTGTGTCTTTTCTCTGCCTTGAACTTTCCCTCTATTCTTCTTCAACTGTCACAAAGTATGACATTTTTTGTTTGCAATTTTGACTCATTTAAAGCACTGAAATCTTTGTCTTATTTTTATATCTCTATTACTTAGTTTAAAATATGGTAGGTGTTCAGTAAATTCTCAGTACTTGGAATTGAAAGGCCAAAAGAACAAGGAGACATTCCTAATTCTATTCAGAACTAACTCAATGTGAAAACTATCGCCAAGTGAGCCATGCCAGCTTGCACTCTGATATCCCATTATTCTTTCAACGTTGTTCAGGAATTAACAGTATTTCACCATTTCATTTTCATTGATTTGAGATCACAGAAAAATGACTGAGGGGCTCCAAAAGCTGAGCTTTGTGGGTGATTATTATTCCAACTATAATAGCTATTCTCACATTTCTCTTATAAGAAGAATCTGCTCCAGGTGAAATTGTGAAGAAGGCCCAGTATGCATTAATAAGTGTTGTTTGCCACGCTTCTCCCTCCACAAGCATCTTTTATTCCATCTCTCAAGTCAGTCTCTTGTTTCATGCTCCTTGCTATACCACGAAACTCCTGAAAGCAGAGTTGGCTGTATTCATCTCTGTATACCTATGGTATCCGGCACAGTATCTGGTACACAGGAGGGATCCAGCTAAGGTTTTTCAGAATTAAAATATATCTGTATGCAATTCAGCTAGAGATTTGCTCTTCCACCTTGGTAGCTGGCATCATTAGTGTCTCAAATGCTAAAAATCTCATTCCGAGCAGCTTCCTGCTAGGACAGGCTGGAGAATGGGAGCTGTCCAGGTGAGAGTTTTATTTTGCCCTTCAGCCTCTCACACTTGAAAGCCTTCCCCCTCACCTTAGATTGCACAAAGCCAAAGCTTAGCCACAGTTCTTGAAAAATTGGCAATGTTCTCTCTCTTGAAAATATTTGCCTAATTCCCTCAGTCAGATACGTCTTCTTTCTTTTCCAATCCTTTCCAGTCCCCTAGGGCACTCTACGTTTACCACACATGTGACTCTTCATTCATTCTGTAACCACGTCCATGTACATAAAGCCACAGACCTAGCATACTGAACTGGAATTCATAGACTCATTTAAGTCTTCCCCAAAGCCCATGACAAAGTGGTTAATATGAATCCTCAATACTGAGCAACTATTGATTTTCAGTTGCACCATAGGTTGTCTTTAGCCTTTCAGCGAAAACATGAGAAAATAATGAAAAGATAAAGAGAACAAAAGCCACTGTGTTACAATAATGAGCATGATAACTAATGCTTCTAGAGACTTCACCATGTAGCAAACTCACTGCTTTACATGTAATATGTCACTTAATCTTCATCACTCCATATATGAGATGAGATTTTTATTTCCATTATTCTCAAGGGGAAAACACAGCTCCAGAAAAACTCCTGCAGCAAGCAAATGATGGGGCTAAGATTTGCACTCAGCCAATTAGCTTGAGGTCCATAGCCTATGCCCTCAGACAATAAACTTTATGTTTAATCAAAATATAGAATACATAGAGAAAAGTGTGAAGCTCAATGAATTTTCACAGAGTTAAAACGCTCATGTAACCACTACCCATAACAATAAATCAAACATTATCAGCATCACATAAGCCCATTCGGAGTTCCCCATGTCACCACCCTCTCCATCACCCAGAAGTAATCTCTATCCTTTCTTCTAACATCATAAATTAGTTTTCTACTCATTAATGAAACTAGTTTTTTTGTTTTTATATAAACATATAATATTATTTTGTGTCTGGTTTCCAAAATTCTATATCATATTTGTTAGATTCATCCAAGGTGCTATGTATGGTTACTGTGTTCTTTCATATTCATTGTTAATGGCATTCCATTGTGTTATTATTCCATAATTTATTTATCTAATTTTTCACTGATGGGTATTTGTATTTTTTTTCTAGCTTTCTAGCAGTACAAATGAGTGCTTCTATTCGTATTTTTGTAAGTCCTATTTGTGGTACACATTTACATATTTCTGTTATACATATCCTTATGGGCGAAACTGATGAGCTATAGAAGATATATACCTCCAACTTTAGCACATACCACTCCACAGGTTTACATAGTGGACATACTTATTTATATTCTCACTATAAAACTATGAAAGCCACAGTTGTTCCATATCCTTCCTAACATTTGTTATCATTAGTTGTTTTAAATTTAGCTGCCTTGGTAAGTCACAGCCTGTACATTTAACTACTAAGTTGTTCTGCCTACTGTAGTGTGAGATCTCATACTTGACCAAGAATTTATCACAGATTAAAAATCAAAGAATCAACTTGCAGTGCACGTTCAAGTTTTCCTTTCCAATCCTACTGTAATGCTTACCTTCCATTTCCCTTTGATTCTGCTTTTCCACGTAGTCTTTCCTCTAATCTCTTTGTTGTGATTCCAGGGCAGTATTATTGGCTATCTATAATTATGATCTATTATTTATTAAATTTCCAACATACCATCTGACTGGAACTTATTAATTCTCTAAATGCCCATGATATGCTTGCCTGGGCAATGTCATGTCAAACAAGGTTTATTAGTGCAGCTTGGAAAACTCAATCTACATAGTGCAGATTCTCTCAAATGGTGATGATTGCAATCTTTTATCCCCTATTGCAGATCAGGGATTGAAATGTGGCTTCATCTCTTACTAGTGAAGGCATTACCTCTATGCCTCAGGTTTGTTTATTTATTTTTGAATCTGAAAACTGAGCATCACCTCATGGAGCTGATGTAAGAATGTAATAATATTAGTGAAGTATTTGGCACTTAGAAAATGATCAATGGATATGAACTATTATTATTATTATTGTTACCCTCTGTGAGGAAGGCACTGTTATTATCCCCATTTTGCAGACAAATAAATGAAAACGTAGAGAATTAAACTTGGCTGCCATGATCACACAGTTCACACTTGGTAGAGATGGAATTCTAAAGCAGCCCTATCCAGCTCCAGAATATGTGTTACCATTAGCCAGTCTGAGAGAGCTGCATCATCTGAATCTTCATCGAAATCATGGATGCAATGTCAACAGGACAGAACTATGAGGAAAGCTAGTCAAGACTTTCTTTTCAGCTGATTTCAAACAAGGTAACTGTGTCTCTTTGAGAATAGTCTTTTAAACCAGATGGTCCTTGCTTTATCTTTAAAATATATAATGCAGAGAGAACTTAGCACATGCTTTACTAAAATCTCATATACTTCAATTCTATCAAAAATGAAAACAATGGTAAATATCGATGAATCAGTATGTGAATGTGTGTGTGAAGCTATTTTAGTTCCTAGTAATAACTATTTCATATCCTAAGTGCCATCTCTTTATAAATCTATTCGTTTTAAAACATCCTCTTTTGGGAAATGCTAATAGCCTAAAAAAGCATGATAAGTTCATCCCTCCCAATGAAAGCTGACAAGGTGAGGGTAAAAACATCTTAAAGTAAGAGAGTTGGGTTCTAGGAGCTTTCTGTCAAGATGCCATAGAAATACTGATAGCATTGTGATTTAGAATGACCGAAAGGCAACTATGGAGCTGTTGAAAAACAGTCACTGGTAGTTAGGGGGGCCATGATTTAATTCTAGTTCATGAGCCAATAAGCTGTGTACAAATCAGTTTTAGAAGTAAAACTACTCTATTCTTGGTAACATCAGAATTTCTAGAATGCTTCCCCTCATCAAATTGGGAGAAATAAACCCTCCACTAGAAAGCTCCAGAACAGTGCTAAGATCAGATCTAAGACCACAGACTTAATTAACTCAATAAACATTTAATAGATGTCCAATATGTACTAGGAGCTGGGGATTAAAAAGCTAAATAAGTTATTTTCCTTGACCTTGAGAAGTGCACCATAATGGGGCAGAATGATATGTAAGCATCTAATTAGTACGCAGTAAAGTAAGTCTATAATGAAGTTAGCTACAAGCTGCAGGATAATGTAAAGTGAAATGTAGTCTCCATGCTTTTATAAGTTAAGAACAAAAGATTTAGCCTGGACATTTTTTTTTTTTTTTCTGCGATGGAGTCTCACTCTGTTCCCCAGGCTGGAGTGCAGTGGCTCGATCTCAGCTCACTGCAACTTCCGCCTCCTGGGTTGAAGAGATTCTCCAGCCTCATCCTCCCAAGTAGCTGGGATTATAGGCACACACCATCACATCAGGCTAATTTTTGTATTTTTAGTAGAGACCAGATTTCACCATGTTGGCCAGGCTGGTCTCGAACTCCTGACCTCAGGTGATCCATCTGCCTTGGTCTCCCAAAGTGCTGGGATTGCAGGCATGAGCCACTGCGCCTGGCCTTTAGCCTGGACATTTAAAATTCATAAATTAGCCCAAAGTACATCCCATGGACTACAACAGAAAGCATCCCATTTTCTAAACTTTTGCCTTTGTGACTCTCCAACATACTGTTAAGTAAAGATAAGATCATTAATAATCCCATGATGAGCTAGATAATGCATCAGCCTCTCTTATATGTAATATAAACCAAAAAGGAAAGCAATAGTGTTGAAACGTAAGGCATTGAGACACAGTAATGGAGGTCACATCTAAGAGTTTAGGAGCATGGCATATTTGACAGTGTTCTTCACATCAACTAAAGAGCAAGAACACTCCTTAGGGGTTCCTGTGGTTCTCCAACAGGCGGACTTCCAAGGTTTTAAGAAGTACCTATGCAGAGTACTGGAGACGATTCCCTACCTGACATCTGCAGGGTCTTCCGTGACGAGCACATCGGTCTTGCAGCTGGCCAGGGGGTTGATGGACAGCTCCACAGGCGGAACCACAAAGCTTTTGCTGACAGGAAGCCAGAGGCCTTGGCCCAAGCTGAAAGTAGACCTGCAATGTAAGAGTTTCCATTGGGGAACTCCCTGGGAAGCAGAGAGCAAACAGAAAAAAGGGGCCCCTGTTCCCATCCCTTCTAGGGCAATTTCCTACTTCTCCACCCATATCCCCTGCATTATTTAAAGAACAATGTTGGCCAACTTTCTCCAGACCTGGATGATCATTTCTCAAATCTGTTAAACATTTAGCTCATGAATTGCTTTGTGTTGCTAAGTTCCTTTTCCTGATTCACTAGTGGACTCGGTGAGGATAGGGACCATTGCCGCTCTGATTTTCCAGCAGTCCTGACATACAGCAGGAGTTCCATAAGCAACTGCTATGTCAGCAGGGACAGTCTGGCACAAAGGTTAAGAGCACAGACTTTGAATCAGTTTGAACTAAAATTTGATTCCCAGTTCTGCCACTTAATTTGCTGTATGTCTTTATCTACACGTGCATTGAAGTTTTACACAAGATTTTGTGGAGGTGGTGGGAAGAGGTTCTATGGTTACAGAGTATTTTTAAACCACTGGACTTAATAATCAGTAATGTCTCCTCCAGTTCAAGTATCTGAGTCTATAAGTCTAGCTGCCAGACAAATGGAAATTAGATTCCCATAGCAACCTGGGCCATGATGGTACATTAGTGCCAGGGAGAGTCCTTTTGTACTCAGTGCAGCTCAGAAGTGCACAGGCTCAATAGTCTAAGGATCCATGACAACATCTTCCTAACAGTCCTTTCTCCATTTCCCAGAATTATGCCCCAACAAGAAAGCCAACTCACCTGAGAATCTTTTCAGGGGCTTGCTCCCCTGTCACCAGATCATAGCCCCTCTCAAGTGTCGTGTAGGGCCAAGGTCTATGGGAAGAAGGAGAGGGGAGAGGAGATGACATTAGTCAGAGGCAGGTAGAATTCACATGTGGACACTGCTCTAGAGTAGCTTTACAAACAACCAAACCCTGCAGAAATAATTATTGGGCAAGACTATTTATATTATAAAAGAATGTCTCCAATTTACAGGATTCAGCACTTTCATAAAGTGTGCATGTCCGTTCAGGAGTCTGTTTAAAAATGTTCTTCTTTCCTTTGGCAGTCCACTTAAGAAAGTGTTCATTGATTACTTTGTTTGGGCAAGTGACTTAAATGTCAGCCTTTGCTCTCTAGAATATTCACCAATCATGTACCTTTAATACTAAAATGTGATTCCATGGGAAAGTAGGATTCACTTCCCATTGGGTTTTGCAGGAACACTACTGTTGCAGAGAAAGAGTCCTCTTTGTGGAGATGCTTGGGGCTTCTGGTAACAGAACAGAGGAGGTAAAAGTGGGTCCTGAACTGTCCCGGACCTGATGCCCTTTGCTACTCACCCTTCACTCTGTCCCCAGTCACTGCGCACACACAAGTGTCTGTGAACAGGGTCAGGGGCATAGCCTTCATGACAGCTGCACTCTCCTATAAGTGAAAAGAAAACAGATTATTGTTAAGTAGAGTCTCCCCAAATAGGCTTTTCTCTGGTTTGCTTGTTTTCCTAAGACATAAAGTGAGCTGCTTAGTTTTAAAAAAGGCACATGGAAAGAGGGTAATCTTGTCCATCAACCACTGTGGTTAACAGAGTTTATTCCTTTGTTCATTCACTCATTTATTCCTTCAACAAATCCTGGCCACACTCTGACAGGTGCTCAGCTCAGCACTGGAGATACAGAGGTCAAAGTCGCAACCCAGCTGCTAAAGGAGCTCACAACTCAAGACAGGGAAACAGGAAGTGATCAGGTGGCTACAAATGGAGGTCTTCTTTTCAAATATTAAAATTATGATAAAGTGCATGTACTCTAGAGGTATAATCAGAAAACTGAATTATCTCCATCTGAATGAATAGGTCTTCACCATCCATAAATCCCAAATTAAATGCCACTATCTCCAAGAAACCTTTGATTTCCCCTTTCAGAAAAACCTGTCTGTAGTCTCCTGGTTTTATTTTGTGTTGTTTTTCATTTTAAAATTATTTTTCCCCTCCTCCCCTTCCCTCTACTGCCATCTCTTCTCTTGTCCTCTTTTCTCCTCTCCCTCTTTCTTGCCATTCTTTTTCATTTCTTTCCCTTCCATCCATTCATTCATGAATCAATCCATCCATCCATCCATCCATTATTTTTTTTTCTGGCCATGCCTTACACTTGGTTGCATGAGTGCTTGCTAGCATTACACACTGCCTTAAGTACATTCTCTCATTGGCCAAGTTCATTTCAAGTGGCCAGCATATGTCCAATTTCCTAGCATATCTTCAGAGACCAGAATCCTAGAAGTGATTTCAGAATCTCTCTGTCCTACTCCTAGCTGTTGTCATTTCTGCTCTACTGTATACTTAAGGTATAGAATTTCTTTTTCTTTTTCTTTTTTTTTTTTTTTTTTTGAGACTGAGAGTCTCACTCCATCACCCAGACTGGAGTGCAGTGACGTGATCTCGGCTCACTGCAACCTCCACCTCCCAGTTTCAAGTGATTCTCCTGTCTCAGCCTCCCGAGTAGCTGGGATTACAGGCATGCACCACCATGCCCAGATAATTTTTGTATTTTTGATAGAGATGGGGTTTCATCATGTTGACCAGGCTGGTCTCAAACTCCTGAACTCAAGTAATGTGCCCACCTTAGCCTCCCAAAGTGCCAGGATTACAGGCGTGAGCCACCACGCCTGGCCTAGAAATATTTTTTGATTTAATGAGTTACTGCTTTTTTCTCTAAGGTTTATTTGTGAGATGCTTGAAGATGCTTTACCAAAAACAGATTCTATTTAAAAATGTGTTTGGGTAATACCACCCCATTCCTCAAAGCCAGTGTAGTGTGATTCTCCATGAGGGTGATACATACACGATTTCACAAACTTATTTTTCTTTGGGAGACTTGTTGATGGAATGACTCATAGGATTAAAATTCTATGGAACACCTCTTGGGAAATGCTAGTGGGAACTTCCCTGGCTTTGCTTACTGCCTAGAATAGGGTCAGTGCTTAACAATGTGAGTTGAATGAATAATTAACTATCTGTTATTGCTCTGGTAAATTTCCAGGCTAATGATGTTGGCTTGTCTTCTTTCTCATCTTCTTGTAATCACATTATCTCTCTCTCTGTATCTCTCTCTGTATGTATCTCTCTCTCTCTCTCTCTCTCTCTCACACACACACACACACACACACACAATACACACACACAGATAAACCTGTCACCCTTGGATCCTACAGTGATTCTGACAGGACCCAAAAGTTCCAAATCATGTCCATGGAAATGTATTACTTAACAGAGATTTAGGGACTATGCAAATTTTATATTTTAATTTTTCTTAAAAGTTTTATTTTTAAATTTTTAAAAATATAAAAACAAGAATAAACACTCAGATATCACATGCCAGAATTTAGGATACTGAAGAAAGTATCAGTTGCCAGATAAACTTATTTTATGCAGGCTTCAGGGGAAAAAAAATAATCTCCTGTCATCTTTGTTTCATCTAAAAAGATACTGAGGATGAGTCAAGATGCCAACAACCTCATGCTATTTGCAACTACATATTTTGGGAATCAGGATTTTCTCAACTTTATACAACTAAAACAAAATATTGTAGTAAATAGAATACTAGGGTAACACGGGTTCTACAACTATCACCCTTAACTCTGGATTTTGAAATGTATGCATTCATAAAGTAAACTTACTGTTATCTCTGATGAACTGTAAATGTTATATATTTGACCTTATTTGAAGCATTCTGAGTGTTTAAAAACACTGTAACTTGTTTTATAGATGACACTGCTGCTTAATCTTTGTATTCCCAGCACCTATTGACAAATAGCCTGCGCTTCATGAACGCTGCCTGAACAAAAATAGTAGTAAGACAGAGTATGGAATGAAGAATGGGTCAGAGATAGTATTCAAAATATTCAGAATGAGGTTGTTGAAAGACACAAGGAGAGACAGAAGACTTGTCCTTTTCCTCTCATCTGCTTACCTGGAAAATAAGGAGGGCTTGCTCACAGGTAGGAATGCTCTCTGTACTCCTTCCCTGCAACTTCATGCCTGGGGTCTTCCACCAAGAGGAAGTGCTGTAAGTAGTGCTACCTAATGAACTGATTGTTGCCAGAGGTAAGAGGAATGGAAGGAAAAGGCTAAGAGCCTTGAATGTGGATGTAAATAATTTACCAAAGCGGGGAGGGGTGGGAGTCACTAATGATGTGTTAAAATGCAACAGTCCCTTCATGAAATATTCACCACTTTAAACACGTCTAATATTAAAGATTAAAAGTCCTGGGATTTGTCCTCGAGACTCCCAGGACTGATTTATGATCTGCCACAAGCCACAGGCCTCATGATTCATAATGGGAGAGGTAAAATAGTTACCTCTGGCAAAGGAGCAGGAAGTCAGGCTGGGGTGGACGAGGAGGGGCCAGCAAGGAGGATCCCTCTTGTTTATGGAAAGGGCAAAGGCTGAGGTCCCTATCTCTCCTGCAGTGACTCTGCAGGAAATAGCACAGTTCACTTCTTTCCTCTTTCTCTCGTTCTTGGAAATATTGGTGACATTGAGAAATTTATTCAGAAAAAGGGTGCTGCTATGTTTTTCTCGCCTCCTCATGCGCTTACCAGGCAAGTTTTCCCTGACTCAGAATGGATCATTAATTACTGATGCTCATTATACAACAAATATATATTTTGTAATTAAGAGGCATTCACCCTGGAGACCCCCATGAGGCTGCCTGGAGAACAGAAATTAGGCAGAGGGAAAAGCCCCTTGAGTGCTAGCAGCAGATGGACCCGGTCCCATCCTTTTGTTCTCTCCCTAGTTGTGTGGCCTTAGGGGAGTCGCCTTTTTGGTTTCAGCTTTCATTTACAGAATAGGAATGATAGCAATGTCCATCTCCTAGAGCTGATGTAAGAACAAATTGAAATAGTGAAGAATGAAGCGAGTGGCTCAGGTGACAATTAGCTGATGGTCATAGTACCCAGAAACTATGCACACTACATGGGTGCAATATATCCATGTAACAAACCTGCAAATGTACCCCCTATATAAATAAAAGTTGAATTAAAAAAAAAAAAAAAAGAAATGTGTTTCCTTCCCTTTAATTCCAAGCTGGCCACTGGGTTCTGGTATATGTTTACATTTAGACAAAACTATCACCCCTAACTCCTTACATGTTAGACATGTAGAGACACAAATTACCTCCTTTTGGGGCCTTAGTTTCTCCTTCTGTAAAATGGAAAGTTGGAGTAGATCACTCATCACTTCTGAGCACCAAGAGTCAGCTGTTTGCATTGCCTTTCCAAATCCCTTACCTCTGCTTTCTGGGTACTGTTTGTTTTAGTTTCAGCTGCAATCATTCTTAGCAGCAGCCTGGGTGTCTCTAGCAAGATCTCCATCAATGCCATAGGTATTGGCTTTATTGACTCCTGTTTCCTATTTTGCTGGCTCAGCTAAATCTCCACTATTTGCAACCAGGCATTTCCTTCTTGTCAGATGCAAAGCCTCTGACAGCCAGAGCTGAGGGTAATTAACCTCTTCCCTGGGTGACTCCTTTCTTCAACTCTGCTTCTGCACACCCAGAGCAGCAAGGCCCTCAAAGAACAGCTCTCTAGGGATGCATGTAACCATGCTGACTGTGAACTCCTATATGGGGATAGGGAACCCCCTATTCCTATAACTCTAGTACCTTCCTTGCTCACCACTGCATCTCAGCACCTCCTGCATTGCCTAGTACAGAGTAGGGATTCAGTAAATAAATGCTAAATAGATGAAGGGATATATTTCACAATAGTGATGCCTATGCCAATGGAATAGGGCAATAATTTTTTACTTGCCTGTTCCCCCACTAAGCTGGGAATTTCTTGATTGCAAAAACATTTTCTTAATCATCCAGTATTCTAATAATTAGTATAATGCCTGATAAAGGGTAGGCAACTCATTTATTGAATGAATGAATGAATGAATGAGTGAATTCATACATATATCATGATTACCATGAATTTAGGCTGAGTTCATTTAGAATAACGATGACTCTGCTGAGGATTGGAAGAAACTTTCCATATCCAAGATAGGTATTTGCTAAGGAAACAAAGAGTGCAAACACAAGTGCTGATGAAATGTCAAAAATAGATTTCTATTTTACATCGGAGCAGAAAAGACCCTTAAAGATCAGCTAGTTCAAACTTTCCAGTTTCATTATTCAGAAGAGGAAACTCAAGCTAAGAGAGTAAAGGAGTTTGTCCAAATCACTGGCCTAGCCTCTGGGCCAGCCAGGATGGAAACCCAGGGCTCTTGGCCACCACTTCAGTGTCCTTTTGCTGCATTGGTGGTATCAATAGTTCAATGCATCCTGAAGTCTTTTGCAGCAATTTTTCTGTACATTTTTGACATTACCAAGTTTTCTAAAAATGAGAGCATTGACAAACAGGTATTATTTAAACAGTAAAATGAAATTGAAATACCCTTAAGTACATTAAAAACATACAAGTATATGTTGTTAGTAATGGAGACCTAAAAAAAAGAATTTACTGTCTTCACTATATCGGTTCTCATAAGGGAATTCAATTAGATGGTTTTCTATCTGGCTAGTTTCCAGAACTGTGTTATCAGCAGTAGATGAGTTGCGTTGGTTTTAAAAGATTTACTCTTCATGTCTCCTGGTTGCCATTTGTTGAGGTCTCTTTCTATGTTATATGCATTCTCAGTCCAGAAACTCTTGGGTAAAAACAACAAAACGCCTTGATCATGAACAATCTGTGTTCATCTCCTGTGAGGCTCTTCCAAACAGGACAATGCCTTCTTGTTAAACACACAAGGCCAGTAGGCTGGTGAAACAGTTCAGAGTGTGGGTGGGCCTTGAAATCATCATGTACTGCATTCAAATCCTGGATCTGCCTGCCACTTCAAGTTTGCAAGAACCTGATAAATTGATTCTTCTCTCCCTGAGCCTGTTTCCTTTACCTGTAGTGGAGCTGATATCATATACCTGTGGGAAGGATCAAGTACTGTACTTGAAAAATCCTCAGCACAGTCTTTGGCACATTTCTTCTTGCTGAGAACACAACAGCTGTTTGGGTTCATATAATTATTGTTCTTGGGTAGGAAAGGCCCATCCAGTATGTTGTTTTAGCAGAAAGGAAAGGTGCTTAGAATGAAAGATGGTCAAAAATCAAAGGTGTGCCCTTTGCAAAACCCAAAAGACCATAGTTACTTTATCTGTAATTTGGGGCGTTTTTTTTTTAAATTATTATTATTTTAGAGACAGGGTGTTGCTCTGTTGCCCAAGCTGGAGTTCAGTGGTGCAATCATGGCTCACCGCAGCCTTGAGCTTTTGGGCTCAAGAGATCCTCTTGCCCCAGCCTCCCAAGTAGCTAGGACTATCAGCACGTGCCATCATTCCCAGCTAATTTTTAATTTTTTTTGGTGAAATGAGATCTAACTATGTTGCAGAGGCTGAGATCGTGTTCAAATTCCAACAGTTTGAATGAGATAATCCCCAAAGCTGTTCCCGTGTTTCCAGAGCTACGAAGACATGTTGCCTGTGTCCATGGCAGCCCCTGCTGAAGGAGGTATGGGCACGGACAAGGCATAAGCCAGAGGCTGCTGCCTCCTCCATTCCAGCAGCACAGAGGAGCTCATGGCTTGCCCATGAGAGTGCAAAGCCTCCTTCATAAGCCATCCTGGCTGTCTGACTCCCCTCCCCAAACCCTGTCATTGTTATGATTCCATTTTCACTTGCTTCTAACTCAGTCATCACTTATCATCACTGGCCAGGGACGCTGCCTGCTGTTCACTTTCTTATTTACTCTTCTTGTCACTGTGGTTTGAAAAGACATCTCTCTGGGCCCTTACAGCAATAAACATGGAACCCTTCCCCATTCTGACTCCAAGTAAGCCACCTGGGCCTCTTCACCTCTGTAGCTCTGTAACTCAACTCAGGGCCAGGCACGTAGTGGGAAAAGCATGGGTTGGGCATAACATTATGAGGGTCTGCTTTGTGCTAAAAGTGGTGTGTGACATTTGACATGTGTCATTGCATGTCACAGCCTTGACTAGTACGAGGAGGAAGGTACTGATGCCCTCCTTGTAAAATAAGGAAACTGAAGCTAAGACTCGACTAGTCAGTTGCCCTAGGTCATAGGGCCAGGTCTCCAAAGCTCATGCTTGCTTACACCACCACAAACATCACAACAATAAACATAACCACAAGGACAATAACAAGGACAGCTGCCTTTGACAATGATCATGTGTGAGACACTGAGGGTCATTCCTCTGCAGTACTTAATTATGCATTTGCTTCTTTGCCATGGTTAATTGTGGGAAGAGTAAATTTTCTTTCCTGCCCTTTGTCTTCAGGCTTGGCATATTACTTGCTTTGGTCAATGGGATGATGACAGCCAGGACTTAAATAATCAACGTTGGAAATATATTTATGTGGATAGGCTTTCCCTCTTGTACTCCTGCCTTTTGCCATTAGAAAAAACATCTCCAGGCTGTGGCTGGTCCATGAAGGATGAGAGATGTGTGGAACAGATCTGGATTCATCCTCAGCTTAGAGCCAAGGGCAGCTGAGTCCTGGCTAGATCAGTCCACCCAGATGTGTGACAAAGGAGAAAAAGATGCTTACTTATAGTTGTTGACAATAAAATGTGATTGATATGCAGCACTATTTTGGCAAAAGTTTCTGATGTACTTTAAAGCTAGATGTCCACATTTCTATGAGTAATGGTACCAGTTTCTTTCCTAATTGGAAACTTCAGAAAAACTTCCAGCGGGGCCCTATTTTGCACCCTCAGCATCTGAGTGATATCTGAATCCCACTGATTCTACCGCTTTGGTTTTATCCAGACCCATTTATTCCCATCTGTCTTCTCTGCCACTGGCCTGGTTCAGGCCCTCAGCATTGTCCATGTGCTATGAACCTATTTTCTGGGTCCCTACATCTAATCTGACTGTTGGCCAGTTATCTTTTCAAAGAACAGCTGCACCCATGGCCTTCCCCAAAAACTCTCAGTGGTTTTCAGTTGCCTTCAGGGTAGAGGTCATATATCCCAGTCAAAGCCTTTCATCACTGGCCCCAGCCAATTTTTCCCACTTTATCAATAACTCTGCCTCCCTGTGACTTTTATGCTCCATTTTTTTCTGAGTCTATTGGTAAGAGCAGGGTCACTTGAGACCAATCTTCAGACTCTGTGAAGCTTCTTTCAGCAGGTCTGCCTTGGTTCTACCCAGGGGTCCCACTCAGAGATCCCACTCAAGCAAAGCCTGAGCCCTGGAGAGAGACAAAGTCAATGAAGCAGAGACTAAAGTAAGAGGGAGAGGAGAAAAGGGAAAATTAAGTGGCAAACAACTATTTTGTAAAAGAATGAGATAATCTGGGCACTGTTGAGTATAAGTAATGTCATCAGGGGATACATTTTACAGCCCTGAATCCTCTGCAAATCATTCTACCTTTCTGGACCTCAGCCTTCCCATCTGTAAAATGAGTGGGTAGTACTTGGATCTCCCACTTTTCCAAATCTTGTTCAAATTGCAGCCCTTGATTCTTCCTCTAATACAGTCTGGTCCAGTTTCTTGAAATCAGCATCTCTCTTATAATTCAGGAAGCAGGATAAGTTTGGGGGCTTGGGGGAACAGAGGCTTGGTAGGCAAAGGAACACGATTTGCGTGAAATAGCAAGAGGATATAATTAGAAGCTTTATGAAATGAGGAAGATTCTTTATAAGTCTACTCAGCCAAATGTATTGTGTGACGTGAGGTAGTTCCCTCCCTCCCTGGGGCTCAGTTTCTCTATCTGTACAGTGAGGAGGCTGGTCTTGACATCTGAGCAACTTCACATGGGTGTCTCTGATATCCCCTTCTTCCTTATACTGCTGGTGTGAGACCTTGCAACCTTGTTCTTCCCAAAGCACTGAGACAAACGTGGACTCTGCATTGTAGCTGCTGGCCCCTTATTGTCATTCATCAGCATGCCTCTGAGGGTACAAAGAAAAAATAATCAGAGGCCGAAAGGTTCTGGTGGCACAGGCTGGTGATCAGGTCTGATAAGAGATTAGAGTTCTTAATCAAGGCTACATGGGGGCTAATTGGTGTTGGCTCAGCTCATGTGGGCAGTCCATACGGGGTGGTCAGGCTGCTGAGAGGCTGCCAGCCAGGCCCCATCAGGGCCCCCACTCCAGGTTCTCAGCCAGGGCAACCCTTTCCACTGGCCCCATTCCCTTTCTTTCTAGCCTCTTCCACCTCTGAGTGCACCACAGACATGATTATATGTTATTAGTGTCTAGGAGAAAAGCATGTGGCAAAGAGCTTCCCACAAAATCATGGCTGATTAAGGATGGAGTGGGGTGAAGAAATCTCACTAACAGCCTGGAATGGACACAGAACATGTATTTCCAACAATCCAGAAGGATCTGGCTTCAGCTGATGAACACAGGACGCTTAACATGGATGCACAGAGCTGGGCCTGCTGGTGAGAGGCTGGCTTCTCCTCACCCTCGCTGCACACCAGAGCCCTGCAACCTCTAAGCTTCTCAGAAGCACCAGGAAGGCATGGAGAGCAGAGGGATACAGCCTGGTAAGGGGAAAGGTGTTGGCCTGGCAACCAAGGCCACTGGAGGCTGAATCCTCTGTGGCCTGCATCAATCACTGCACCTCTGGGCCTCATCAGAAAACGGGCATCTTAAACTCAATTTTTAAAATTGTCACAAAGCTTGCAGACAATATATTAAAAACAGTTACTGCATCGCCAGACATGTAGGCAGCACTTGGTATGTTGCAGTGTCGTTATCGTGATTGCTGCCAGCACTGCTGTCCTTGCTGTGCTGTTGTCCAGGCTGCCCCCCCCAACCCCCTGCAGTCACGTTTCCTCCTTGATTTGGTGTCCTTGCCCCTCTGGGCTGCAGCTGCCCTTCCAGGCTTCCTGCTGTGTTAGTTCCTCCTTTTCTCCCCCTGACCCGATTCATCTCTGGTCCAGATCTTACTGCTGCAGACCAGCTACGCTTCTCTGGATAATTACTCTATACCTGGCACAGGGGAGATGGAGGCAGAGAGATGAATCCATCCTATTTTTTCTACTTTCAAGCAGCTGGCATTAGCGTAGGAAGACTTGGAGGAAAATACATCACTGCACAAGGTGTGATTCAGGCTAGAAGAGGAGTGTGCAGGAGGTATAGCAGCCCAAAAGAGGATTGTTGAGCTCTGCCCAGGATGGGGGCTCACCAGTGAAAAGGGAGGATAATAATAATAATGAGAGAAACCCCAGAGGGATAACTACCTGCCAGGCAGTGTGGGAAGTTCTTTGTTTAGCTTAACTCACATGATCCTTCCAACAAACCTACGAAGTGGGCTCTATTACTAACCCCATCTTGCAGACGCGCAGACAGAGGCCCAGAGGGGTAGTACCCTGCTTGCTGAAGGTCACAAAGTCAAGTGTGCCAGAGCCAGAACTGGAATCCATCCAGCAACTGTGCTGCTCCAGAGATGGTGCTGCTGTCCTCAGGCTGCACTGACTCCCTTTCCAGGAGAATTAAGTGTTTTACAGAGAGAACAACAGGGATGAAAGCAGGCCACAGTGTGCGTGGAAAATGGTGGGCCCTTTTGCTTTGCTGGATCAGTGGGGCATACTCCAGGCACAGCCAGAAGGCTTAATGTGCACTGAGGAATCCTGCCCTGGTTCTGCAGGTATGAAGAAGCAGTCCCTGGAAACTGCCATAACCCCTCTGCAAAAATACAGTTGTGCCCTCTTATCTACAAAATGAGTTCCAACCCACCCAGTGGATGCCTGAAACTGTGGACAGTACTGAACCCTATTGATGTGGTTTGTCCTCAACCGAATCTCATGTTGAGTTGTAATCCCCAGTGCTGGGGGAAGGATCTGGAGGGAGGTGATTGGATTATGGAGACGGACTTCCCCCTTGCTGTTCTCATGATAGTAAGTTCTTATGAGATCTGGTTGTTTAAAAGCGTGTAGCCTTAATCAAGGCTACATGGGGACTAATTGGTATTGGCTCAGCTCATGTGGGCAACCCATGTGGGGTGGCCAGGCTGCTGAGAGGCTGCCAGCCAGGTCCCATGAGGGCCCCTGCTCCAGATTCTCAGCCAGGGCAACCCTTTCCACTGGCTCCCTTCACTCTCTCTCTCTCCTGATCTGCCATGTGAAGATTGTGCCTGTTTTCCCTTCACCTTCTGCCATAACTGTAAGTTTCCTGAGGTCTGCCAGCCATGCTTCCTGTACAGCTTGTGGAACTGTGAGTCAATTAAAGCTCTTTTCTTCATAAATTACCCAGTCTCAGGTAGTTCTTTATAGCAGTGTGAGAACAGACTAATGAACCCATATTTACTATGTTTTTTCCTATATGTACATACCCATGATAACATTTAATTTATAAATTAGGCACAGCAAGAGATTAAGAACAATAAAAAAAAATAAAATAGAACAAGTATAACAATACACTGGTATCACTACTCTCGCACTTGGGGCCATAATTAAGTAAAATAAGGATTATCCAAACACAAACACTGTGACACCTTGACAGATCTGATAACTGAGATGGCTACTAAGTGACTGACCAGCAATTAGCATATACAGCTTGGATACTATGGAAAAGGGAATGATTCATATCCTGGTGGGATGGAGCAAAATTGTGTGAGATTTCATCACACTACTCAGAATGCAGCCCAATTTAAAAGTTATAAATTGTTTATTTCTGGTATTTTCCATTTAATATTTTCAGACCGCAGTTGACTGTGGGTAACGGATACTGTAGAAAGTGAAACTGTGGATGAGGGGGAACTACTGTAGTCATTCCCAAATGCTGAATTCAGTTGTTAGGGTGGCGAGAGACAAATTTAAAAGTAGAGAAGACAGGCAGTGGAGTCAGAATGGAATTAGAGCTATGCATTTGCCAATCAATAGCTCAGTGACTTTGTAAAACTTCCTGCCTCCACCCAAGATTCAGCTTCCTTATTTCTAAGTTAATCATGCCTGCCCTTCTCATGGAGCAACATAAAAAATGGGCTCCATAAGTATCACCTGCTATTGCTATGACTATTATTAGGGAGCTGGTGGCTTTAATGTTCTTTCCTGGCCATGACTTTTATTCCAGACCTCTTGGTTATCACTTAGAAAAAGGAAGATACTAAAAGATGCTCATGAAGTTTGTTAATCATGATCACTTTTGATCCACCTTTTTGCCTTTAATCCACCTAACCACCCTGTGAAGCAGGTGCTCATGTCCTGATTTTATACAGGAGGAAACTGAAGCCCCAAAGTGTTAAATGACTTGACCTCAGTTCATATAGCAAGAAAGCAACAGGGTCAAGATTGGAACCCTGACCTGCTTGACTCTGAAGTCAGAGCCCCCCACCTCAACTGTACCATATAAGATTAATGAACTCAGCATAACCTAGTGTCTCATCAAAATGCCCTTTGCGACCCTACTTGGCCATCTACTATACTTCTATAGGAGCTTAAAGGAATGTAGATGAGATCATGCTATGTGGTTGTCCACTTCATGGGATCCTGGAGCTCTCTTTTCCTGCAAGTTTCTGGGTGGCCTTACTCAAGTCATCTCCTCTCCCTGAGTTTCATCATGTTGACCTAAAAGACGGGGAACACAACTCTGTTCTCCCTTATTCATGAGAATGCCATGGGGATAAAATATATGCTTAAACCATTCAGAACACATGATGATTAATAATTCAATTCCCCGCCTGAACAAAACCTGAAACAGCAAAGTGAAATACACAAAATAAATTAAGCCAAGGGTAATTATTCATTTTGCAAAAGGGTTCTTCACTCCACAGAAGAGACTCATTGATATTTTTTTTTCCCAAGCAGCAGCTATCTTTGGGAATTTAAAATTAAATTCCATTTATACAATTATAGAAAGAATACTAACGATTTTCTGGAGTGCACTTTGAGTGCAATGGGCCATACCTGTGTGTCCTGCCCATGGCATCAGACAAGGCAGTCTAAAGACCCAGAAGGGGTCAGAGAGGAGTGGGACCCTTGCTTTTCTCTAGTTAGGAATTTGAGAAAAAAAGAAGAGAAGCTGGATTATGTGCTTTTTCTGAGGGGTTCCTTTCTCAGCCTCAATTGCAGGCAGATGGTCAGGGTCACGACTAGCTTCCCCAGGAAACAAGAGGATTGCCATTTCCAGTCCCTTCCATCTGGAATATTATACCATTTTATATAATGTGTACATTCAGCTGAACCCAGCTAATTTTCACTTTGCTAATCTCATTTCTGATTATATTCGGGTTTTTTTTTTTTTTTTTTTTTGATGAAGTTTTGCTTTTGTCACCCAGGTTGGAATGCAATTGTGCAATCTCGGCTCACTGCAACCTCCACCTCCTGGGTTCAAGCGATTCTCCTTCCTCAGCCTCCTGAGTAGCTGGGATTACAGGCACCTGCCACCAGGCCCAGCTAATTTTTGTAATTTTAGTAGAGACAGGGTTTCGCCATGTTGGCCAGGTTAGTCTCAAACTCCTGACCTCAGGTGATCTGCCTGCCTCGGCCTCCCAAAGTGCTGGGATTACAGGCATGAAACACCATGCCTGGCCCCCTGCCCTGCTTCTGCTTTATGTTTTCTCTCTCTCTCTTCATCTCTGCCTCTCTTTCTGTTTCTCAACATTGGTTTCTGTCACAGCCTCAGTTTCTCTCTTTGGTCTCTGCTTCTGTTTTTTCTTTCTCACTGTGTGCCTATGTTCTTTACTATTTGTCTTTCTCTATGTCTCCTTTTCTTTTAGAATGCTCTTCAGTAAAAATAACTTGAGTTTAGAGTCAGAGAGGTCCAAGTAAAATCCCCAAATCCATTTTAATTTCCTTATCCACAAACATAAAAGACAAAAATTATGGTCTGCCTACTTTAAGGTTCAATATGAAGATGAAATAAGACATGGCATGTAAAGGTGCCACCAAAAAGAGTACAGTCATTTCCTGTTAAATCAATTTCCCCCTTCCTTTCTTCTTTAAAGTTCTTTTGTTTGTTTGTTTGCTTTTAAGACAAAGTCTCGCTCTGTCACCCAGGCTGGAGTGCAGTGGCACGATCTCGGCTCCTGCAACCTCCGCCTCTTGGATTCAAGCGATTCTCCTGCCTCCGCCTCCCAAGTAGCTGGGACTACAGGCATGCACCACCATGCTCAGCTATTTTTCTATTTTTTAGTAGAAATGAGGTTTCACCATGCTGGCCAAGCTGGTCTCGAACTCCTGGCCTCAAGTGGTTGATCTGCCTCCTTCAGCCTCCCAAAGTGTTGGGATAACGTGCGTAAGCCACCACATCCAGCCTTTCTTAGAGTTCTTTAATTTCCCTTCTTTCTCTTCCCTTGTCTTCCCTTCCATTCACTCCACTGCCTTTGCACCACTCTCAAACAAGCAAGCACACTACAGCCCCCACTTTCTGGCAATGATTTAATTGCAGAACAGTGCAGGTTCCCATTACCAAGGCTCTCATTCTTTTACAAAACACTTTTATAGTACATTTCCTGGGATATGATGGAGAATCATTGTGAGTCATTAAAATTAAGCAACGTGTGTCTAAGCAGCCTGCATCAGGCTTCACTACAGAGTCACGTTTCATTGTTAGGTTCACTTCCGGCCATTGGAGAGCGTGATGGGCTGTTCACACCACACTGGGTAAGGTCACCTGAACTTACCTGAGTTGTGTGGGACATTTTGAATTCGAGATGCCCTGTCCAAAGGAAGAGTCCTGGTGTTAGCAACATAAATCCATACCCCAACTGCCCATCACACCCTCCCATTTTCTGGTAGAAACTCAAACCATCTAGTGAAATTTTAATGAAGAGACCATTCAACATTGTAGCCAAAAGGCAGGGACATAACAGACCATTCATCACAGTAGCCAAAAGGTGGGGACACACACACACATACACACACAAACACATATTCCTCCTTCTATTCAGAGGCCTTTAGTCATCCACGCTGAATCAAATGCTGCCTTCGGTCAAGCAAAGGGAGAGAGGATAGTGTGCTGCAATGGGCAGGCTCCCTACAGGCAGTATCAAATAACCAGAAAAGGCAAGTGCTACTGCTAAGTGCTGCATTTTAAATGGTTTCCTAGAGGTCCCTTCTGCACAGAAATCTGTCATCATGCCTTCCATTTCATCACGATTAAGTCTTTTGTGTGTTAAGTATTGCCAGCATTGGGGGGTTCTTTTTGTCCCTGATTCAATAATTCCCATATGTTGAACACATATCTTTTCCATATAATGTAGCAGGTACTTTGTACTGATAATAATTGTCACAATAACTTACCAAAGGTGAATACTTCTCCCTCTTATTAAAAAAAAAAAAAGCAGAAAATTGAGGCTTGGAGAAATTAAGTGATTTGCTCAAAATTATACAAAATTAGCAGGGGCAGAGCTCCTGCTAAGCCTCCACCAGTGGTTCCCCCTTGCATTCAGGACAAGATTTCAGCCCTGGTCTGAATGATTTCAGTCCTAGGCTCTTTCCATGTTGCCCTGACAGCCTCTCTAAAAAACAAAACAGAGCCCAGCATTCATGCAGCTTGATCATGAGGTCTTGCAAGGGGCCAGTGGTGTCTCTTTTGCTTCTCTCCCTGGCGACTGACTCAATCTTCAGGCTCAGTCAATGTCTATGAAACAAAGACATTAATGAAGCTTATGAGGAACACACATGCCCCAGATCCTCTGCACTGAAACACTTATTTATATGAATGAGTGTACCTTAGCATACCCCTTCAAGACAAGCCCAGAAAAGCAATGCCAGAAACCAGCACCACCTTCACGTGTGGCAAGAGGCCATGCAAAAGGTAATGGCTCAAGTTTGGAGCTGGGAGGATGGGGGTTTACATCCCAAGGATAAAATATTTTGACTGCTTAATATGTTCTCAAGAGGAAGAAAATTAAGCACCATTATGGTAGTGTTGCAACCTCCTCTCTGCCACTAAGTTACTGAATTACGAAATGAACCCTCCCAAAACCTCAAGCTAATCAGGTGTAGAAGGAAGCCTTGGGCCAGATAATCTGTAGGGCTCCTCCCACCCCTGGAGCCTTTTGTTATATGCCTCCACAGTGCCCAGCCCTACTTGTCATCTCAGCAGGGTCTTTAAAGGCTTCTCAGGAGAAGGGGTAGAGAGGCAAAGTTCATTAATTAATATTTTTCCCCTCCACATTTAAGAGGGCATGTAGAATTGTGTAAGGACAGGGTTATCACCTAAAACTGAGTGCCTCCTTGAAGTTTTTGCCTGAGGCGCCTCATTCAGTTCATTCTGGTCCCAGCCCTGCTTGACAAAAGGATCAGCAAAGCTCCATTCACCCTCTCACTTTTATCACATACCTGCTTCAGTGTTTCTCTTCTCCTTTCACCCCGAGTTGTTGTTGTCATCTCCTAGGTCCTATCTTTAGAGATGGTATAAAAACTGGGTCTTGGGCTCAAACACATGGGAGACACAAAACTAGCAGATTCTTCAACTCTGATGTCAAAGCATGAAATCAGTTAACCAGAACCTCCCTGGGGCATAGACAGCAGCTTCTTTTGCTAACTACCTCCAATACTGAGCACAATGCCTGGCACATAAGTGATGCACACTAAATAATAGCAATGAATGAAATGCAATATCTGGATTCTGAATGCTTCTTTCTGCCTTGGCTTTTCCCGCCCTGATCCAAGCTACCACCATCTCTGGCATCACATCAGTCTTCCCATCAGTCTCCCTTCCAACATGTTTACCTCTGTTCCTACAGATGTTTCCTCAGTAGAGATGCCAGAGTGATACTCTTAAAATAGAAGTTAGATGACGTCACCCCTCTGCTCAGACTTCTCCAGTGGTTCCCCACTGCATTCAGGGCAAATGAAAATGCTAATGTTTTTACAATGTTCTGCAAGACCAACTCAGGGGTTCTGGCCCTCTGAAAGCTCTGGGATCCCAACTCCTAATATCCTTCTAATACCCAGTTCAACCTAGCACATTAGCCTCTATGATCTTCCTCAAATATGCAAGGCACAATCACCCCTGTGAGCCTTTGCACAGGCTGTTCCCTTTACCTACACTATGCTTTCCCCAGATACCCACAAGGCCTGCTTTGCTCCCATACCTTTTCGGTTGTGCCTGTCTTGAACAGTCTGCTCAAATTTGCAACCATTTCTGCAACATGTACAGCCCTCTCTTTCTGCAGGCTTCACACACACACACACACACACACACACACACACACACACACACACACAGACACCCCCTCATCTTCTAACATGTGATACACTTTATCATGTTATTCACTATAATTTTATTACTATATATAGTATATACAGCAATACAGTTTCATTACTATAGATACTATATATAGTAATAAAATATGTTACTATATAAAGTATATATACTATATATAGTAATAAAATATATAAATTACTATATTTAGTATATACAGTAATAAAATATATTTAGTAAATAACATGATAAAGTGTATCACATATTATATATAGTACATTATGTATTTCTACATATTCATATACTGTATATATGTATATACAGTATATATGTATATATAGCACTTTATATATGTATGTATGTACTATATATAATGTACTATATACAGTATACTTTATATAGTATGTACATGATATATATATATATTTTAACTATATTACTATATATATTTTAGCTCTGTGCCTGTCCCCTGCCCCGCAAGAATGTAAGTTACATGATGGCAGAGATTTTTTTGTTTTGTTTTGTTTTGTTTCTTCTGTCAGAGCCTCACATCCTGGTTAAATTAGGTGCTTGATAAATATACACTGAACGTTGAATGAACAAATACATGAATGAATGAATAAATACCAAAGCCATGATTTTCAACTTGGACATCAAAGCATTAAATGAATTCAATAGACCAGGAATTGGCAAAATTTTTCTGTAAAGAGCCAAATGACAAATATGTTCAGGTTTACAAGCCACAGGGTTGTGACTACTCAATTCTGATGTTGTAGCACAAATGCTGTCATGGACAATATGTAAGCTAATGAGCATGGCTGTGTTTAAATAAAAACTAATTTACAAAAAAAACAGCAGTTGGCCTATAGGCTATAGTTTGCTGACTCCTGCACTGGACTAAACACTATTAGGTAAGGCAGTGGGTCTGAATTTTCTTCCTGTTGAATATCAGTACATAAACACAGCACAGTATCTAACACAGCATTGCCACTCAATAAATATTTTGAATGAAATGAAATATATATGAAATGTAGTTCTGCTCTTCACTCTGTCACAGCACTGTCTAAGTGAGGTTGTTGCAACAATGGAAATGCTCTGTATCTCTCCAATATGAAAGCCTCCAGCCAGATGTGACTGCTGAACACTTCAAATATGGTGAATGTGACTGAGGAGCTAAATTTTACATTTTATTTCATTTTAATTAATTTACATTTTAATTAAAATGGCCAATAATGGCTAACAGCTACTGGATTGGACAGTGGAGTTCTGTCACATAATTCTCTTGCTTCTTGATTCAGTTCTATTATCTTCCACCCCCACCAGAGGAAGCCTTCCCTGATTGCTAAGGCTCACAATAACTTTTTTAGGATATATTCATTTCACTCAATCCATGTTTTAGTCACAGCTATAATAATACCGAATGTTTGTTGAGTTTTAAGTACCAAGTATCGTGCTCAGTGCATAATACACTTTATCTAGCTCAGTCCTTATAATTACCCTCCAAGGACTGCCATGTTGATATTCTTACCACTGTTTTACCTCTGAGAAAAACAGAAGTGTAGGAAGGGTTAGCAAAGTGTCCAAAGGTGTGCAGCACCCAAGTGGGCTGGGACTTGAATCTTCATCCATTTGAATCCAGAGTGCAAATTCTTGACCACCACGAGATGCTTATTAAGTGTAAACACTTGTGTTAGTACAAGTTTCATGTGTGCACATGTTATCTATCCTTCAAGAGATCAGGAATCAGTGGTCTTCCTCATTCTACATATTTCAAAGCCAGAACACTGGCTTTCAATAAAGATTTTCAGTATACAGAATTTCAGAGCTGGAGAGTACTCAGGGAAAATCTAATGGAAACGCCCTTTGTATTATAAATAAAGAATATGAGGCCCATAGAGAAAAGGGAATTTGTCAAAGGTCATACCATGGGTAAATTACAACGCTGGGATTAGAGGCCATGGAGTTTTTCTCTGAATTCAATATTTCATCTTTCATGCACTCATTCCACCATTCATTTTTAAACATCAACAGTGTGTTAGACAATGGGTTGGGTATGAGGAAAAAGCAGTGGATAATGCAGAGACAATCTTTGCCTTTATAAGGCACACAGTTTTTTAGATAGCTAGCAATTGAACAAAGAATGACATAAATAAATGTATCATTCAAGGTTGTAATTATGTGCTGATAGCATAGGCTTGTGGTTTAGAGGGTAAATTCTGAGGCCAGACTTCTAGGTTTCAAATCTAGACACCATAACTTCCTAAATGACTTTGGAAAAAATGCATTAACTGTGATTTAGTTTCCTCGCTTGTAAAATGAGACAATAACACTATTTCATTACATTAATTCTAAGGCATGCAACTTCTCACATTTTATTTTTATTTCCATTTTTATTTTGTTTATTTTTACATATAGAGTCTCACTATGTAACCCAGGTTGGATTGCAGTGGTGTGATCATAGCTCACTGACACTTTGAACTCCTAGGCTCAAGCACTCTGCTCACCTCAGCCTCCAAGTGGCTAGGACTACAGGTGCATGCCACCATGCCTGGCTAATTTTCTTAAATTTTTTTAGAGACAGGGTCTCAGTATGTTTCCCAAGCTGGTCTTGAACTCCTGGCCTCAAGTGATCCTCCCACCTTGGCCTCCCAAAGTGCTGGATTACAAGTGTGAGCCACCACACCCAGCCCCCATATTTTAATATTCCTAAAATGAGGACTTTTCTGATAATTATTAGTATAGTATGGTATAGTATGATTATTATTATTGGCATCATTTTTTCTTAGTGGTACATAAACTATATACACATGCATATGTGTCTTAATTTATTTAAAATATAATAGCATCTACCTCATATAATTATTGAGAGATTAAATGAGATAATATATGTGAAGGCTTTGAAGAGTGGCTGACACAGTTACCACTGTATAAATGTGCACCATTATTACTATTTACTATAAAGGAACAATAGCACTAATGGAGCATAATGCATTGGGGAAATAAACTAGTACAGAAAGTCACTTCCTTGAGGAAGTGACATTTTAAGTTGAAACAAGAAGGATAAGGAGGAGTGAACCAACTAAAGAATATAGTTTATAAGAAGTGGGGCTGGATGAGGAACAGATTGTCCCATGCAGAAGAAACAGCACCATCACTAATGCTATTACATTGGCTAGAAGAAATGGCTCCCCGTTAACAAATACGAAACTCTTTACAACATGGCTTTATATCCTAATAGCACTCTCAATTCCAACCTAGGCTTCATTATTATATTTTTTCCCATACATTTTTTTATTGATAATATATTTATTGTAAGGTTTTGCATGTAAATTTAGAACCTTCCTGGATTTATTTTTTAAATAGTAGGACATATGCCATTTTTAGAAGACCAATATATTTTTTAACACATTTTTTAGATAAAATTAAATATAGTCTCTAATTTAAATGTCAGTAGATTATATCTATGATGTTAAAATCTGGTTTTAAAAGCAGAGCTCTTCCCTTTTTTGGTACCTATAATCATCAGAAATACCTCAGGCTACCTTCTTCCTATATGCAGCTTTGTGGTGTGAGATTTCAGATCTCTGACAACCTTTTTTCTTTCAAGTTCAGAAGCAAAGGTTGCCTTGGACTTTCAATGGGACTGGCAAGTTCCCAATAAGAAAAAGTTTTCATAGTCTCTTTTGTAGTTTACCCTAACCTTCTTGACCTTCTAAATTTTTGAACAGTCAGGCCTGTTGCTTGCTTTGCAGGCTCCCTGAAATTTTATGACCTCTTCCTAGACACAGATTGTCCTTTCTTAAAAGACCTTAAACATCTTCTACAACATAACATTTTACAACACATTTAAACCAAATATATCAAGACTACCAAACAGAGATAAAAAGTAGTTTCCCTACAACTCATACATGCTGTCACAGTTCCTTCTGCCTCTCAGTTCTGTATTGTTTCCCTGCCCTCAATTTAATTCAGTATTTTTGTTTTTTTCAAGTCAACTTATTCTGTAAATTCTTTGTCCAAAGGATTCATGCCTGCCTCTGAGAATTCTATACAAATACCTATCAAAGGGGGAATCCCAGAATGCCTTTCTTTTCTCAATGCTAAGCAAATTTCCTCACATGCTAACTCCTTAAAACAGTAGCTTGGCCAAATCCCAGAGGTAATACTTAGTAAATATATGACCTTAAGAATGTCAATCAACTACTTTAAGACACAGCTACTTGTATTGAAGCAACAATAACTACCTAGAAGTGTTATTATAATAACTGAGAATAGCTATATAAAGTCTTTGCATGGTGTTTGGTACACAATAAGTGCCTAATAATTTTAGATGTTGTTATTGTCACTTCAGTGTTCATGTACTTCTTGATATCTCACTAAAATTCCATTGTACCTCTTTTTAACTATTAGCCATATTTGGCTGTTTTCTAACACTCCATCTGCTATATATAGATAATGAATCTGCATCAAATGGATTAATCTGATGAGAGAAATGGGATTTATGAGTTACTGACTTGTTCCATGGAATGTAAGCAGAAAACTTTGGTTTCTTGTCGTTTCAATTACTTTTGTTGGAAAATATTTTAAAAAGCTTAATTCCGTTATCTTTCATGTCTGAATAACAAGGTATCATGTTCATTAATCGATAATAAATTTAGATGAGTTCTGTTTAATTCAGGTTCTAGTAAAGTTCATGACAAATGAGTGGTGAGGTGGAGAGCAATATGGGTTCTGAGGATCAGAGGGACTCGTTTCATGGAGGATATCCCCAGTTGAGGCTCTCTGGACTCATTTGTATATGACTAATTCTAAACATATAAAGGACAGAGTTTACCTTATTTGAGTTCAGAAAAGACCAGTGCTGCCCAAGTCAGAGGAGAAGGTGAGTTTCAGAAAAGGATTAGGTATCTCTGAGAAAGTCTTTATTTAGCAAACACACACTTTAGCCAGTGTTGTCAGCACCCTGAGAACTCTCCATGGTGCTGACACAAGAAGCCTAGACCTTACTCATTGAACAAGCCTTGACACTTTAGCAGCTGAAACTTGATTTTCATCCATCCATCCATCCATCCATCCATCCATCCATCCACCCATCCATTCATCCATCCAAGAAAAGATGTATTGATACAGGAACTGTTTCATTTCCAGATACAGCAATAAACAAGGTGAGCAAAGACCAAGACTTTCTATAATGTATATACCCATATACAAATATCCCCTCTACAGTCTGCCAAAAAGTTGGTTCTCTATAAACAAATACCAGCATATTTTACTGTGGATTTTACCTACTCATTGCCATACTTCAATATATATGCTCTACCACCTAGAAAGCCCTAAAGATACCATTCCCTTCAAAACAGGGAATTTCTCCATCACTGTAGATTCTTGGAATTTATAGCTTCATAAAAATCCAGTATCCCTTTAAACTTTAGTAACATAGAGCTCAGCAAATACTAGAAACAATCTGTAAACATTAGAAATATTTAGTACAATATAAGATTGCTATATGACATAACCACATACAGTGTATTCTCATTTCATATCTTACTACAAATGAAAAGTGGCTGCTGAAGACATGGAAATAAACTGAATGTAATGGTGAACAATGACTGAAGTTCATATCAATTGTGGAAATAAAATTCAATTTTCTATAAATGCCATTTACAAATTGTTTCAATCATACTTACATGCTAAGTTATCAGTGCTTAAAAGGTCATAGAAACATGGATTTTGAGCTGGAGAATATCCTAGAAATTATTTAGACTTTTAATTTGTATCTTGCCACTAATTTACGGTGTGACACAGGGCAATGTGCTTAGCCTTGGTGGGTCTTGGTCTCCTCATTTTATTACACTAGATGATGGCTAGGAACTCTTCTTGCACTAAAAGTATGTCCCCACTCATTGCTTTGTTGAAGAAAAGGAATCTGAAGTTCACAGTGTGTGACATACTCAAGGTCGAATGGCAAATTTATGGCAAAGTTGACATTAGGGTTGAAGGTTGAAGGTTAATAATTATTTTCTTTCTTTCGTCTTTCTTTCTTTTCTTTTTTTTTTTTTTTTTGGACAGTCTCACTCTGTCACCCAGGCTGGAGTGCACTGCTGCAATCTCAGCTCACTGCAACCTTCGCCTCTCAGGCTCAAGCAATTCTTGTGCCTCATCCTCCCAAGTAGCTGAGATTATGGGCATGTACCACCACGCTCAGCTAATTTTTGTATTTTTAGTAGAGACAGAGTTTCATAGTGTGGGCCAGGCTGGTCTCGAACTCCTGGCCTCAAGTGATCCACCTGCTTTGGCATCCCAAAGTGCTGGGATTACAGGAACGAGCCGCCATGCCTGGCCAGCAATTTTTTTCATTGCAAAAGTTCAGAAGTCACACAAGGACTAAATAAAAGTTCAGCAGATAGAAATGTCTAGCTTACTCTAAATTCCTCCTTCAGCTGGTTAGCTACTAGAGGGCAGAGACAATATCATATTATCTTCTCACATAATGTAATGTTATGCACATTGTTGGATTAAACACCTCATGAAATATTTATTGAATTAATAAGTGAAGACACACATGACTGAATAAATGATTATAGAAATAAGAGAAAACCTTGTATTGGGTTTCCACCATATATTATGCACTGCACCAGTGCATTTTAAATTTTATTTTTCATCTCATCCTTAGAATAACTCTGAAAAGTTGAAATTATTCTTCTCATTTTTATAGTTATAAAAAATAAGGCTTGAATATGCTAAATGACTTACCCAGCTCCCTACAACCAGGAAACAGAGAAGAGAGAATTTAAACCTGGCTGTGTCTGACTCGGGAAGATATTCCAATTCTACTCTGGTTCACTGCATGCTTGAATGAATGAATAAACATATGAAAGAATGAGTTAGTGTTCTGCTGCCATTTGCTTTATGTGTTGTAGACCATATTGTCAAAGGTTTTATTTACAGAACTTGGTGTGATGCCACAGATGTGTAGAACTTTAATAAAGCTGTTTCACAATAAGACATTACCCACATTGATATTCTTGAGAGTCAAAGCCTAATGATTTAAACTGTTTGGTGTTGCATTTTATTGGACCAGAGCAAGTAGTCCTTGGATGTTCACTTTCTGTCCTCAGAGAGATGAAGATAATGGTAGTCTATCCTGGGAAGGAGCATAATGTCACTCTGGTGACATGTTCAAGCCTCCACTAGCCACTTTTTTGCCTTGGTCTTTCATTGGTTTGTTCTCATCTCATCCAGTGTTGTGCTGGTAAATGTTTAATGATTATCTTTCTGAAAAAAATAAACTCTGATTTTGTTGCATTTACCAATTGTGTTGGTGTAAACATCCTCACCATAGCATATTTTCAGGCTATCAACATGCCATCACTGAACAAAGAGTTGGGAAAAGATGTTAACAGTCAACTCTCATGACGCCATGTGAGCTGGCTCCAGCACATCACAGATCTAATTCCAGAGTCAGCCCTGTGGGTGGCACTAATTGTTGAAATCCCTGGAAAAACACACTGGAGATGGGCTGTAGCATGCAGCCAGGAAAAGTTGGCCAGGTTCATCTGTGCACCAAGACAATTATATATGTGTTTCAGCTGTAGCATCTTCTCCACTTTCCTTCTCCTTCCCTGTCACTTGGGAGAAAAAATTTTTCTTATCAACACATCCAGAAAAGCTTTAAGGAATGATAACCAGTGCTTTGACTCCATGACTCTGTCCAGCTCTACAGATTTGACTCACAAAGGAGAGATCTCTTTAAAAGAAGCTAAGCCACTTTTGACATATCAAGACCTAAATATACATAGGGCTTCAGGGTTTAGTTTTTCCATGACTTTCCCCAAATTCTAATTCCTGATGGGAAGCAAAGAGTGAAGAAAGTTCTAGCTGTTCTTTTAGGGAGTTAGATGCTCTCCAAAACAGGTGGACTCATCTGCTTGTGAGAACAGATGTTCTCAAAGTCTTTGGATCCTTACCTTTTAATGACCTCTCTTCATATTACCTTCCCAACCTCATCCCCTGCCACTCTCCCAGTGCTCTGCCTGCACCTCATTCTCCAGATGGCAGCACAAACTGCCCTCTGAGTCCTAGAATCATTCTAAACTTTTCTCTTTTTCAAAAAATCAAGTTCCCTCTGCTAAAGCACCCTCCGTACTCATAGTCCCTATTGATTTTACAAAGCTGAGCTAAAAGGTCATCTTCTTCATGATGTATCTCCTGAAATTCCCATCTAGAATACATTTCTCCCTGTTCTTCAGGCATGAGGCACTTTGTTAATGCATTGCTCTTGATTTATACTACACTGCGTTTTTGATAATAGCTATATATGAGCAGATTGTTTTTATACCTGTGAGAATGTAAAATCCATGAAGGCAAGAACACTGTGCAATTTGTCTGTGATTTCCCATAACACTCAACACACCGACTTATGAGTTGCAGAATTAAGAAAATCTTGCTTGAATTGAATCTAATGAATTGAACTAAATTTTACAAAGTGGATCTGAGTTAAGCCCCATGAAAATATATTTATGGATCTTATGTTCTGATGTCAATTTTCTACCTGTAGACAGTCCTATCCATTTATGCCTTCAGTGACTTATAAGAGCAAGGTGCTGTGCTGGGCATCACGGTGGAAAGAATATAGGAATAGATATGATCTCTGGCCCTAAGGAGTTGACTTTCTAGCAGGGGAGATAAATTTTCAAACAGTAACTCAAGTTTTAATCTGGTTTTTAGTCAACAAAGAACTCTGATGATTCTGTAGAAGAAGTAATCCATTCTACTGAGAAGAAGTAAGAAGAAATTAAATGAGTAGGATTGTGGAAGGTAGATGATTAAAGGATGGAAGACATTTCAGGTGGAGAGACGAGTCGAACTCTAGTCAGAAAGTGAAACTACATGGGGATGTTTGGGAAATAATTGTGAGTATGAGCAAAGTAAACAATGGAAAGAGGGATGCTGTTGGAGATGTGTTGGAATAAGAGAGTAAGACCAGGGTATCCTAGAATTCAGATACGTGGATGCTGCACAGTTGTTGGCGACCCAGTTTTTCTAGATCTGCAAAATATTTAACGTGAGTTCTTATGTGAATGGATAAAAGGGGAAAAACTAGAATTGGTATATGCAATTGTTTCAAGAAGCATCAGGAGGAAAATTCTGTTCTTCCTTCCTGCTTGTATTATTCTTTGTCTCTTAATTACATGTCAGGCATTATGCTGAATTTTAAAGATAGCAAGAAAAGTGAAACAGACATCTTGAACCTCCCTCCTTGCTCCAACAAAGTTTACAGTCTGGTGATAGTTCCAGACAAGGAAAGAACAATGACTCCATAGAGGAACAAAGCCATGACATATGGAAGCACAGAAGGCTATGACAGTAGGTGGGAGGGCCCCTTCATCTGTTCAGGGCTAGGGAGAGGGGTTCAGGAATGCCACCTGTGGGAGGAAAGGTGTTTGGGCTGAACGTGTAGGAAATAAAAAGAAGCCCCTGCTCTCCCATTAAAAGGAAAAAGACATTTTCAAGAGGAAGAAACAGCCTGTGAAACGGACAGACGCATGTGAGGGGATGGTGCCTTCAGGAAACTGCACATGGGTGGTGTACCTAGAACCCAGGACACAAGGCAAATACAGGCAGAAGATGAGGTGAAAGAAATAAACACGGTTTTGTGAAGATAATTAAACTAACAAATTTGGCATCGCCTGTGAGTGCAGAACACGGGTGGACTATTTGGGAGTGTTCAGAGCCTTGCTGCAACAGGGTAGTCCTTGAGCCAGAAGCACCAGCAATAGCTCCCAGCTTGTTAGAAATGCAGAACCTCAGGCTTCATTCCAGACCTGCTGAGGCTTCAGAAACACTGGTTGAAGGCATGGAAACCTGGCTTTATATCCTGGCTTTGCAGTTTGCCAGCTGTGTGATCTTCGTCCTGTCCCCTGTCTTCTCTGGGTAGCAGTAGAATCAGCCATGAAGTTGAGGAGGTGGACCTAGTGGATTCCAGTGATATTTCCAGCTCTAAAGAGTGGTGTGTGTGTGTGGGGGTGTGTGTGTGTGTGTATTTAAATCTAGAGGCTATTGGTGGAAGAGTGCCTTATTTTTCAAACTGGCTAACACATATTTTGGAAGACCCACTGTTTAGAATTAGGCCCTCAAGCCTGTGTCTAATGGAGAACAGCATTAGAAACCACAAACTTGCACCTGAAAGCAGATCAGCTGGGGAACTAGAAGGTCAGACCCACAGGCACTCACCACTTGTCTACTGGGCTTCACAGATGGAGGCAAGGAAGGGGACCCCTTCTGTTCCCTTCCACAAATAATCTTGCCTCCTTTTCAAGGAAAAAAAATGGAAAAAAAAAATCTAAGGGGCCAGATGCAGAGATATATAATTCCACAAGGGCTTACCTGGCTTTTGGGTAAGAATATCCTAGAATTTGTGTTTCTTTTCACGTGTGTGTGTGTGTGTGTGTGTGTGTTTTGTGGGTTGGGGTACTGGTTAGGGTGGCAGTGACTTAAAGCTTAAATATCTTGATTTAAAAAAAGAAGATTAGCTGTCTGGTCATATGATGCGTAAGAGCTGTGTTGCACTTTCACATAGCTTCTCCAGTTGGCTTATTTATTGATTGATTGATTTTTGGGACAGGGTCTCACTCTGTTGCTCAGGCTACAGTGCAGTAGCATGATCATGGCTCACTGTAGCCTCGACATCCAGGACTCAAGCAACCCTCCCACCTCAGCTTCTAGAGTAGCTGGGACTATGGGCATGTGTCACCATGCCTGGCTAATTTTTGTATGTTTTTGTAGAAACAAGATTTCACCATGTTGCCCAGGCTGGTCTGGGACTCTTGGGCTCAAGCGATCCACTTGCTTCAGCCTCTCAGTGCTGGGATTACAGGTGTGAGGCATCGCACCTGGCCCAGTTGGCCTACATAAAGGCTACAAAAAATATGTTGAAACAGGCTCCTGACTAAACAATTAGAGGGAATGGTGGTTATAAAGCCAAATCATGGCCCTACCTGGCAGAGACATAAAAGTTAACCTGGAGAAGTCCTCTCCTTACTTCTGAACAGGTGTCCCATTGAGAGGTGAAGAAATCCTCAAATAGAGGGAGGAGATCCTTGACCTGGGCTACTACACTGAGCACTGAGACCTCTGACCTCTGCACAGAGGCTGTTGTCATGGTATTCACATAACCAGTTTTTCGTGCAAGCCAGCCAGACTCTTGTGAATGGAGAGAAAGATGAAGTTCCAGAGAAAATAGAACAATAAAAATTATAGGGGGAAGCAGAAGACTGACAGTAAGGAAACCTGAGGTTCTAATCCTGGCTTCACTTGTAACTTGCTTTGAAACCTTGGCAAGTTCCTTTTTCTTTCTAGCTCCTGTTCTCTATTTGAGGACAATAAGAACATCATTTATTGAGTATCAACTATGAATAAGATACTACCCATTTAATGAGCATTTAGTATAAATAAGATAGTGTCTCATGAGTTTAAATGCCATCTAGATGCTGTAGACTAGCAAATTTCTATCCCCAGCTAAGACTCTTCTTTGAATTTGAGTTGTGGACCTGTAGTTGATTTTTTTTTTTTTTTTTGAGACACAGTCTTGCTCTGTCACCAGGCTGGAGTGCAGTGGCATGATCTTGGCTCACTGTAACCTTCACCTCCCGGGTTCAAGCAATTCCCCTGCCTCAACCTCCTGAGTAGCTGGGACTACAGGTGTGCGCCAGCAAGCCCAGCTATTTTTTTTTTTTCTTTTTGTATTTTAGTAGAGACAGGGTTTCACCATGTTGGCCAGGATGGTCTTGATCTCCTGACCTAGTGATCCACCTGTCTTGGCCTCCCAAAGTACTGGGATTACAGGCGAGAGTTCTTATAATTTTATGTTGTCTTGGCACCCATTTAAAATACAAGTTTAATTTTTTCCATCAGAAGTAGGGCTCAGTCACCCTTGACAAAATTTATAGTTCTACACTTCCCTCCATTTCCTCAATGTGGTCAATCCAGGTACCTGCCTGCAATGGAAATGACACAGCAAAGGTTGCTGCCTGGACAACAGAAGTAGACCACCACACCAAAATGGCCCAAGCCAGTGGCCAGAGATAAGAACTTAGAGGCATCTTTCCCACCTAGCAGATGGGCTTCCTGCTTTCCTGTCGCTTCCTTTACAGGTATTGTTCAGATATTTGCTCATGAACTTAAAGTGACCCATATCCTATTCCCCAGTACATACTTCTCTCTTTCTCTCTGCCTGATTCTTCACTCCTGTCTTGCCTCCTGTGACCCAGGGACAGAAGATTGCCTTCCTGACTCAGGATCTGAAGGTAATTAATCCTTGAACTTGTTTCCTATTGTGGTGTTTAATTGAATCTGTGCCTTCTGTTTGAAGAAGCAGGGGCTATCCTAGGCCCTTGATGTTGAGGAGAACACAAGTGCAGGCTCCCAGCACCAGACTGATGGTCAGGCAGGCATTAACTGCGCACAGGTTAGATAAACCACCAAGGGTGGCAGCCAGTGTAATCAAACTTCCTGTGTGAGGGACTCCTGGGTCACCATCAGATAACCAGATCTTAGGCTACCCACCAGGTAAAAGAAGTATCCCGTGAAGGGCACACTGTAAACACCCACACCCAGCCCCACTTTATTTCCCATTTTGGCAGGGTTGCTAGAGGTTCTACTACTGGAACCCCAATTTAGCAGGGGGCTCTTAGATTAGGACCCAAATGCCCACTCTCCATTGATGTTTAGTAGTCATCTTGAACTTACACCCAAAACAGCACTCTTTATCTTCCTCACCTAACCCTGACCTACCCACCGCATCCCCTGACTCAGTAAATAATAACTCAATGTGTCCCATTGTTCAGACTGAAAAATTTGGGATAATCTTTGACTCCATTCTATTTCTTGCATTCTATTCTCAGTAATAAATTCTGTTGAGGGTATACTCTTAAATATATCCAGAATCTGATCACTGTTCACCATCTTCTTCTCTTACCTCCATGGTCCAAGCCACTACCAACCCTTGCCTAGATTAGAGTAATAGGACCTTTGAACACCCCTGAATCAACTCACCACACAGCAGCCAGAGTGGTCCTATTCAAATGCAGTTCATAGCATGTTGCTCCTTTACTCAGAATCTCCCAAGGACTGCCCATCTTCCTCAGAGTAGAATCTGAAGTCTATATTACACTATACAAGGCCCTGAGGACCACCATGCCCCCAAACTTCTTCTTCTCAGCTTTCTTCTCCTACTCCCCTTCTTTCTCACTCTGCATCCTGGCCCCACTACTAGTGCTAAATAAACAGCACATTAGGCCGGGCATGATGGCTCACACGTGTAATCCCAGCACTTTGGGAGGCAGAGATGGGCGGATCATGAAGTCAGGAGTTCAAGACTAGCCTGACCAACATGGTGAAACCCCCCATCTCTACTAAAAATACAAAAATTAGCCAGGTGTGGTGATGCGTGCCTGTAATCCCCACTACTCAGGAGGCTGAGGCAGGAGAATCGCTTGAACCTGGGAGGCGGAGGTTGCAGTGAGTCAAGATCACGCCACTGACTCTTTTACCTCCTTCTGCCTGGAACACATCCCTCGGATATTGACATGGTTTATTCTCCCATCTCAAGGTGCCTGCTTAAATGTCATCTTCTCAGAGAGGCCTCCCCCGACCACTTTCTGTATGATGAAACTCCACCAAACTCCCAGCTTAGCACTCCACAGGCTTTGTACATCATTCTTTTCCCCCACACCAGCATCTATCATCACCTCACAGAGTCATATAATTTACCTGCTTGTTTGACCACTGCAGCACTGTCCCACAGAAATTTTCAGAGTGATGAAGACAGTCTATATCTATAATGTGCAACAATGTAGCTGCTAGTGTGTGGCTATGGAACACTTGAAATCTGGGTGGTATGACTGGGAAAATGAATGTTTACTTTCATTTAATTTCAATTAATTTAAAATAAAATGCCACATGTAGCTAGTGGCTAACATATTCCACAGTGCATGTTTAGTGTCTATCCCACTAGCATGTAAGCTTCATGAGGGTGGAGATTTTGCATATTTTGTTCACTGCTGTCTTCCCAATACCTAAAAATATGCCTGGCTACTAAAGAAATACCTGTTGAGTGAATTAATGAATATGCTATGAGATTTCCACACAGCATCTCATTCAATCCTAATGACAGTTTTGTGGGTTGGGTGCTATTTTCATTCTCTTGTACTGAAAGGTATCAGTGTCTTGCTCAAGATCACCCAGCTAGTACCAAGAAGATAGGCTCTGAATGCAAGGATATCTGAAGTGCAGACATTTTGCTTGTCTGGAGCTAGGCCAGATGTTCTCCGTGGTCCTTTCTTACTCTGAGAGTCTGTGGTTCTCTAAGAATTTCCTCCCTTGAAAGGCAATGGCAGCACATAGATTAGTGTTAATTAGATTGATGGGCCTTCTTATCCAGCCACTTGTCAATGGCTCAGAATCCACGGTTCTTCAGGTAGAGGGAGCACAGTGCCTCTTTCAACCCAGCCTCTCCCACCTTCTATCCCCATCCTGGCTCCCACGGCTCACCGGTTTCTGGGTCGCAGAGCTGCTCACAGGCATCTGTCGTCCTTTGTCCACAGAGGTCCCTTACCCATGGGGAGGTGGCATTGATTTGGTAATACAGGGAAAGCTTGGCCGGGTTTAACCAGTCGGAGATGTCCAGGTAGCTCCCTTCACTCACCACGAAGCTGCTTCCTGTGGGTGAACAGAGAGACAGATACTTTCTTACTGATTTTAAGGTCTTAGCTGATGCTACAGAACACAGAGAGGTGCGTACAAGCCACATTCCCCAGGTCACCTGATCTCATTTGTCTAAGTGCACTTGCAATGCGCCCGTCGTGGTGTTGCAAGCCCATAGGGAGATAGAGGCAAATCAAACATGGGAGATAATTCAACCTAGTGATGAAAGATAGGCCCTTAGGACTGAGAGGGAAGTAAGGTCAAATTCAGGATCTGCCTTTACTAGGCATTGACTTTGGGCAAGTCACACAGTGCCCCTGGGTCTTGGTTACTTCCTCTGTAAAGGAGAACATTAATGGAACCTACCTCATGGAGTTGATAGGGGAATGAAATAAATTCATGTAGATAAAATGCTTAGCTGGCACCTGACTTATTCTAGGAAATAATGATTAAACATTAAACTTCAAAGGAAAAGAAAAAAGCTAATGTCCCTGTCACTCAGGTGTCTCCTCTGGAACAGGGGTCATTGATGTCCACAGGGGCCAGGTGGCTAACATCAATAGGAGAGACTGGCTGAGTGTGAAGGAAATAGCATCCAGGCCTCCTCACCTAGCTTGTGTTGTTTGCTTTTGTTTTATTATGAGAAAGACAGAAAGATATAGACAGACAGACTGAGATAGAGAAAACAGAGACAAAGTGAGATTTCCAAAGAAATCCCCAGCACCTCTAAGGAAAAGAGCAGCACTCACCCAAGAAAAAAATGCCCTGATGTGGCAAGACAATAGGGAGAAGGAGAAGGTGGGGTTTGGGATACAATAAACACTGTAGGCTCCATTAAAATGGAGCAGCTATGACTCAGCTCTAGCAGCTCTTGCCACATGGAACTAAAGGCTAGTGGCACTAGATCTTCAGATTTTCTTCAGGAGAAGCTAAACATTAACATTTTATTATTATCAACCAATTTTTCAACATTTCTGATGGCTAACATTTCTTCTTGAATACTTGCGTAAGCCAATATTTGCTCTAAAATATTCCTTATCCCACATATATGTGGAAACATACATATATGTATATGGTACTATATTACATATAAATGTATAATAATCTATGTAGATAGATATTCCACACACATACACATGTACACACACATATATATACACACACACTTTTTTTGGGAGGCAAGAAACAGAAGCCCATTCAGGATGGCTGCATGTAAGTTGCAAATGGTGAGTGTATGCATGTATAGCAATAAAACAAAACAAAGACAGAATTTCACAGGGGGAAAAATATGTACCCAAAGAGGACCAGGCTTCACAAAGCTGGACAGGGAGTGTGAGTCTAGATTGATGGCAGATCTAGAGACTGCAGCAGCAGGAGACTTTAAATTGTATTTTATAACTAACATGACTCAGCTTCCCTCTTTGTTTCTACCTCACTGTCAAGTAAAAACAAAGAAACACATCTTTGTGTATGTAATTCAAGTTCTCCAAAGACAGACTCAGTTAATAAGAATCATATGGGTTCTATGGAGGTCTATCTGTCAGGTCACATCCTACTCTGCTGGCTGACCTATGGTTGGACTCCTCTTGGCTCCGGTGCACAGCTGTGGTCCAATGAGCAATGGCCAGGGAGGCAGGATCACATCAGACCACACCTGGCTGTCTGAGCATCTAAGACTGTGGGAGGAGAAGTTTCCCTGGAAATAGTAAGGATATGATCAGCAATGATTATCTTCTCTAATTCACACAAATCATATGATTTCTGTCATCCTATGCAATAAATCCCTAAGTAAAGGCACAGTGAACAACATAATTTTGGTGCAAAAGAAAGAGGGGTCTTTGTGAAGCAGGGGAAATAGACAGTGTCAGGACTGAGATAAGGAAATGACCACATTTCAAGTTGGCCCTAAAGTCCTTGGCAGCTAAAGCAAAAAAGGAAGGAGTCTGTTGGATTCCATATTTCAAATTTCTGGCAGGAGAAGATATGCAAATCTATCTGCAAAGCCATATTTCCCCCCCTGGAAATAAGCCCAAGCAGAAACATGTCACATGGGTCCTTGAGGAAGGCACAGAACATCAGTATCAACTACAGATTTTTCTTTAAAAAAGCACAGTCATGCTGTTTAAATGGATAATTCTTGTATTTATTCTCACTAAAGACTGAAAGATGGATATTGAATTGTGTCCCAGGGCTGAGTTTGGTTAATCCCTCTACTTCAGGAAAGCTACACAGTGCAGTGATAAAGAGAATAGAATCAGCAAGATAAGAGTTCATATCCTCACTTTTTAACTTACCAGCTCTGCAAACTTGGGCAAAAAAACAAACCCTCAGTTATCCTATATGAAAAGTGTGATACCAATTCCCCTTTCATAGGTTGATATAAAGATTACATAAGACAATGCATTTGTCTTAGGTCAGAATCACCAGAAAACAGACTCAGAGGCAGACACAGGCATTCAGGATGTTTTGGGGTACATATTCTTGTAAGAGGATGAGCAAAGTGGGATTGGGCAAAGGGAGAGGTCAAACTGACATACAGCAAATCCCTCAGCTGATCCCATGGGGAGCTCTGGGGCTGGGATGGTCCTTCAGTGATGTTCCAAATCAAGACAAAGATGTTAGGACTTTCTATCCTCACATTGGCCAGTCATAAGCTGTGAGCTATCCCTGGAGAGGGGACATAATCTTGTGTGAAGTGGTCCCTTTCAAAGGAAGGCATTTCTCAAAAAAAGAACTCAGCTGGGAGTGGTCAACCATCCACATTTCTGGAAGCTGGGGAATAAGTGCTCAGGTGCTGACTGGAAACCTGAGTGCAGCATCACAATGTCCACTACAAGCTCTGTGAAATCTCAAGGAACAGGAGCTATTTTGATTATCATTTTGAGTTCTTATGAACTTAGAAGCTCTAAATGCAATACCAGTAAACAGATTTCTCTCAATTATGAGAAATATGGGTCTCCATGGAAGAGATTGGCTTGAAAGCAGGCACAATAAATGGAAAGTTTGCGTCCTCCCAAATTCCTATGTTGAAACCTAATCCCCAGTGTGGTGATATTTGGAAGTGGAGCCTTTGGGAGGTGATTACATGGGTGGAGCTCCTAAATGGGATGAGTGTCCTTATCAAAGAGACTCCAGAGAGTTCCCTCACTCCTTCCACCATGTGAGAACACAGGGAGAAGTGGCCATTTGTGAATAAGGAAATGGACCCTTATCAAACACTTAATATTTTAGCACCTTGATCTTGGAATCTGCAGTCTCCAGAACTGTAAGAAATAAATTTCTGTTGTTTATAAACCAACTGCTATAGTAGACTGAACAAACTAAGACAGCAGTTTATCCTTAATGTCTTTAAAAAGATATTATGCAGAGTTATACATTTGGTTTAATGGCAGAAGGGAGTTACTATCCTTTGAATGTCCTCTGCTCATTTGTGGCATGAATGTGATATGTATTCTGCTCATTTAATCCTTACAACACCCTTGCAGGATAGGTATTTCTTCCAACTGAACACGAGGTTCAGAGAGAAATTGACATGGTCAAATTTGCACAACCAGTAAGTGGCCAAAGTTGAACTTAAACCAAGATTTTTCAGCCTTCAAAGCTGGAACATTTGCCTTTTTTCAAGCTATCTTGAGGCCCAGGGGTTTTGGTCAGTTGCTTTTTATGGTCCTTTTCCTCTGTCTACAGTAGTCTGTGAATTCCTCTTTAGTGCATATCATGTTGAGTTGGAGGGCTTTTGCTTTCTCTCATAGATTGTGATTTCCTACAGAGAAGAGGTCATGACTCATTAGTCCTTATCAATCCAACTCTCAGTAAAATGCCTGGCACATAGGACTTTAGTGAATGTCAAGTGCATTAATGAAATCAGAGTTCCATGCTTGACTAGAGGGAAGTTCAATTCACTTCATCATGGAATTGTGAAGCAGAAATGCCTCCACATTGATCCCACAGTTTAATTTTTCCATCCTGTGAGAGCCAGAATATAAGACTAGCCCTTCAGAATCTCCCCAGTTCCAAACTAAATGTCGAACCTCACTATTGTGGCTCCTGAGCTCTTATTCACCCAATGGGCTCATGATGTGTATGGCAAAAGTAGAGAGGCAGGTTGAGAAACTCAGTGAGAAGTGTCAATCAAGGATGTGTGGCAGGGAGGTGCCATATCAGAGCCTGAAAAGAAGTAACTTTTTGCCAAATTTAATGTAATCATTTACCCAATGTTGATTAAACTCCTTCCTGTGTAAGAAATAGACATAGAGACTAAGAAATGGGCTGAATCCATTGAGAAAGTTAGGAATGAAACAAGGGAGATCAAATATCTGCCCAGATATCTTTAATACAACCTAGAGTGTGGTAAGAATTGCCTGAAAAATATAGGCATTGTCCTTTGATATAAGGGAGAGGAAAAAGGGGACTCAAAGAGGAACATTGAAGAGTTGGCCTTTAAGCTATACCTTGAAGGATGCAAAGGAGACCATGACATAATGAACTCTTTCCTCCAGAGTAAGTGGCTACCTGTGTGGCATTTACCCCTTAAGGCTAGACTTCAAAACTGGCCTGCACTACTCTTAATCTCTTTATTATTTGCAAGGCATTCCACTCAAGTAGCACCTATATGTGCTGTGCTAGAGTGTCATTCATTCACTCAGTATGGCTATCCGTCAAGCCCTGCAGCAGGCTCTGGTTGAGTAAAATATGGTGTCTGCCTACTGAGAACTTATAGCCCAGGAAGGAAGATCACATATGAAAAATCTAAGGCAAAGCATGACTGTCTGCTCCCCTCCCCCCATCCCTCACTTCCCTTACTTATTTGCCCATCACATTGTGCATTTCTTGAAGGCAAAGCCCGGCTTCATTTAACTCTACAATCACTGTTGTGCTGAGGGTGAAGTTGAGGTTCAGTGTGGGCATGTGAGAGAGAAGGAGAGCACTAAGTTTAAGGAATGTCTAGCAGAGCTCTCTGAATAAATTCCATTTATTTGGGAATACAAACTACACAGAAAAGGAATAAAAGGCACTATTCCATGTGTCTCATGTTTTTCTAGTTTTTCTTTGGACCCTTGTTTTATTTTTTGGCTTTAAATTAAAAGTGTCCTCCCCACTTTACTGACTGTTCTGAGTTCCTCTCTACACTCATATAGATCTCCCCAGAGAGCAATGACTCTGAAATAAATCTCTGCCAAAATCTCAACTTCAAAATGTCATGTTTCCTTATTTTTAAATATATATATATATATTTTTTTTTTCTCCCACTTACTTGTGGGAATATACATCATCTAATTAGCCAAATGGATGTTCAGTTCAGCCCAATCATTTCGTTATCTAGCATCTTAAGCCCAGTGTTGCTCAGGGGACTGCACGGGCATGGAGGTCCTCATTAACTCTGATCTTCAATTACATTGATTATCAGCCTGCTTCTGTAATTGTGCAGCATAGATCAGGGGTGAGCTGGGGAGCTCAGGCCACTCTGTAGCATACTCTGAAAAGCCAGAGGCACATCAGCCACCAAAGACACAGAAGGCTACAGATGAGAACTAAAAATACCACGGAAGGAGGTATCACCAGACAAAATTGCCTGGAGAGCCAGACAGCAGCTGCAAATCCCTTTCATTACACCTCACATCATGAAATAGACCTCTGAGAACCATGGACAGGAGATTTCAAAAGAAGGCTCTGGTCACAGTGGCAAATGGTGAGCAGAGTAATGAAAGACGTGTGGCTAAAAGATGGTCTTTACAAATGAAGTGTAGGGACTGTTTTGGTCAAAAGTTTTCATTTTTATTTTCCCTGTTTCTTTGGGTAAAAATAATTAAAGATTCACTTCCTTCTGTTACATCATGAATACCACGGGTCCTAGCTGTCTTGGACCTGAGAGAAACGTCTTCTTGGGAAGAAGATGAAAAACAAACTGTGTGATGAAGCAGGAATGAAGATCATATCTACTATCAGCCTGACAGACCCAAGAAGAATGTATCACTTTTACCCTTCTCCCAGGTCCACAAAGCCCCAAGTCAGGCTTTAATACATTCCGCCACCTACCATCAACAGAAAACTATTTAAGGGGTGGGTGATCAAACTGCAAAAATGTGGTTAAAAACAAGCTTGAGGGTTTTTGAGTATGGGCACAGGCAACCTGGATAGCTGGGAGCAAACAGTCTCTGAGAGCAACCACTCTGGAGGAATATTATTGTGGGGGTGGTTCTCCTACAAGGATCTTCGAGAGTCCTCCTCCGGGTATCTCTGTCTTCACTTCCTGACCTTCCACTCCTAGCTCTCTTTCCTCTGCCATCCTCTTTCCTTTTGCCTTGGATCAACCCCAGCCTTCTTCCATTGTTCTCTATGGTTCCTACTCGTTATGGATTGGACTGTGTTCTGCCCCAAATTCATATGCTGCAGTTCTAACCTCTACTGTCTCAGAATGTGACTGTCCTTGAAGATAGGGTCTTCAAAGAGGTAATTCAGGTTAAATGAGGTCATTAGGGTGGGTCCTATTTTAATACAACTGATGTCCTTATAAGAAGAGGATATTGGGGCACAGGTACACATAGAGGAATGACCATCTGAGGACACAGGGAGAGGACAGCCATCTACAAGCCAAGGAGAGAGGCCCCAGAAGAAACCAGCTCTGCTGACACCATGATCTCAAACTTCTAACCTCCAGAAATGTGAGAAAATAAATTTCTGTTGCTTAAGCAACTCGGGCTGTGAAACTTTTTTCTTTATAGCAGCCCTAGCAAATTACCTCTGTCTTATTTCTTTTTGTTTGTTTGTTTGTTGTTGTTGTTGTTGCTGAAACAGCTCTAACTCACCCAGGCTAGAGTGCAGTGGTGCGCTCATGACTCACTGCAGCCTCGACCTCCCTGGCTCAGGTGATCCTCCCACCTTAGCCTCCCAGGTAACTAGGACTACAGAGACACTACAGGACCACCACACCAGACTAATTTTTTGTGTTTTTTGTAGAGACAGGATTTTGACATGTTGCCCAAGCTGGTCTCAAACTCCTGGGCTCAAGCGATCCACCTGACTTGGCCTCTCAAAGTGTTGGGATTACAGGTGTGAACCATTGTCCTTGGCCACCTCTGACTTCTTTGGCAGCAAATATCTCAAGCTTGCCATTTGCTCCACTTAGTAACCTTTATTTTGTGCTTGGGATACCTATGAATCACTTCTCAGAATAAAGCTTTCAAATGTATAAAACCAAATTTATAGTATAACAAATGTCATGAATAAGTGAAGCACAGTTCAATCGATGGACCCCCCCGGAGGTTCATGGAGCTCAGGATAAAAACCGAAGTCTGAACTAAGCTATTTTCATCCACTCCCCAGATACCAAGTCTGGTGTCTTATCTGGTTCCAAACACTTCCAACATCACTGGATGGACAGAGGGATTATTATAATACCCATAAAGTGTGTGAATCAGATGGAAATGACAAAGCGAAGAAAGAAGCTAAGAAAATGCTGAGATGTTCCAGTGGTTATTTTAAGGACAGTCAACCTCTTTCTGTTAATTTTACAGGAAAGTACTTTTTTTTCATGCTCTGAAGAAGATAGCAACTTGGTTAAGATTGGGGTTTCCTGGAATTGTTATACAACAGATTAGAATTTTATGGTGCTATACTAGTTATATATCTAATTTTACAGACTATCAGAAAACTTTGAGTCTCTCTAGTCCAGAGTTTCTCAACTTTTAATAATTTTATCAAGTGTTTTTAGACATTTTTCCTTAACCACCTCCCACCCACGAAATTTTAATACCAGAGATATATTGTATATCTGCTTATACACTGTATGTACTGTTTATATACTATGCTTTCACTGTACATAGAGTAAAATATTTTCACCCCCTCCCCAAGATCAATTTTTACCTCTTTGGGGATGTTATGTCCTTATTGAGAATGTATGTTATAATCAGACCCTTTTGCAGAGATAAGGAAACTGACGGTCAAGGAAAGGGGTAGGGGATGTGCCCAAGAGCCCCTCTGGGATTAATGAAGTAGCCACAGCTAGAAGATGGACTTTGTGACTCTCAACCTCTTCTGGTCGTGAGGGAGGTGGGAGTGAGAGAAGTCAACTGACTCTCCAAGAGCCACAGGTGTCAGGGCCAGACCAGAATCCAAGTGCCATAACTTCTAAGAGCACAGAGTCTGTGACAGTATCTTCCACTGACAATCAAGAACCGTCCCGGTGGAGGGAAATTGTCACTGGGCTAAAGCCCAATGGGAGTAGGAAATGCTAATAACTGTGAGAGGACCACTTCATAGAAGAGACATTGAAATCTCATCACTGCATATCCCAGAAAAAAGACCATGGAGATGAACAGTCCACTGGCATTTGGGGTATTCTAGGTTATATATATATATATATACATATATATATATATATATAAAAAATATATATATATGTTATATATATTATATATATGTTATATATATGTGTGTGTGTATATATATGTTATATATATAGGTTATATATATATAGGTTATATATATATAGGTTATATATATATAGGTTATATATATATAGGTTATATATATATATATATAGTTGTTTCCAAATAAAGCTGTATCAAAATGCACCTATTTCCAAATAGACATCTTCCTGAAGTGCTGTGCCCAAATTTGCTCCAGGCAAATGTGTGTCTACTGTTTTCTGTCTTCCCTACCTCAGACTTGTGATCAAAGTCTGGCTGAAAACACGTTGCCACAGAATTCTGCATGCCTTTATGTATCCACAGTCTTGCTTCAAAGTTGAGTTAGGGGTGTTTGAGTATGGACAAAAAAGGTTTGAAGTTTTGACGTTTCAAAAAACTATCTTTTCCCCCAAGAATACAGCAGTTTGGTACCAAACTAGGCAATGGGAAAAGAATAAAGTCATGACATGTTTTCTCATTTTTCTTTAATCATTTAAATTTTTAAAGAAGAATTTTGGCTGAAGGTTTAAAGCAGCTGTTTACTTTTAATTTAATTCTTTATTTATTTTTTGAACTCTTTTTTATGACTTCATTGGGAATTTAGGCATCAGACCCAATTTTAGTGTTGGATTTCTTTTTTAACTAAGATTTGTGCTTTTTGAATGAACATGGTTGACGACTACTTGAATTCCTAATACTGAAAAATCTCTCTCTGTGTCAGTTGCTCAAGTAAGACACGAACTTAGATGGAAAGTTTGATAGGAGTCTAACAGGAACAGATTAAATCTGGCCCAGCCACTGAGTTGCTGTACGATTCTAGAACAAATCACTTAGTCTTGGTAAGCCTCCTGCATTTCTTAATCTGTGCAATGTGAATAATGCTTACTTCATAGAACTTCTATGGAAATTAAATAAGATTCATTTGGATTGCCTATGGATAGTACAGTTCCTGGCTAAGGCCTTCACGTTTTTTTTATTCTAGGGACAAAATGTACATGATAAATTACACATTCTATTTACAATTATATATCTGTCTGTATATATAATACATATTACTATATATTTTGCATGTGTATATACAATTGGTAATTGTGTATGTCCATGTTTATGTGCATACGCACTTGTACATACACATAAGCACAGATAATTCTGTCAATAATCTGCCCTACATAGATGGTGCCTTCTGAAATTGTGCAACATGGTGATCCTGCTTGGGACACAGCCAGATATTAGTTTCATTAAAAAAAAAAAAAAAAGTCACCTTGCTCTCACCTACCCAGGCTAGACTCATTTATACTAGGCTGACTTATCCTAGCAGCTTTTCCCCTGATTGTCACAATATCCTGGGATGATCTGCGTAGGGTGGGAATGAGGGACCCTACTTGAAGACATGTTGCAAGAGTGAGGAACCACTGTGGGGTCCTAGAAGTATGCCTGGCATATATTAGGTGCAATATATTTGGAATGAAAATTTGTGGAAAGACATGAATAGCTGAGTAAATTAACAAATGAATGAGTGCACCTTGTGGCCTACAGGACCCACCAGCTTCACTATGCTCCCTGCAGCCTGTTTCCACTTCTTAGGGTCTACCCTTTTGTATGAGATATGCTTCCTTCTGCCTTTCCCAAGAAATCTGCAGAAACATCAGGAGCTGTTTGGAAAAGACAGCTCACAACTGTGAGCACTAAGAATAACCATATTAGCAATTCTTCCCCAAATCTCTTTCATTACTACACTGTGGGTTCGATGCCAACTGAGCAAATTAGGCATAGGCACCTGCCTGCTTATGTCTCTTGTGTCAGTGTGTGTATGTTTGTAAGTGTTCCTTTTTCTCTAGATCTCTTCCTTTCTACTCTCTTCTGTCTGGAAATGGCCTCACTGGAAATGGCCTCACTGGAAATAGACCTTGAGGTGGGCACATCTGGATTCAAAAGGTGCCTTGACAATTCATTATTTGAGTGACCCTGGGAAATGCTTGATATTTCTTTTCTCTGCTTCCTCATCTAAAATAGGGTGAATAGCACTTATCTTGCAGTATTTGCAAGGTAAATGTAAGTCTGTGTATGTGCCTCACTCATTGAATGCACATGGAAAATGGGATTTTTTTTTACTACTGCCATTGCTTAGAAATACCAGTAGAGGGTAGGTGTTACTTTTATTCCCATTGTACAGACAAGGAAATTGGAGCTAAAAGAGGTTAACTGTACATGTCCTAAATTGCACAGCTAGGAAACTGATGATTCAAATTTAGAATGCAGGCTACCTGACTCTGACTCCAGAGCTCTGTTAACACATGGCTGTCTCGCATTCTGCTTGCTTCAAGGAAAACCTATCCACATCACTAAGATTTCTGGTTGTTGCATTTTTCTTTTTCTTTTTTCTTTTTTTTTTTTTTTTTTGCTTCTGTCAACATACATCTGTCATTACTTCTGTAAATACTGAGCTTCTCATGGTGGTAGCTGAAACATAAATCATACCATGTTGAAAGAGCGGGAGAAGAAAAACAAAGAAGTCAGGGAAAAGGTGACATAATATTGTAATTCAATACTTAATATCTCCAAAGACATGTAATACATCGTCATGACATTTTCAGGAGATATTTTCTGGAAACTGGACAATAATTCAAATTAACGCTAAGCCTAAATCTATTGTTTTATGATGCTACGAAGGACTACATGGAGCCAAGCATCCAAAAATCAGCGGTTTCAACAGTCATGTTGATGGAACAAATTTCACTGTCAGGCACGGATGAGAACAGCTGCCTAAATATACAATATTAATACCTGAGACAATGTAACAGTGCAGCCTAGCCATACTGTAGCCTTCTCAGCAACCAGCCTTTCACCAGCTAAGTCCTACTATGAATTCTGGGAAAGGTAAGGAGATAAAAAATAAGGTTTTTATTCGAGGGCCAAATGAAGGCCCTGGGGATCAAATAGGACCCAGGGTGGCTGAGGTCCACGTTTCTCGTATATGTCTCATGAAAGGTGAATTCCTGTCTTCTGTTCCTGGAGGCAGCTGGTGAAACGTAGTCTGAAGGAGCCAGTCCCTGGAGCCAGAGAAGACTGGTTGGAACACCAGCCTTGCCATTTACCACCTGATGGACTTTATGCCCATGATTCACCTCTGTGAACCTTGGGGATCCTCTTCTGTAAAATGGGACAACAATACCTAACATATAACTCCTTTGTGTAATGGCACATTGAGATGTCCATGGTTCATGAAGGAAGCAAGTTGCCCAAAATAGATAAGGTATTATCACAGATTTGAAATAAACAAACATAAAAATAGCCATTCAGGGTTTCTGTGTGTGTGTGTGTGTGTGTGTGTGTAGCAAAAATTCTAGGAGGATATACATCAAAAGAGTAATCAACCGGGCAGACTAAGATTGGAAATATCCTAGGAATAGGAAAGAGGGTATACTTAATATTTGCTCCATTTACACCTATATTACCTTTGTAATAAGGATACTGATGATGGTACTATTACTAGTACTTCTATGATATTGAAAACAGTAATAACACCAACTTCAGAAGGTTTGGGAAAGAGGAAAGGGTAGAAAATATATATAATTGTAGTAGTGAGTCAAACACATAGAAGGTGATGAAAAATTGCTTTTTTTTTTTGGTCTCTAGCTAATTGCCAAGAATATGTTCTCCCTCTGTTGGAAGAGTCTGAGGCATTGGGCCAAGATAGGTGGAAATTGACTAAATAATGCCACTTTCTTCTTCTCACTCTTGCCTTTGTCCCCATATTCTGAAGTTTCCTCCTCACTACCCCTATCTTCCCAGATTATACTCATTTATCTTCCTTCCCTGGTCCCATCACCTAGAAGTAGCCTGTCCATCCTCTGTCCTGAAGCCTGCTACATGCATCTCTTTTCTTATATCGGTATCACCACTGATGCATTTGAATTTAGCCCACACTTTCAGAGGAGTCAACATGTGGCAAGGTTTAGGACATGCTGATGTCTCATCTACCTAGGGAGAGAGTGAGTTTTCTAAAGAAGAATCCATATCTAATTCATCTTTAAATTGGCATCTCTAAGCACAGCGTTTGGCCCTTAGCGTGTAATCAGTAAAGCATTTTGAATGAATGAATGGAGTGACAAATGGTGCTTTAAGGCAACTATTTGCAGAATATTGCCATAGATGTTATCAAATGGAAACAAAAGAGACAAACCCCACAGTTCCCTCCCTACACTCTCCAGTGGCGCTTCAGATCTTACCTGAGGTTCACTAAAGGGCCTTAATAATATGCAATTTTATTTTTGTTTAGCATTTAAAACACTGCGTAACAACTTTACATTCAATATCTCTCTTAATCCTCATAGCAATAGCTGTTAGAGGTTCTGGAGTCAGGTCTGTTTCATAGCTGTGTGGCCTTGGGCAAAGGTATAACCCTCTTTTGGACTCAGTAAGCTCATTTGGGAAAAAAAAATCAGAAAAAAAAAAAAAACAGTAACTACCTACAGGGTTACTGTCAGGAAGAAGTAAGTTAAGGAATAAAAATTATTTATTAGAGTGGTTGGTATTCAATTATATTATACTCAATGTATATGCATATATGTTCTAGGGAGCTACTTCATTATCATGTCACAGATGGAGAAGTTGAGGTCAGTAAAAGTGTCTTGCCCAAGTTACACACAATTATTTAATTACAAACCTGGAACTAGAATCCAGAAGACCACACTCCGGGCCCTGTACTTCTTCTCCTGTCACTTTACTTCTCAGCAGGTTGATTATTGTGTTTAACTTCTGAATGTATTTATTCATTCAGTCAACAAATGTTTACTAAGCACCACTTATGTGCCAGGCCTGGTTGTAAAAACTGGGAATTCAGCAGGAAATATAAAAGACATAGCACTTGGCCATATAGAGTGTACAATGTCGGGGAGAAGGTGACCATTAAACAAGTAAATGCACTAACGCTTAGATGATTACACATATGAATGAGTGCTTTGTAGAAAAGAATAAGCTGCTGTGAGCACCTGATAGGTGTGTTTCTGTGTGTGTGTGTGTATTTTATAGTGGAAAAGAAAGATAATCATATTAGAGAAATATAATGTTCTCTGCAAAGGGAACAAGATATGTGAAGTTCCTTTTTTTTAATTTTATACTTTTTGAGACATGGTCACTCTCTGTTGCTCAGGCTGGGGTGCAGTGGAGAAATCATGTCTCAATGCAGCCTTGAACTCCTGGGCTCAAGCAACTGTCCCACCTCAGCCTCCTCAGTAGCTGGGACTACAGGTACATGCAACAATGCCTGGCTAACTTTTAAATTTTTTGTAGAGATGAGATATTGCTATGTTGCCCAGGTTGGTCTTGAACACCTGAACTCAAGCAATCCTCCTGTCTCAGCCTCCTAAAGTGTTGGGATTACAGGTGTGAGCCACCATGCTGAGCCTTTATTTTAAATGTGAAGTTTCTGACATATAAAATAGGTTGGGTTCTATTTTCAGTTGGAACCAATGGTCTAGCAAATGATGAGCTAAACTATGGGATACATAGGACATTTGGAGTGTATTTATGCTTTTGCTATCAAACCTAATTGTCCTTTCTGAGGTGCTAATATCTGGAAGAGCACAGCTAAATAGTCAAACCATGGTTTATGAATCCAGACCAAACTCCATGGGGCATTCTTGGGGTTTACACAACAGGAATGGGTATGCGCAGAGACCCTATAAAAGATCAAACAAAGTTAACATCATCTCGCTGTTTCAAAAAACTAGTCAACTGCTATTCTTTGTTGTTGTTAAATTCATTTAGATGATGAAATCTTTCTGTTTTTTATAGACAGAGAGTCCAGGGTAGTGTTTAAGAGCAGAAATACAGAGCGAGGCAGCTGGTATTCACGTTCTGGCCATGCCACTAACTAACCAAATGATAACGATCCAGTTAAATGGGCCTTGGTTCCTCAGCTATAAAAATCTGGATAACAATCTCACAGGAATGTGGGAGGTAATACATGTAAATTAAATTTCCCTTGTTTCAGATTACTCACTTTTAATATAAACGAGGTAATAGATGTAAAGTGCTTAAAACTGCACCCGACACATAATAAATGCTGGATAGATGTTAGCTATTCTTACACTATTTCTACCTACATATATTTGATAGTTCTACTGTGAAATAAAAGAAAATGTTGCCTTGTTCAAATACAGTTTCGCAAAAACAAACACAATAACCGAGACTCCTGCTTGAACAACATATTAGCTTTGGATATAGCAGTGTAATCAAAAGCCCATTCTGTGACTCATTTCTACTTTCCTAATTGCCTGTTCCTGCTCTGGTCCTCAGCCAGGAGTCAGTCTGTAGCCACACCATGGATATATACACATCAGATTGTGTGTGTGCATAAACAAGAACACACAGCTCCTGCTGCCTCTGAGGACTGCAAAGAAATGACATTAAAAGTGAGTGATTTGAAACAACTGAAATTTAATTAAAAACAAAATTAAAAGTTGTTCCAAGCCTGGCGCTTCAGCCAGCAAGACTCAGAGGAAATTAGTAACTGCTACTAATAGCTGGATCCAATTCACAACCTCTATGAGGAGACAGTCAAAGAAGATGCATACCCTTTAGATGAAACAATTAAAGATTACTTCTGAGAAATAGTCATGCACAGTATCCCAGGGCAAAAACAAAAACAAAAACAAAAACAAAAACATTATTTGTTGATGTGTTTCTCTTTGAATTCCTCATTTCTATTAAGGGAAAGTGCCCTGAGATTCTCCTAGTAGCATCTTCAATGGCAACACACTGATTTTGAAAACTAGACTTAACATGGGAGGTGGGGGCAAATTCCTTTAAAAAATGTTGTCACCCACTGCCCTGAAATTTCACCTTGCAAATTTATTCATCCTTTGAAATTCCAAATAGTCAAGGTGCTTAGTAAAATTGATTCTCCTCAAATAATGAAGACGATTGTCAGCTGGGAGTTGGGGACTCAGCAGCAGGACAGTTAAATGTGCTGGCTGCAAGAGTGCTATGGTGGATGGAATTAGAGTGGGCAGTGAGCAGTGGGCAGAGGGGCTGCATCTGAGACGAATGCTCAGAGGCAGGTCAGAGAAGACCACCTGTCCCGGGTTCTCAGGATAGCATGGAGAGAGGTACAGGAGAAACAGCAAAAACTATGACAGTAAACAGGAAGATAGTGAAAACAAACAAACAACAACAACAACAACAAAACTGAAGACAATAAATGAGAGGGGTGGGGTAAAGGAAGTGGGAGGAATGACCAAAGCTGCGGCATTGAAAGTCTTCATGAGCATTAACTGTCCAGGAGTGGAATGAACCAGCTTAGCTTAAATACACAAAATTGGAGCAGACAGTACAGGTCCCTGAATCAAAGAATACTGCTCATAGCTCTACCTTGCTCTACTTTCCTCCGTGTCCTTGTCCACGAAAAGGAAAGAGAATGCCCATTACACAGAAAAGCTTTCCTGTGCTCACTTCTACAACTCATAACCCAGTCTGCCCCAACCACCTTGACCTTGTTCCACCTTGTTCAAGTCACCCAAATGGCTTTGACTGTGTTGTTTCCTCTGCCTGGAACACACTTTCCTCTACCACACAACTTCACATGTTCCTTTAAATGTTGTTTCCTCAGAGAGATCTTCCCTGACCAGCATATCTGAGCCTTCCATCCCAACTCTCCTCTATTTTAATTATTTTACACCATTTTAATTATCCTCACAGCCACTCTCACCTATTGCCAATGCTTACTTTATTTTGCTAATTTGCTTTGGTGTTCTTCTCCTGCTGAGAATGAAAGCATGCTGCAGGCTGGGCTGTGTCTTTTTCAGCACAGCATCTTGACTGCCCCATGACACACAAGAAACAGGAAATAAATATTTGTTCAATGAGTGAATAAATTCTGTAAAGATTAAAAAAGGTATTATAGGTAGAATAGCATACTGCCTGGCACATGATGAATTCTAGCTGTTATTTTCATAAGGATCTAATATTATATGGATTTGCATTCTAGTGGTGAGGTTGTTTCCGGAAGGAGAGAAGGATGGGGACTGAAATAGGACTGGAGGCCTCTAGATGCCAACTTGCTGTCCTCACACTGTGTTTGGAACATGCAATATGGCATAAGCATGCACCTGTTGTCTAGATGGATCTTACTGAGGGTGTGAGGTTGGGGAGGGGATGGGACTGGGCACTACTGAGGGCTGATGCTGCAGGTCAACTAGGGAGAGAGGAGAAGCTGAGGCCAATTTCCTTTTGCACAAACCAGTCTCATCCCATCCTCAAATGAGTTCTTCGAGGTGGACAATGAATCTGTCCAAGCCCAACTTACCCTTTCATGCTCATCTCAGCTTCTACCTTCTCTAAGAATCTTTTGATGTCTACCTCAGTGAGAATTACCTTCTCTATCTTCTACCCAATTCCTCATGTAGCTTTGAGAGCAATGCAGCTTATGTTTACTGGGCTCAAGACTGGTTTTGAAGAGTCTACCTCATTGTCAAATCTTGTGACATAATTTTGGGTTTCAAAATAAAATTGCAACCAATAATTCAATAACAGGAATCATAGTTACAGGAATGGTATTAGATGTCTCAGAATTGTTTTTTTTTTTTTTAAATAACAAGTATCTTGAATAGGGAACAGATCTAAATATACTGAGCTCCCACTCTATGTTGAATACCGTGACAAAAGGGGGTGGTTATAAAAGTGGAAGAAAGAGTCCCTGCCCGAAAGTAGTGTATGGTTCAATTGAGAGATAACAAGATAGACCATTATAATAGAACATAATCAGTGTAGTGATAAAGATAAAACAGGAAGCTTTGGGCACACAGAGCAGGGATGCTCACCTCCTCTGCAAAGTCAGAGAATGCTTCCTACAAATGGTCACACTTGAGCTGTCACACTTCCTTATATTGAGTTCAATATAAGAAAGCAGCTAAATGGAGTAGAGGGGTGCTATGGTTTGGCTGTGTCCACACCCAAATCTCATCTTGAACTGTAGCTCCCATAATTCCCATATGTTGTGGGAGGGACCTGGTGGGAGATAATTGAATTATGGGCGGTTTCCCCCATACTGTTCTCATGGTAGTGAATAAGTCTCACGAGATCTGATGGTTATAAGGGGAAAGCCCTTTCATTTAGTTCTCATTCTCTTTCCTGCCACCATGTAAGATGTGACTTGCTCCTCCTTGCCTTCTTCCATGATTGTGAGGCCTCCCTAGCCATGTGGAACTGTGAGTCAAACCTCCTTCCTCTAGAATTACCAAGTTTGGGTATATCTTTATTAGTAGCGTGAGAACAGACTAATACAAGGGGCAAAGGGATTTAGGCAAAAGGAAAGAAATGCTGCAAAGAAACAAAACAGAGTCTGGGCCTTCAGGAAATAGCTATTTCATTTGGCCTGAGGGTGAGATGCCCAAGGAGGAGAATGGGTTAAGATTAGGCTCAAAATAGTTTCTGGCTCTAACATTCTACACTTTAGAAAACTGCGAACTAGCTACTTGGCAATATGCCCACAATGTGCCCTCACCCCTGTACTCATGCCCCCCCTTTTGGGGTAGCAGAAGCTGCCATTTTTAATTGATTCCACATTTCAAGTGTGACACCAGCTCCCATCATCAGGCCTCTGTATCTTTTTTCAGGCCTCTGCTTCCATAGAAAGTCCACTGCCCAGCACATTAATGCTTCATTTGAGTCTTTGCAGGGAATGGCTGGCCCTGGAACCTTGAAACTCATAGGTCATGTTAACACTCATGTGGGTGCCACAGACTGATCACTCTCTCATCCTCCACCCTGGTTCAAATACTGAGGTGAGATGTCACCTGAGATATTACTCCAGTGATTCAAACCTTCAGGGGAGCAGCCTTCAGAGATCTGGCAAATTAATTTTACTCGCAGGACACACTGATATCTCCTACTAATAACTTTTGTTCAGGCAGCATTTGTAAAGGTTCTAATATTGTGTTTTTTCCTTTTTTTTTTTTTTTTTTTGACAGAGTCTCGCTCTGTTGCCCAGGCTGGAGTGCAGTGGCGTGATCTTGGCTCACTGCACCCTCCACCTCCCAGGTTCAAGTGATTCTCCTGCCTCAGCCTCCTGAGTAGCTGGACTATTTTTTGTATTTTTAGTAGAGACAGGGTTTCACCGTGTTGGCCAGGCTGGTCTTGAACTCCTGACCTCAAGTATTCTGCCTGCCTCAGCCTCCCAAAGTGTTGGGATTACAGGCATGAGCCACCATGCCCAGCCTATTGTGTGTTCTTTAAAGTTGCTTGCATTTTTTTCCTTTTTTTTTTTTTTAATCTAAATATGTAGCCAAGAAGTAGGCATCTGATCTTTGGTCTCACATCGGGATGCTGGTGCTTCAGCAGAATTGTAACAGTCCCTAGTTTTTGAGTGTGGTTACCATGGGCCAGGCCCTTGCAATGAACAACCATTTAGTCCTCACAATAACAGTCTAATTTCTGATGTTTTAGCATCCCTATTTTTCAGAAGATGAAGCTTAGTTAGGATTTGAACCCATGTACTCTGGCATTGGCGTTGAAGCTCATAACCACCACACCTCACAGCGTTACAAAAAGGGGATTTTTCTTGCAAGGCTTGGGCTGCTTATGTTGATTGATGTCGGGTCATCAACCTTTCAGGGATCCCAGGTGGCAGATGCCACATCATCTTTGACTCTTCCTCTTCTTTGGTCTCTACTAGTAGTTAGTTGCTATATTTCCTTTTTCTAGCTCTACAGGAACTCTTTTTTCTCTATTTTCACATTTAATGCCCTTGTTCAGGCATTATCTTATGAACTCAATATGGCAGCCCCTATCAGGTTCCTTGTCTCCAGCTTTGGCAACCTCAGATTCACCTTTCACATTGTGATCAGTCATTCAACAAATCTTTATTGAACACTGATTGTGTACTGGGGATTACAAAGGAACAAGACAGCTACACTCTCTGCCAATAATGGCCTTAAAGTAGCTTTGGAAGGGGCTATTGTTTCCCAAGTATTGAATATGTGCTACGCAAGACCACCATTTAAGGTGGTTTACTGTGACATTCCCCATTTCACAGATGCACAAATGGAGGCTTAGAGAGGTTAAATAACTAACTTAAGGCTACATAGCTACAAAATATCAGAGTCAGGTATCAAACCCTGGCAGTGAGATTCTGTAGCCCAGACTCTTAATCAAATTAGACATTGAAGAAGTAATTGCAAATGTACTGAATGCAAAAAGTAGTAGTTCAGGACCATTTAACAAGGAGACTTGACTTAGACTGAAAGGATGGTGATGGTGATTCCAATAAAAATGAACATTACCAAGTACTTTAGAAATATAATCTCATTTAATTCTCCCAACCCTACAGATTAAGAAATAACCCAGAAGGGTTAAGTAACATTTGTAACATCTATTATCTATTATTTCATACAGCTAGCATTTGAACCTAGGTGTGTCTGACTCCACAGCTTGAACTCTGAATTAACAAGTTGCCTTGCCCTTTGTAAAAGCAACTGTGACTCTTACACTCCTTTTATTAAAATCCTTCAGTACTTCCATGACTCCAAACCTCCAGGATAAAATCCCAACTGTTCTTCCTGGGTAACCCTCCCATTAGATCCATTCATGCCCCCATAGAGCCCCAGCCTTGCTCGGTGCTACCTGCTCCTGCCACACCTTTGCTCATGCTGTTCTCTTTACCCAGAAGATTGCCCTTCTTGTCCTCCCTCTCTCCTCCCACCTCCAACAGAAGTACACATTCTCACTCCCAATCCCTGCCCATCCAGTTTCCTCAAATTGGAAAAGATGCTAGCAAAATCCTCTTGCTCCCTGAAGCTTTACCCAGATCTGCCCAGTGGAAAAGACTCCAAGCTTCCCTGGCAACCTGGCTGACTCCTGTCTATATGCCCTCATGGTTCAGATTATCATCCACCTTCCATTGTAGCCTTTTGCTATATAGTTATCCTAACATTTTAAATGACACATGTGTTCCCTGTGAGGGTGTGATTAGCATTTTCTAACCACCTATTTTTGGCTATTGTTATGTCACTCTCTATTTCACCCTCACTACCACCCTGTGAAGTAGGGGCTTATAGCTTCACTTTTATAGATGATAAAATTGGTGATTCTGAGAAGTACAGTGACTCGTCCAAGATCCATAATTAGTAAGTAGAGGAGTGTAGATTTAAACCTGAGGATTTAAGATTCCAAATCCCATGTTCTTTCCCCCACCTCACCCACCTTTAATGCTGACTGTGCCTGAGTTCATCCCAGAATCTAAGTCTGGCCCTAAGCAGGCACTCAGCAAATGTCAGCTAAAGTTTGAACGTACAGACTCACTGATAAAGTTTAAATGGAAGCCAGAGTTAAAGCCAGGGAGTGAATAAACAGAAGGTTCAGGGATGGTCCAGGCCCTGGGGATCACTCCAGCTGATGGTGAGATGCCCCAGCCATTAGCTGAGGTTCGGAAAGTTGCCAAGAGCTTCTGGAAAACCCAAGGCTGAGCAGCTGCAGATATATTTCGCTTACATAATCCAGAGGAATGTGCTGGGGAGAAAAGCCAAATAGCAAGGCTTTGCTGGGTAGCAGCGCTGGGGAAGGGGGAGCAGGGATGCACAGGTGTTAATTATTCCTCCCATCTTATAATTTCCCATGTGAATACAATGCATTTTTCCCCTCCCAGACTCCCACTGGCATCAGAAATGTTCAAGGTCCCTCTGCAGCTGGGGCTGAGAGGGGAAACTGGGGAGGGGCCAGGCTTCCCACTACTTTATTTTTCATCCAAGCAGCCTTGGGAGCCTGAAGTCCCTCCGCAAGCTTGGATGTGATCCTTCTAAGCTTTCTTCAAATGGCAACTTGTGGGCTCAGCTGTTTGCTCAGCTGTCTCTGCTCCCTACCTCCCTGTTCAGGGGGCTGCCTGACAGCAGTTTGGCCCAAATCAGTCTGAAGACAGAGTACCCGGGACACTAATATGATGGCTGCATAAGGACTTGGAAGGTCATGTCCATCATGAGATAAGTAAAGGGGGACTTTGAACCCTAGTATTTCTCCCTCTCCATTTAAGATACTGGGGCAGGGAAGAATCTTAAGTACCACCTTGTTCCCCTCCTACATTTTACAATGAAGAAACTGAGGCCTGAAGAAGTAGAGATTTGTCCAAAGATGGAGTGAATTCATAGAGGAGCAGGAGGACGATCTTAGTCATCAAATTCTCTATCACATTCTGTGGATGTTGATTCAAGATAATTCTGTTCAACCTCTTCCCACCTGTGTAACACTAAGATGGTCATATAACCTCCCTAGGTATACATGACCTTTAAATTTTTATGTGTCCCTTAAATTTGAGGATAATAACTGCATCTACTTCATGAGGTAATAGAATGAAACAAGCTAATACCTTGCAAAGTACTTAGCATAGGATCACTTAGCAACTGTTCCATAAACATTTCTAATCATTACCAGTGTTATTGCAACCATTGGGAGGTTTGAAAAACAGGATCTATAGGATGCACTGACACGTGTCCATGCCCCTCCCTGGGAAGCCTGCCATCATCCATTGCCCTTCTCCAGATAACTGTCAATGGCTCTAAGATGTAGCTCAAGTAGCACCTCCTCAAGACACCTTCTTCTCATCTCCAGCTTGGGTTACTTCTTTGCCCATCTGTGTCTCCACAGCATCTAGGACAATCCCATTATGAATCATTCACGCTGAGTTTCATCATTTATCAACTTGGCATGTCCCACCACCACTAAGCTGGAGAAGGCCAGAGATGGTGTTTTATCTGTCTCTCCACTCCAGTATCTGAGCATGCCACAGAGAGTATGGTATGCAAATGTTCGTTGACCATGGGAGAAAAAGAAAATGAAGGAGAAGAGGAAGGAAGAAAGGGAAGAAGCAGAGCACTATATAAGAATAAAAGAGTGGTGTTATTAACGCATTTTAACTATCTATCTTCCTTCTTCTAGCCAAGGGAGGCCAACTCCCCTAATATTCTACCTTTTCCTTACCTAGCCTTACCTGCCAAGCCCCTATTCCAACCCTAAGGTTTTCTTTATACATATTAAAGCTGCAAACAGTGAGGAAAAGTCACAACATTCTCATAATCATAACTACCCTCACATTTGACAAAATACTTTTAAATGAATCAGCCCACTAATACTCTTTGAAGGAGGGAGTATTAGCATGTTTTTAGATTAAAAAAAACACTGAAGTTTAGGAGGGGAATTAATATACCCAAGGTCACAAAACTAGAAAGCAGATGAACAGGTCTGGAATCCACATCTCCTGGGCCACAGATCAATCCACTTAATGTCTTTACCATACTTCCTTCTTTCTCCTGTGGATTACTTCACTGCCTTATTCTACACTATTCTGCAAACCTTAAGCCAATAATTATGGAACAACTAATTCTATAGACTTGAAGTCAATTTCATCAAAGCTCCCACCCAGCATTCTCTCTTTCCGTTCTAAAAGTCAAAGTGGCCTTCTGTTCACAACAACAGAACGGAATTATTAATGAGAGAAAATTGAGTTTGCCTACTCCTTGCAACACCCTCTGCCCCAGTTCCTGGGAACATATTTTTGGACTCAATCTGCTATCAAAACACAGAAATTAGTCTCCAATTTTGGACGTCAAACTCAGTTATCTCTTTTGTTATGAAGGAAAATTAGTAACGATTCATTCTGGTTGGAAGCCAAGCTAACATCTTAGCACAGAGTGTCATTAAAAATCCCAGTCCCACTGGCTGTTGTGGTATCTTTAAAAGCTTTAACATGTTCAGCTGCTTAGAATGGTTTTCCTGGGTTTGTTCTCCCCCAAGCCGCCTGTCACTTTAACCTGGGGATCAGTTACTATTTAAGGCAGAAAATGGCTTAAATTTTTTTTCTTCCATAGTTTTATGGATTTAGACGTTCCTAATGAAGAGATTTGGAGAAAAAAAAAAAAAGAATTCTACTCTAGGGGGTATCCACAGCTCCCAGCCATTGCCGAGCAAGTTGGCCATTAAGTACAAGAAAAAGAAGAAGGGAAAAAAAGTTTTCACACTTTGTAATTATATTACCAATTTCATTACAGATCTCATTTTAATTCTGACTGAAGCCTAGCCTTGTCTTCTCCCTGTACTCTCTCACGTATAGTTATTAAGTTAGGGTTGGAGTTCAAGCTATTCTCCCGGATTTCAGCATATTAATATGGTTTATTGGTATTTCATTGCCACCTCCCCTATGGGGGTTCTGAATCTTAGCCCAATTTATATTTCCCCTCTTTCTGGGCTCTGGGATGAAGCTTGTTTCATTTTGGTGTTGAGGAGGGGTGTGTGAATTTGATTGGAGTTTATTTTTGGGGATGGGAGCAACATCCTTGGGGAGTGAAGTCAATCATAGAAGAAGAGGCAGCCTCAGACCTCCTGCACTGTCACTCTTTTTGATGTATCTTCTTAGGGCATCTGGGTCCACCGTCGGTCCTCCCTTACTTCGTTTTTTACAGACACAATTTCTTATATGCCTACTGAGTCAGAATCCCTGTTAGGCATCACAATAAGTTAGAACATGAATAAGCTGTGGTCCTTGCCCTTGAAAAAATTTAAGTCTAACCATTGAACCAACTTTACAAAAAAATTCAGTGAAAGCCTTTTAGGGGGCATCAAGTATGTTTTGGATCCTCTCCAAGGTTCTGAACATAATGTGCAAAACAAATATAATCTCTATCCTTATGGAACTTGAAACCTAGCGAGAGAGAACAACATTAACTAGATAAATTTAAAATTATACATTGAAATAAATATAATACAGAAAAAAACAGGGCTCAAGGAGAATGATTCATAAGGGAGCTAACAGAGGCATTACCCTAGGGTAAATGAGAGAAACTGGAGATGTGGGAAGAAGTTTTCAGGCAAAGAAAACAACATGGGCAAAGGGACTGAGGCAGGAGGCAACAGAGAAATTTAAGAGCCAATATAGGGAGAGGTGGTGTGAGGTAAGACTGGAAAGGCAGGCAGGGGCCTGACCTTGCAAGGATGCAAAGGCCACAATAAGAAGTTCAGTCTTCAAAATAAGTACAAAAGAAGACAATAAACAGATTTATGGAAAGTACGACATGTATGCAACATATGTATGCAATGTTTTGATATTTTCATTGTAAAAGATGGCTCTGTTTGCATTGTTAATAAAAGACAGGAGAGAGCCTAGACTTAAAACAGGAGGCCAGTTCAGGACTGTGGCAGTTGTCTCAATGACACATATGTAACAGTAACAGTAATAGGAGTTAGATTGAAGTCATTAGAAAGGCACAAATATAGTTCTAGGTAATGTTCATGAAAGGTGATATTATTTGTCTCTGGGGACTCATTGAAGGAGGTTTTCTAGAGGAGGGAGCAAACTAAATTATGCCTTAGAGATGGGTGAGACTGCCATATATGGAAATATATGATGGAGAGGAATGTACAAGCAAAGGTATATAGAGAGGCAGATATCAGGTAAGACAGTCTATTTGTCTAAACAGCATCAAGGCTGTGCAAATGAGTTAACAAAGAAAGACAGAAGCCATATTGTACAGAACTTCCACCCATAAGCATGTTCTACAGTATTCAAAGATCTGCAGTCAACACGGAGCATTTTAAAACAAAGCCTGGGATGATTTCAGAGAGCAGGATGTCCAAGGAACTACTCGTTTTAAATAAAGTGCTTGGCAGTTTGTGGCTAAGGATCCACTTACAATGTGGTGTCATTTTCCCTTCTAAGAATTGAAAATACTCCTTCCATGTATTCAAATCACTGCAAACTAGTTCTGAAGCCAATTATGGACCTCTTTCCTCTCTAACAGCACAAAGCCATGCATTAGCTCACTCTTCTGGGATGGAGGACATCAAGTAGGGATGACAGCAAATAAATGTAGGCAAGTGTTATTATTCACAATTTTATGCTCAAAACCAGCTACATGTGTAGCATATTAGTGAACCATGCCATCCCAATGTGTGGGCATTTATACTTGATGATTTCATGGGCCAAGAAGGCATACTCAGATCCCAAATATCTCAGTCATAGGGAACAGAGAAGACTTGCATATCAACTTAGTTCAACCTAAAAGATGATGTTAACCATTTAAAATAACCTGAATAAAAAGACATTTTAGCATAGGTATTTTGATGCAACAATCATATCAATATATAACATTGTGTGTGTGTGTGAGTTTAGCTAAGTAATGTATTCAAGAGACACAGACATCCCTTGTTTTCACCCATTTCTGAGCCTACACAAAGAATTGGTGACACTCTGTGTGAAGTACTAAGGAATAAAGAAACATATTCTAAAAGTCCTAAAAAATTAAGTGATTTTAAAATTTGCAGTTTGATAAGATGGCTCCAAAGCAAAATATGTATTCAAGCCAAACGCTTCTCTTCCCCTCTCTTCTACAGCTTTGTAAAAATGTGGTCATCTATTCTCAGGAGATTTTCCATGATGGGGAACTCATTACCTTGCAATGACCCCCTTCCAATATTAAGAAAATAATATTACAACTTCTAACATTTATATAATTTATTGAACGATTACTAGGTCTTAGGTATTGAGCTAAAAGCTTTACAAGCATTATTTCACTTATTCTTCACAATAACTTCATGAGATAAGTATTGCTATTATCCCCAATTTATAGATAATGTAACTGAAGCTTAAAATGTTTAAGTAACTAGCACAAGTAACACAGTTAACACCAGAGGAAGACATTTCCAAACTAAGGCTTCATCTTCTCCCATCCCTGACCATATTCATTACCCATATAGCTCTCTAGTTTTGCTTCCTTAGGACTTCCAGAACTAGCCTGCTCTCTTCAAAATAAATAATAATTATCCTGGTCTCCTCTCTGGAAGCTTAGAGCATAGAAGAACCTCAGACTGGGGGCTCAGGTAGACTTAAGTTTTCATACCACGTCATCTATGTGTTCGTCTCGTGAAACCACCTAGCATCCCTGAGCCCCACTTTTCATGAATGCAAAATGAGGATACTAAATCCAGACTCTCCATTTTGCTATGAGAATTGAAGGAAGAACCCTATGTAAAGTGCTTTGTGTGCTACTCAATAGATAACAGACATACTCAATAATAGTAGGTTCCCTTCCTCTCTAGGTTCCTTCAACTCTTGTTATTGAATGAATGTCTTCCATCCTTTCCTTAAGAGGTCATTAGGTATCTACAGTGCTTTTTCAATCTTTTGACTGTCAAATCCTCTCACTTGAACAACTTCCAATGTATAACAAGTCTTGGAACAAAACAGGGAATTCTAGGTGGACTGTTACCTGCCTACACTGGAGTGGAACCGTCTCACCTACTTCACCTAGATAGCTTGTTCCTTTAAAAGTAGACTCTTCTATTGGCTGACCACATTGGGTGAATATATGCCCACTTACATTGGGAACCTCGGTAGATGCATAAACTAGCATCTCAGCTAAGATAGGTGTTTAATATTAACCAATAACTATTTCTCAATGAGGCTAACTGCATGGCAATTTTGATGAGGTCCAAACTTGTATGATCAGGGTTAGTATGTTATAAGCCTTAAGGATAGACCACTCACATTATATCCAAAGCTAATGATAGTTACTGGAGTTATGCTATGAGGCAGCTCCATTAATAGGGCATTGATAAAGTCAAAGGTGGAGGAAACCAAAGATCCTTATTAAAGATGCTTATAATGATTCCAAGGGGTCTGAAGAAGTGATCACATATGTTAGATGGAAAAAAAGTAACACTTAAAGAATTATTGACACAGCTCTCAAAGCCTTGATAAGTGACCACCTAGAGAGCTCTTGTAAGGAATATTAATATGTGGGCTCTACCCTCAGAGAATCTGACTCACTGGTTCTGGGAATTATCTCCCCAGATGACCTAAATGCAGATGATTTGTAGTTCACAGCTGGATAAACAATGCTAGCTTAAGTCTGTTTAGATGCAAACATGTTCCATTTCTTCAGTGTGTGCTTAGGAGGGCAAAAAGCCACTGATGGCTTCGAAGAAGCCCAGATAAAAGAAGGGGTGAGATTTGCCAAGGGTTTGGATAGGAACTGTGTCAGAACTCTTGCCAGCTGGGCTCTGGACAAGTGCTATGTCATGATGACCTTTTCTTTATAATCGACAGTAAGCATTGAGTATAACTATGCAGTAACACAAGGGCAGAATTCATTTTCTCCTGGAAGACAGGACCCATTACTCAGCCCCATCCAATGATCCAGCACCACGGATAACTCAATGTGTAATGGTAGCTGAGAGCTCTCTCTACTAAGAAGGGCCAGCACTTTGGCAGCTTGGAACTCATGGGGGTGACTGAAAAAGCATGAAAGCTGCCCTGGCTTTGGTCCCTGGGAGACCTGGTCTCAAATGGAGCTTCTTGCACTTGACATGAGCTGCCCTCATCCTGACAGGCCTCATTGAGACTTTGTTTTTATTGTTTTTTAAAACTTTGCCAGTCTTAAGGGGCCAGTATTATGATGTGGGTGAATACATATATGTAAAATATCATAGAATTGTGCACTTTCCATCTGTGTTTGTTACTACATTTATGTTAGGTTGTAACACATTTATAAATATCAATGCTAAGGGATGACATGGGTTCAAGAAAATAGGCACTATTATCACTTTCCCTCTCATCCCCCTATGTAATACCCTCATATCTCCAGAAATCAGAGCTGGAAACACCAGTAATACAATGTATAAAATCAATTTTCTAGATCCTTCTCTACTCCTACAGAAGATTTGATTCTACTCCCCTTCATATCCCAGTTTCTGTATCTGCCAAAGGTGGATAATAAAGACCACTTTGGAGAGCTGCTGGAGGAATGAGATGAGCAGCACTGATAGAGTTTCTGCCAAAGGAGGCATTGGGATCATACTGGGGAAGGTGAGCTTGCTTGGGATTACCAGACAGCCATCCACCTGGCTTCAAATGCTGGATGCTCCCAGGATTCCTGCTGAGCCCCAGAGATGGAGGAGTTTCAAGTGTTAATGTCTTCAAGTGGGAAAGTCACTTTTGGCTGGAACAGAGCATATAATGTATTCCCTCTTCCATTCACCTCACTGAGAGTAGCTAAATTCACCTATTTCGTTTTCTATATTTTCTTGCCTTGCCATATTTCAGCTTCTGAAGTCTCTTTCTCTACAAACTGTTTTAATAATAAGACTAATAACAGCTACCATTTGTTGGGCTATCACAATGTTTTAGACACTCTACTAGGCACTTTATACACATTATAACATTCAATCATCCCATAATAAACCTTATTTTACAGATAGATGAGAAAAATGAGACTCAGGTAGCTAACTCGACTCTTCTATGTTTCACAGTAACTAAGCAACAAAATTGAGATCCAAACCAAAACTTACTTCATTTGAAAGGACACATTCCTACCAAGATATTATGGCATGTAAGGGATGGAGATTCCATTATGCCTGGAGACTAAGATACTGTGGACAAGGTCTTCCCAATGCTGTCTTCTAAGCTTGCTCCATCTCATCTCCAGGATGTGTACACTCCATAGTTATTTCTGTTTTTCTTTTGTATTAATTATATTTTCTTATTTTCTGGATGCTTGATGCTCTGGCATCTGAGCCTCCTGACTGGGGAGAGCCCTCCCCTCCAGGGATAGTCGTATCTTAGAGAAAGCAAAAGACTTGTCCAGGGAGCATCCCTTTCATATGAAAATTAACCAATCCAGAACCTACACTCCAATCATCTCCTCCATATGGCTTATACACATTGGGAAGGAATATTCTCTCCCCTCATCCCCCTAGGGCCAGATACCAGGCAATCAGGAGCAGTTCTGAAACCCCAGAGCCTACTAAAGTTATTCAAATTAGCCAATCTCAAATCTGTCTACCCTGCTTACACTGCCTCACCCATTTCTTCCTGCAAAAACCACAATACAGGCTCTTTCCCCTGCTTTCCACTTGGTCCCTCTGCCTGCTGATAGATACGGGTGCTTTCCCACATGGTCTGCATGGTGTGCTGTGCATTGTGTATCTGAGATCTGTGAGTATGAAAACTGCTTGTTTCACAACAGTCCTTTCTGCATCTGCAGACAAATCCTGGGTACATTTTAAAACTTCACGGGTACATTTTAAAACATCTTTGATCTCTATGCATCATCTGCCTTAGTTTTCTTTGATTCAGCATCTGTTGTGTGCTTAGAGATCTACTAGAAGGATCCTATAAACAATGAACAACTCAGCTTTAATTCAGGCAACATTCATCCACTGGACACATATTTGCTGAATATCCATTATGGACCAGGCACTGTGCTTATCAATGGGAATATAATATTTCTCCCCAAAGACATAATTCCTGCCCTCACAGAGATTCCAGTCTAGAGGCAGAAACAGACAATTCCACAGGCTGCTATAACATTTTAAGTTTATGACATTGGGCACACTGAGAAGGGGCACCTTTTAATTCACCACACTTTGGTCTATCCTTCCAAATCATCGAGATGGTTTGCAGCTCTCTTGGGTAATCCCTTGATTTTGCTATTTCCCAGCTGTTCGCCATTTCTCAGCCACATGCTATCTGAAAATTTGATGAATATGATAAAAAGAGTTGTAGTCTTTAGAATACTCCTATGAGGTAGGTACTGCTATTATCCACATTTTATATATGCAGAGACAGAGGCTCAGAGAGGGGAATTCACTTGGCTATCGAAGAGGCAGACAAAGGAGCAAGCATTGGATTAATGTTTGTAGTATTCCAAAGCCTGTGCTCTTAGCCATTAAACTGTTTCACCTTGAGCAAGTTATTTTCTCAGGGATTCCATTTCTACATGTATGATAATAAATATGTAAAAATTGAACGCCTTTAAGGCTTAACATTCTACAATTAATGTGTAGTGACAGCTGAGAGATGAAGGGGGGGGACATGCATTCCATAGAATTTAATACTTGCTCTGTTGTTTTTTTCCACCTCAGTGTTCATCACTCCTACTCCTCCATCGCCATTTTCTGGCCACTTCCAGGTTTTGACAATTCTAGCTGCATAATCCATCAAACTATTTGCTTCTGTAAATTTTGTTCCTTCTGCTTTCCTACAATATTCCCTGCAATCTCCCCCACCACATATTTACCTGTCTTATGTGCACATATGACTCACTAAAGATGAGCCAAAGTCTTGTACATAGGTCTGAAAATCAACTGAAAATAAATGAAATAAGAGATATAAGTTCTGAATGTATATGAACTGATTTGCAGTCCAAGCGAAAAACAAGTAGGGGCTTCTGCACTACGGTGAAGTGGGAACAATCAGGATGCATTAATAGAAGTTTGAGTGTTTCAGAGAATGGTGGTAAAATTCCACTTTGCTCTGGTCAAAATATACTGAAGAGATGGTGCTAAGTTCTGAACACCGAAACTTAAACAATGGAGATAAAATCAAATTTCACTGAAGGAAGACTGGCAAATAGAGGGTAAGGATCTCAAAAACATTCAATACATATCAAAATGCAAAATTTTTTTAAAGAATTAATGGTACTAATAAGGTGCTACAAGTCAAAGTTTATTGCGTCTACAGAGCACTAACTGGAAGGAGGCACGAGGAAACCTTATGAGGTGCTGGAAATATTCTATGATTTTATCTGTGTAGATTCATATGGAATCCTGTTACATGGCTATGTTTATGGCGTTCCTTATGGTGATGATTTCATGGGTATTTACTTATCTTCAAACTCATTGAGACATATACATTTTATAAAGTGTAAAATGTATACAATTTTTAAAGTGTTAATTCAAATAATCCAGACTACAAAGGATAAGATCCTCTTCCAAGGTCTTTAGATGCTCCCTTTTTTCCCCCTGTAATATATATAATAGTAATTCTAAGGTTGGGCCATACACAGAAACCTTTGATCAGCCAGGGGTGCAAGGTGCTGAGTGGGTGTGGAGCATCTGCAATGCTCAGCTCTTACCATCTGCTATGAAGTGCTCGGGCACATGCAGAGTCACCTTCACGGTGAGTGGACAAGACATCTGGCTGCCACACACCATGGCCAGGATGCAGGAACTCACAGCAATCAGTGTCAGGGCTGTCTTGTTCACTGGGCTTTTCAGCAAACCTGGTAACAAGAACACACACAAAGACACAAAATTCCATGAGGTGAGGAAATAGGAGTGGCATCAAGTTTGGGAATTCTATTATTTTCCAGTTGGGAATCTGAAAAAAGAAAAGAAAAGAAAAAAAAAATAAAAAAAAAACATGTTTTCTTTTTTTTTTTTTTTTAAGATCATAACTTTAAAAAAATGTTTAACAGCTTTATTGGGATATGATTCACATATTATACAATTCACCCCATTAAAGCACATAATTCAATGGTTGTTAGTATATTCACAGAATTCTGCTATTTTCACCACAATCAATTTTAGAACATTTTTATCACTCCTGAAAGAAATCCATATCCATTGGTGGTCATTCTCCATTCCCTCCCAATTCCCACAGTCCTAAGCAACCAAGAATCTACTTTCTGCCTCTGCAGATTTACCTATTTTGGATTTTTTCTGTAAGTAGAATCTTACACTATGTGGTCTTTTGTGACTGGGTTCTTTCACTTTCCACAGTGTTTTCAAGGTTCATCCATGTTGTAACGTATATCAGCACTTCGTTCCTTTTTTGGATGAATAATATTCCATTGTATAGATACACCACGATTTATCCATTCATTATTTGATGGACATTTGGGTTGTTTCCACCTATGAACATTCATGTATGAGTTTTTGCATGCACCTCTCTTGGACGTTGTGATGGTTAATATTGAGATTGAACCTTTGTGCCTGCTATGACACCTCGGTGGGCCCTCTTTCGGCCTTGGTTTAACACTCCGTGAAATGGGCTTCTTAGGATTCCTTTGGGTAAACATAAAAGAAACAGGCTTCCTGAAACTCATGGTAATTTTCACTCCTCCCTTCCCAATTCGGTTGGTCATTCTTGATAACAATTAGATGACATTAAGCCCTCCATTCTCCTTAGAGGCAAATGAGAAGATACCATGCTGTTAAATTCAGTAGAGTCTAGTGAAATAAGCATGGGCTTTGGAGTTAGATCATTCTGGGTTCAAATTTGGGCTTTGGCCCTCATTGGCTGTGTGATCTCCATTTTCCAAACCTCAGTTTCTTTCTTTCTTTTTCTTTTTTTGTTTGAGGCGGAGTCTCACTTTGTCGCCCACGCTAGAGTGCAGTGGCACAATCTCGGCTCACCGCAACCTCTGCCACACGGGTTTAAGCGATTCTCCTGCTTCAGCCTCCTGAGTAGCTGGGATTACAGGCACCCGGCACCAAGCCTAGCTAATTTTTGTATTTTTAGTAGAGACAGGTTTTCACCATGTTGGCCAGGCTGGTCTGGAACTCCTGACCTCCGGTGATCCACCCACCTCACCCTCTCAAAGTGCTGGGATTACAGGCATAAGCCACCACACCTGGCCACCACCTCAGTTTCTTTATATGTAACACGAAGATAATAAATATCTCACAGGGTTCTTGTGACAATTACACAGCACGATTTGTATATAATGCCTGTCATTTAGAAGAGTTTCATGGTTAGAAGCTGATCAGTTCAAATGAATTTCACAAGCCTTTACTGAGCAGCTACTATGTGAGACACATACAGAGCAGAAGAATAATCTCTCCTCTTCAGGAGTTTATAGGCTAGGGGGAAAAGTCAAGCTTATCCATAGCTAATTAGATTCTAAGACAAATTGTGTTATGACTTAGAAGAGAAGGCAGAGAGTAGGGAGGGTGGTTTTGCCTCTGAAAATTAAAGACAATTTTATGGATATAATAGGAAAAGTAGATTGGATCTGCACAGCTAGAGGACACTGGGCCAACAAAGAAATTCTATGGAGGCTGTCTCGAGTCCCCGTTTGTTTCTCATTCTTTAGGCTTTGTTCTTCAAGGTTTTGCTCACCAGTTTTAGAGCAATGCCTCCCCATTTTTTTTTTTTTTTTTTTTAACCGCTAGGCTCTTCTTTTAAGCAAACCTTGTCTCTCATCTCCAGGATATCTTTCTGTGGCTATCCCATTAGCATGTCAAATATATTAATAACACGTTCAAAACAGGGTACATTATCTTCTCCTTAAAGCCTCCCCCTCTTGGGATCCTCAGCTTATTGAAAGCACTGCCATTTAGACTGGCCAGAAACTGAGATGTCACCTTTGAGTTTCTGTCTTCCTCCTTTACAGCATCTGAAGAGTTGTGTAGTCCTATTTATTCTATGTCCTCAGCATTTTCACCTCATTCCCTTCATCTCTTCTATTGTCTGTTTGCTTGTGGGATAAGGCAGGTGCATGCATATCTGTTCACTGCACTCCCTGCTGAAACCTCTCAAGCTGTTTTACAGCATCCGGTTGCAGGATGTGATCCATATTCATTAGACTGGCACCCAAGGCCTTTCATGAAGACTCCCAACACTTATACCTCCTGTGCTCTGGCCCAAAGACTAGCAGGGCTGAATTACTGCAGTGCTCCTACCATTAACACTCTTCATCATGTTAACATTAGTGCAGGTGTTGTTCCTTTTGGATAGAAATCCACTTGTTTCCTTGTCACCCCATCACTCTTTGAGACTCACCGTATATAAAGATTTCGTATGCTCTTGGTAGATAAACTACCCATATTCATTGTGTTTCCCCTCATACCTTATTCCAAACACTAGAGTCTAGTAAATAGACAGCCAACTCCTTGAAGGCAAGCAGTGTCTTTTGCTTACCATTATGTCCCAGTGAATAACACAGTGACTGGCTCATTGCAGAATCTCAGTAAGCACATGATGACTCCCATAAATGACAGTAACAATATTAAAAATCAACATAACATAGATGCTGGCCAATCAAAAAGCATGCTAGCCAACATCCAACACTGGCCATACAACAGAACATCAGCTATTGTTCTGTTGTAACACTGGATTACAACAGAACAAGAACCCTTATAACAGCCCGTTGGGGTACTGCCTGTATGGAAATCTATTTTTCTTAATAAACAGTGACCTGCTTGAGGTAGAAGATCCCACCTTCATCATCTTTGTGTTTCTTACGCCAGAATCACCACCTGGAACCCAGAAGTTACTTAATTTAAGAATGAGACCATTGTCTTTTTTCTCAGTCCTAGGACAATGCATGGCTTATGGTAGGAACTATACAGGAGATTGTGGTTATTGTAGTTTTAGAATAAATGTTAAATAGAAGAGTAAATTAAATTAAATAAAAAGGTGATTCCAGTGTCCAAAGATGGGGAATCTCTAAAACCTAAAATAACTACAGAGAAAAATGAACACGATTATCTTTTATTTGAGTGCCACAAGAAGCTGTTTCATACATATTTATAATAGATATTTATAAATATAAATAGATAAAATATTTATAGTATAAATCTTTTATCAACTAAATAGCATAAACAATCTAACATCAACGTTATCTACTAAAAAGAATACAGACTAGGGGTTGGCACCTTGCATAGACCTCACCTTAAAACATCAATCTATTACCCCAGCCTAATCATTTAGCAAAACCCCTACAATAACACTTAACAGCAGCACTGGAGTTTTTTGTTTGTTTGTTTTGAGATGGAGTCTCCCTTTGCTGCCCAGGCTGGAGTGTGGTGGAGCAATCTCAGCTCATTGCAACCTCCTCCTCCTGGGTTCAAGCGATTCTCCTGCCTCAGCCTCCCAAGCAGCTAGGGTTATAGGCACATGCCACCACGCCCAGCTAATTTTTGTATTTTTAGTAGAGACAGCGTTTCACTATGTTGGCCAGGCTGGTCTTAAACTCCTGACCTCAGGTGATCCACCGACCTCACCTCCCAAACTGCTGGGATTACAGGCATGAGCCACCACGGCTGGCCAGCACTGAGTTTTTTATCTAGATTTTATGGAGTCTATTCAGGAGGAAAAACATGTAATGATGAGTCTAGCACGAATAAATGCTTGGGAAGATGAGACAGGTCCAGAGGACAAGATGTGAAAGGTAGTGAGAGGCCCCTGGCATTGGGAAACGGACACTCTGGACAGTGATTCATGGATAATAGCACCCTGTGGATCCCTTAGAAGGCATGTCTCATTCCTGGTCCACACAGCAGCAACAAGCCTATGTGGCCAAGACCTTTCTTTCACTAATTAACAAACTACCAGAAATACACTACCCAGGCTCCACAGGGCTAATTTTTGGTCTGGGGAAAGAAGGCCGAGGGGCACAGATAGAATTGCTCATACTCTCTCCCTGGGCCCTGCTGGACTAAATTGTGTCTCCTATGTCATTTAAAACATCATAGTAACCCAGGGTCTTTAAGAGTCAACATGATGGCTGGGTGCAGTGGCTCATGCCTGTAATCCCAGCACTTTGGGAGGCCAAGGCGGGCAGATCACCTGAGATCAGGAGTTCGAGACCAGCCTGGCCAACATGGTGAAACCCCGTCTCTACTAAAAATACAAAAATGAGCTGGGTGTGGTGGCAGGTGCCTGTAGTCCCAACTACTCCAGAGGCTGAGGCACGAGAATCACTTGAACCTGGGAGGTGGAGGTTGCAGTGAGCTGAGATCGCACCATTGCACTCCAGCTTTGGCCACAGAGCAAGACTCTGTCTCAGGAAAAAAAAAAAAAAAAAAGAAAGAAAAAAAGGAGTCAACATGGGAAGTGAATTCACATTAGTTTATTGGCTCTTAGTTTTCTCACCTAGAAAATAGTAACACAACTTAGCCGTCAGGGGTGTTGTAAGAACAAAATGAGTCAATATGTGTCTAATGCCAAGCAAAGTTTTTGGCACATAGTAGGCCCTTGGTAAATAATTTCCAAAAGAAATAGTGGTGTTTGTCTCATCATTGATGACAGAAACTAGGAATCATCTATTTGTCCAACACATTATCAGAACATATTAGGAACTCAATTATTGTTACAGAAGCAGAAGACAAAAAGAGTAAAAAGTGTAGAGAAGGACATAAGAAGGAGAAAGTGGGAGTTGGGGTCAGAATGAACAGCACTGTGGGGACCCATTTACTCGGCGAATGCCTGAATCACCACAGTTGTTTCCGAAGTCCAGGAGGATGAAAGCATGCAGGTCAAGCCTTCACTAAGCCAGATGCCCATGGAGCAGCTGGTGGGTGTGGGGAGTTGCCATGGCAACCGGACCTGGCAGAAACTTCACAGTGGGACTCAAATCAAGGTAACTTCCTAAGAGTTCCTGCCTCAGGGAGGTGAGCATAGCATTTAGTAAATAAGGGTTGTAGACAGCCATGAGGTGGAAACTATCTCTCCCATAGTACTCACCCCCATCCCCAAGCAGGCTCCTTACTGCACTGCTGTTGTAAGATGCAGAGACAGAAAAGGGAACCTCCACTTGGTGAGTGATTACTATGATCCAGGCACTGTGCCTAGCACTTATCCTTCTCTCCATCCATCCATTCTTTTACCAATCCAGCCGATTTTTATTGAGCATCAAGTCTTTTGAGGCACACTGGTCTGGGCATGGGGAAAATAATACTAAAGAAAACAGCCAAAGGCCTTGAAGCTTACACGTTAGTGGCAAAGAATTATCGCATTGAATCCTCTCAGCAAAGTGTCTCCATCATTTCCATTTTACAGAGAGCAGAAGTATAGAGCAATTAAATGACTTGTGTAAGGATCACCCAATTTCATATGTTACAGGACTGGATGAGAACTAGTCCTGTTCCAGCCTTTCCCCTGTATCACTACAACTTCCCACTTCATCATGGAATAAGGTCCCAGGATACACTCATGTAGAAAGTGTGGCCTTTGGGGCCAGGCATATCTATGTTCAAATCCTGGCTTACCCACAAAATCTCTGTGTGACACTTGCCAACTGATCCATAAGTCTAACAAGAAAAAAATATTTCCATCTGAAAAATGGGAACAGTGGTCTTTTTTCAGAGCTGATGTAAGGACAAAATAAGATATCATACATAATTAACAACAACAAAAAAAGAGCTAAATAAATGATAGCTGCAGATCATATTGCCTGAGTATTTTTTTTTTCCAGAAGGCTGAGGTCACAGTTCTCCCTGGTTCACATCCCCATTTGCAGTTCCTTCCCCATTACTTGCAGGGGAATAAGCTGTGCTGTAGGAATAGCATTCCACCAGGGCATATTGATTGCTGGGACTGGAGAAAGTTAATAATCTAATTTTCCTTCCATTTTCCCTCCCTCTTACACCTCAGCTCCTCTCATGGCAGCAGAGAATGGCATAAAATGCATTGCTTGAGAAATTCGACCGGAAATAACTCAGTGTTGTTGATCCACACATTGCCCATAATTTGGGGTTTGATTGATTCTTGCTTTGGAAATGCCAGGTTGAGAGGAGAAAATGAAATTTAAGTTAAATTTGGAATTGAATCAATCACATTTTGTAATGAAAAAATAGATCTAACCCCATCAGACCCTTGTGTGTGGAAAACGTAAAGCTGGTACACTCCCAATGACTTCCTCCTGAGATCCCCAAAGCATGACAGACCAGGTCCTAGGCTGAGAAGTAATTTATTTCTTAAAGTGGCAAATGGTGTTACGGTGGGGGAAAGGGATTCTAGAAACTGGAAACATTAGGGTGAAGAAGCCCAGCAGGTAGAAAAGCCACTTAGGATGGGGAAAGAGGCTGGGCTTTGGTATGTATGTATGTATGTATGTATGTATGTATGTATGTATATATGTATGTATGTATGTATTTATGTAGTCTCACTCTGTCACCCAGGCTGGAGTGCAGTGGTGTGATCTTGGCTCACTGCAACCTCTGCCTCCCAGGTTCAAGCAATTCTTCTGTCTCAGCCTCCCAAGTAGCTGGGACTATAGGCAAATGCCACCACACCTGGCTAATTTTTGTGTTTTTAGTAGAGACAGGGTTTCACCATGTTGGCCAGGCTAGTCTTGAACTCCTGACCTCAGGTGATCTGCCTGCCTCAGCCTCCCAAAGTGCTGGGATTACAGGCATGAGCCACCGTGCCCAGACTGAGCTTTGGTTTTAGATGTGGATATCTAAATCCAAAGTCTTGGCCGGGTGCGGTGGCTCACGCCTGTAATCCCAGCACTTTGGGAGGCCGAGGCGGGCGGATCACAAGGTCAGGAGATCGAGACCACGGTGAAACCCCGTCTCTACTAAAAATACAAAAAGTTAGCCGGGCGTAGTGGCGGGCGCCTGTAGTCCCAGCTACTTGGGAGGCTGAGGCAGGAGAATGGCGTGAACCCAGGAGGCGGAGCTTGCAGTGAGCCGAAATCGCGCCACTGCACTCCAGCCTGGGCGACAGAGCGAGACTCCGTCTCAAAAAAAAAAAACAAAAACAAAAACAAAAACAAAAAAAACAAAGTCTTCCATTTGATACCTGCCTAAGTTCTGGCAAGCGATGTAAGCTCTCAGAGCTTCAGTTTTCCTAATCTAAAAAAGGGGAGTGACAATCCCTAACTGATAAAGAAGCCGTGTGTATTAAATAGGAGATCATAATTACAGCACTAAGCACCATGTCTGACACATACTTAGGGCTCTGTAAGCTCTCAGTATATTTCCTTTAAACCTCCCTTTCTTTTTTTTTTTTTTTTTGTTTTTTTGTTTTTTTGTTTTTTTTTTTATTATTATTATTATTATTATTTTTTATTTTATTTTTTTTAATTTCTGAAGTATTTATTGATCATTCTTGGGTGTTTCTCGGAGAGGGGGATATGGCAGGGTCATAGGATAATAGTGGAGAGAAGGTCAGGAGATAAACACATGAACAAAGGTCTCTGGTTTTCCTAGGCAGAGGACCCTGCGGCCTTCTGCAGTGTTTGTGCCCCTGAGTACTTGAGATTAGGGAGTGGTGATGACTCTTAAAGAGCATGCTGCCTTCAAGCATCTGTTTAACAAAGCACATCTTGCACCACCCTTAATCCATTTAACCCTGAGTTGACACAGCACATGTTTCAGAGAGCATGGGGCTGGGGGAAAGGCCATAGATCAACAGCATCCCAAGGCAGAAGAATTTCTCCTAGTCAGAACAAAATGGAGTCTCCTATGCCCACCCCTTTCTACACAGACACAGCAACAATCTGATCTCTCCTTCCTTTCCCCACACTTCCTCCCCTTCTCTTCAACAAAACCGCCATCGTCCTCATGGCCCGCTCCCGATGGTCGCTGTCTCTTCGGAGCTGTTGGGTACACCTCCCAGACAGGGCAGCCGGGCAGAGGCGCTCCTCACCTCCCAGACAGGGCGGCTGGGCAGAGGCGCCCCTCGCTTCCCAGACGGGGCCGCCCGGGCAGAGGCGCTCCTCTCCTCCCAGATGGGGCGGCCGGGCAGAGGCGCTCCTCACTTCCCCGACGGGGCCGCCCGGGCAGAGGCGCTCCTCGCTTCCCAGACGGGGCCGCCCGGGCAGAGGCGCTCCTCAGTTCCTCCCAGACCGGGTGGCAGCCGGGCAGAGGCGCTCCTCACCTCCCAGACGGGGCGGCCGGGCAGAGGCGCTCCTCACTTCCCCGACGGGGCGGCCGAGCAGAGGCGCTCCTCACTTCCCAGAGGGGGCGGCCGAGCAGAGGCGCTCCTCACTTCCCAGACGGGGCGGCCGGGCAGAGACGCTCCTCACTTCCTCCCAGATGGGGTGGCGGCCAGGCAGAGGCGCTCCTCACTTCCCCGACGGGGCGGCCGAGCAGAGGCGCTCCTCACTTCCCAGAGGGGGCGGCCGAGCAGAGGCGCTCCTCACTTCCCAGACTGGGCGGCCGGGCAGAGGCGCTCCTCACCTCCTAGACGGGGCGACCAGGCAGAGGTGCTCCTCACTTCCCAGACGGTGTGGCGGCTGGGCAGAGGTGCTCCTCCCTTCCCAGATGGGGCAGCCAGGCAGAGGCGCTCCTCACTTCCCAGACGGTGTGGCGGCCGGGCAGAGGTGCTCCTCCCTTCCCAGATGGGGCAGCCAGGCAGAGGCGCTCCTCACTTCCCAGACTAAACCTCCCTTTCTAACACTTGGCATCTACACGGGCATCAGCAGGATATGTGATACTGTTGCTCATGCTGAAATCCTAACTTTCACACTTAGCTACTGGCCCCCGTGGACAAGTCATGTCACATCTGAGACTCAACGCCTTTAATTGGGAATTAGTTCATCCAATAAATAGCTATTTAAGGTGCAAGTACTATATGCCAGACCTCATATTTTATGCTTTCCTATTTCCAGTGCCTATAGCATGCCTGAATATAGTAGGTGCTCAATAAACATCTATTGAATGAATGAATGAGTGGATGCTTAAATGTTGTTTCCCTTTCTACCAACAGATGTCAGTATTGGAATTCTGCTATTGGTATTTTTTTCTAGCAAATTGATTCACTCACTTTTCCTGGCAAGGTTTGGTCCCTGCCTGGTCAGAAATAATACAAAAACACCCTTGCAGAGGCCGCCAATCTGCCTGCATATCAGGGTGACCACTGTAGATTGCTGAGTGCCTCATTAACCTCACTGAGTGCCCCATGGGATTCCCGCAGCACCTGAGCTCTGGTGTCTCTGCTTCTCTGCCGTATTTCTGGAAACTGAAATTGGGACACGTCATCTGACACGTGCAAGTGTCATGCTGGAGGCAGAAAGAAAGAATATTTGAAACTGGGGCTTTCTCAGAAACTGTAGGGTATACGGCCCTATATCCTCAGCCTGTCTCGTATATCAGGGGTTTCCATGCACTGCTTTAGTGTGATGTCTCAATATGGGGAATATTTTCCTTTATCTTGCACACCTGGGTCCTTGTCTCTCCCCATCTCTCCCTATCTTCGTCATGAACTAATCTCTTGTGCTCTCTAACTCTGGCACTCTCAAATCCATCCTTTAAATGATATGTTATTTCCCCAATATCTTATCATCCTTAGATTTGTCCTTAATAAGATCTGGGCAAGTGCTCATCCACTCTTGTTTTCATACTTTCAGAGAAAGAAAACTCAACCCCTACTAAGCATCAGTTCTATTCTCAGATAGTGTAATGTCTAAACAGCCTTTGAATCTCTATGAGTGAACTTCTGCCGTCTAAATTAAATAGGATATATTTAATATCTCCTTCCCAGGGCAGCTATTTTGTTAAAGGAGGAAATTAGGTTGCCTTGAGCTTTCTTTCTTCAAACCAGACATTAATAGCTTTATTTTGTTTCTCTAAAGTCATATCTTGAGTCCTTTTATTGTACTTCGTATAGGTTTGTTTTGCTTAAGATGACTTTCTTAGTAAAGGATGCCATAATAACAATAATAATAATTATTATCATCATCATCATCATCACTACCACTATCACTGGTAACATAGCCACTAACTTAGGTGCCAGACAATAGAACTAAATTTTTTCATGCAGTATCTCATCTAATCTTTACAGAAACTTCATGATATGGTTTCTATTATCACTCACATTTTTCGCTATGAGGAAACTGAGGCCATCACTTGCCAAAGAACATGCAGCTCAAAGGTAATAGGGCTGAAATGAAAAACCATTTGATGTCAGGGTCCAAGCTCTTAACCATCATCCTTCACAATATCTCTATCAACCTGCTAGATGTAGCCTGGGCAGAGCAGAAGCAACAAATTTAACTGCTGAGCTGCTAACCGACTTTAGCTTGCCCTGTGGACCTGTGATAACTCTTGGTGAATTTGTTGTGGCCTCATTGTCCCACCTGATACTGACCACATGTCTTCAAGAGAACCTCTCCCCATCACAAGGAGGAAATTCAAAATGATGGAAGAAAATGAGAAGAGCTGTTGCTCCTCCTTTCTCAGCCCCAGAAAATACTATGGGCCTGAAGCAGCTCACTGTGCTACTTGAAGCCAAATGATTATTGACAAAGCCACTGGGGAACACCTTTGGCTAGCTCTGCTCCTGGGACAAAGACCGTTTCTATAGTGCAGGCCTAGATTGTAGCTGCCTGGTGAAGTTAAGGCCACTGGCAGCTGACATGCAATGGAGCTACAAACAGCTGGCTATTTGAATTTCTGTGGCAACTGCAGGTAGCTGGGCTTGCAAGTGCAAAGGTCACTACAAGGTGTTGACAATGGTGTTAGAGATGAAGATGATGGAGATGGTACCACATTATTTTAGCTTTTATTAGGTTACAGATCATTCTCAAATATCTCATTACCTCTTCAAAATCCTATGTAGTTGGCATTGCTGTTATCCCCAATAGACAAATGAGAAGTGACATCTTAAAGGTGAACTCACGTTCAAACAACAGAAGAATAATGGGCCTATAAGCCATGTCTCCTGACTCACAGCTGAGTGATCTTTTCATGTCACTATGTTGCTAGTGTGCAGCCTAAGTCCCACTAGCTGGATATGAAAACATAAATAGAATCTGTGCACTCTGATTCTTCATCTATTGCTTTTCTTTTTCTTTTCTTTTCTTTTTTTTTTCTTTTGAGACGGAGTCTTGCTCTGTTGCCCCAGCTGGAGTGGAGTGCAATGGTGCAATCTCAGCACACTGCAACCTCTACCTCTCAGGCTCAAGTGATTCTCCTCCCTCAGCCTCCCGAGTAGCTGGGATTATAGGCATGCGCCACTGTGCACAGTTAATTTTTATATTTTTAGTAGAGATGGAGTTTCACCATGTCGCCAAGGCTGGTTATTGCTCTTATAAATGTATTCAAATGCCTCAAAGAGCTAGTGTAGTATTTCCCACAAAACCAGATGTATCTTGAAAAGAAAATATTTCTATGTTCACAAAATTTTGAGACATGCTATATTCTGTATGCCCCTCTTAAAGCGCCCAAGTATATATCTGGTATTAAAACCTCTAAAAGTCTTTGCATTACATTCTGTTTAGCAGGATTCAGCTGAATGTTTCCCTAAATTATTAAGACATTGCAGAACCACCATTCTGTGGAACAAAGTACAGAAACAATGATCTAGTTTAATAATTTATACAAAGGTTGTAAATAATATTAGGAGATCCCAATAATTAACTGGTGCCCTTATGCCAGGCACTGTGTTAAAGATTGTATGTATATTATCCTATTTAAACTTCTCAACTACATTGTAAGGCAGGGATTACCCTTCATTTACAAATAGGAAAACCAGATTTAACTGGTTATTTGGAAGAGGAAGAAGAAGGTTTTCGTGGTTAGTCTGGTCTGAAACCAATGTCTGTATCCTTCTTCTTCCCAAGTGTTAGAAGAAAATACAATTTTCAAGTCACAGAAAATACGTGCAAAGAAGGAAAAAGGCAGGCACAACAGACCAGTTCAGGAGGCTAAAGACTATTCAACGTACATTTAGCAGGCTGATGAAATGCATTAGTGGAAGGAAAAAGATGCTGTACTCAATAGATTAAATTGCAGTGTGTAGATGAGAAATAGTAGAGAAGATAATTCAAAGATCTAAAGCTCTAGAATGGCTCAGAAATAAATGAGAAAGAAGGAGAAAGGAAAGGTGGTGGGGGGTTTCTGATTCATAGGTGACTATCAATTGACTGGTGCTGACTTACCCAAAACATTAATTTTTAAGATACTGTTGTCTGATACCTACATTAGCCCTGTTAGTCTGCAGGCTGTTTGATGCACCACCACAATCAGCCCACACCACCGATGAATTGGAGGGTGGCAAAGAAGAGCTAAGGCCAAGCAGTGAGTGCTGAGGAACAGAGCAAAAGAGCAGCCACAGTTTCCATGGTTACCAAGGACGATCAGGACCAGTCACCTCCCATTTCCATGAAAGGTTCATTTCTAGCTCCTTTGAAAGTCATTGTTCCATTATCTTAGAAGATGTCAGTGGACTTTGGCCCACACTTAGTGAAAATAGGAGCAGGAGAATAACATTGATTTTGTATTTGGTATTTACTAGGCCTCCCGTGATGGCCTAGTAAATACTGAATACACAACCAATGTTATTCCCCTACTCTTGCTTCCTCCCCTGCTCCCAGCTTCCATGACAATGTTCCTTTACCTACAGAACTTCCTTTATCCCAAAAGCCCACTGTAAGCACCAGGCAAAGCTGTCCTTACTTGACATTGGGGGAAATGGAAGCTCAAAGGGTTTAATTGACTAGTAAGGAACAGAGCTAGAATATGAACAGAGATAGAATATGAACTGAGACCTAGTGATACTCAAAGTTCTTTAAAAGCTTCCTCAGCTGATCCTGACCCTGTGAATGTATGGTGTCTAATGGTGGTCACACTGCTTCTAAAAATAGGTGGTATTTTCAAATCTCTGTGCTCCCTCCTCCTCACCTCTTTTTCCTGACAGTGACACTGTGTCATATTCCTAAGAAATAATAGAAATGAGGCTTTTCCTGATGGCCCACAAACCCCCTACTGCAGTTAGATTTGCCTGTCTCTTTCCTTGTGACAGGTCACATGCATTCCCCTCCCCCATATGTTGTCCTTTCTACTTTTCCAACATATCTAAGAAGACCACCTTTCAAGATCAAAGAGAACTCCCATCTCATAGAAGGCTGCCTTCACCATTGCAACTCACAAGAACCCAATATTTCTCTTAACTCCTATCTCATATATTATCTGTTCTAATTTGAGCCACAAGACCTCAGAATGGCAAGGAACTAAAAGAGATTTAACCCCAACAAGTCACACAATGCATTCTTGTGTGACTCCCTCTATAATCATTCAGCCTGCATTTGAGTGTCACCTAAACTTGGAGGTTATTAACTAAAAAGAAATAATGATGATGATGATAACCTTTTCTCTTTTTTTGAGCACTTACTATGCAGGATACATTGTGCTTAATATTTTACAGATATTATTTTATTTGATTAATCATAAAAGCTTGTTAGTTCCTAGTTTTGCAAATCAAAAAAATTGACTCTAACTCAGGGTTAGAAAGCTATTGAGAGGCAAACCAGGATTCAAATCCAGATCTGGATATCAGAGCTCCTAACAGTATTACTATGTAGTCTCTCTTCCCTGGTAACAATCAGCATAAGAACTACATCAATGCCAAATGAAAATCTACTCCTACAACTATAACCAGCTGAACATATTCCTGCCCTCAAGAGTTCCAAAAACTGGCCCCGACTCCTTCTCTCCAAGGTACCCCTTCGGTTCTAAAAATGGAAAATATGTTGCCCATTATTCTTTTATTTCAAAGACAGATTCTCTTATTTGACTCCCACATGAGGAAAATAGACATGGAGCCAGGAAAAACAGAGCTGGAAGAACCCCTTTAGATTAGTTGGCCTAATCCATCATGCTGAAGGTTAAGAAGAGGGCAAGAGGACAGCCTCGCTCACAGTCAGATTGCCCGGAGACAGTCCTGGGTTCCATCCACCCCAGCTTCCATGACAATGTTCACCATTTGGGGTAGTTGTTGCTGTTTTTGTTGTTTCCTACCTTAACCAATACCTCCTGGAACAAAGAGGTATTGGTATAAAAATAAACCATACCCAAACATTCCCACAACATGAACTTAATAAACTGGTGCACAGTAGATTACGGCAGAGGAAAGAAAATTGACTTTAGAATTAGAGAAACTTAGGTTCAAATCTCAGCTCTGTCATATTTTGGTTGACCTTCAGTAAGTCCCATTTTCCTCATCTGTAAAATAGGAATAACATCTACTCCACAGCATCATTAGAAAGATTAAATAGTGGCTGGGCATGGTGGCTCATGCCTGTAATCCCAGCACTTTGGGAGGCTGAGGCGGGCGGATCATGAGGTCAGGAGATTGAGATCATCCTGGCTAATGTGGTGAAACCCCGTCTTTACTAAAAATACAAAAAATTAGCCAGGCGTGGTGGTGGGCGCCTGTAGTCCCAGCCTCTCAGGAGCCTGAGGCAGCAGAATGGTGTGAACCCAGGAGGCGGAGCTTGCAGTGAGCTATCACACCACTACACTCCTGCCTGGGTGAGAGAGAGACTCCATCTCAAAAAAAAAAAAAAAAAAAAAAAAAGAAAGATTAAATAATTAAATAGCATGACATGCACTGCATAGCAGAAGCTCAGTGAATAGTAAATTTCATCGTCATCATCATCAACAAATTTAAGATCAATACATATAAATTCTGAAGTTTGCACTCAAGAGACCACTTACAAAAATTCAGGATGGGTCAGAAATGGGAGACATACCATGAAGACTGGTGGATAGTGAGTTTACAGTAAGGAAAGGTCCAAACACATGCAGAGCACCTACTATATGCAAAGCCTCTGCTGGGTTTTTGCACCTGTTATTTACGTTGTTTCTCATAGCAAACTTTATGTCTTCATTTTATAAATCAGAAAACAAGCTCAGGGAAGAGAAGTGCTTTGCTCAAGGTCATACACCCAGTAAGCTGTAGAGCTGGTCATGCAGTTCAAAACTGTGTGATGTTCTAAACAGAATACAGACAGGTGGTCCATGTTCCAAAGAGAATAACCAGGATTGGACTGGATATCATGCCAGGAGAGGACACCAGATGAAGGATTTGGGGATTTTAGCTTTGAAGCAAGAAAGGCTCAGTCAGAGAGGCCTCTTGATAGGTTTGTCTTCAAAGACGTCCAAATATAGAAAGAGAAAAAGGAAACTCATATTCTATATGAGAAGCTATTGTGAACCAAGCCACAAAACCTAGGCACTTGATGTGCACTGTTTCACTTGCTCCTTAAAACAATCCTCTGTGTAGGTAGTGGATTGTGCATGGTGACTCAAGCCTGCAATCCCAGTGCTTTGTGAGGTCGAGGCAGGAAGATTGTTAGAGGTCAGGAGTTTGAGACTAGCCTGGGCAACATAGCAAGACCCCATCTCTACATAAAACTTAAAAACTAGCTGGATGTGGTTGTGCATACCTGTAGTCCCAGCTACAAGAGGCTGAGGTAGGAAGATCGCTTGAGCCCAGGAGTTTGAGGCTGCAGTACGCTATGATCGTGCCACTGTACTCCAGCCTGGGTGATAGAGAGAGACCCTGTCTCTTGAAAAAAAAATAATGATCTTCTGGGGGTAAACAGCATTATGCTCGTTTTAGAAATGAGAAAAATGAAGCCTGGGGAGATCAGACACTTGGTTCAAGTTGCACAAGCCATCAGGAGCACTGGATTCAAGCCAGGTCTGTTTCACCCCAGCAACATCCTGGCTCTTCTCAGTTCTCACTGGAGCTTGTTGACCATCAAGGGCCCTTGCAGGTTTAAGCAACTCTAAGGAGGTCTGGCCTAAGAAAGTGGGACCCAAGGTTCTTGCTCAGCACCCAAACCCTCACTCTGGTAAAGAAAAGAATTGGGGCCTTGCAGGCAACAGAAGACTCTGTCCTTTCCTGGATGTAGAGGTTCAGCTGCAAACCACCTGGAGATTTTATTAGAATAAACACACCCATCTCCAGATCCTTAAATCAAGGGGTCTTTTGTTTTTATTTTTTATTTTTGCTTTCTGATCTATTGCCTACTCTTCAGACCACTAACATTTTAGCAAAACCATGTATGCATTGTGTTTAAATAGTCATCTGGAGGTAAATAGCTTTGCCTTTAGAGGGGGAATATAAGAGAAGATAAAAGAAGAAAAAAAAAAAACAAAAGAGGAGAAAATGTTCTGTGAAGGCTTTTTGCTCAAACACACTTCCACATGGAAATCTCTACCCATTTCAGGCTGACACTCTGGTCTAAACCTTTCAAGCCTGCTGGTTTAAATATGTCACTTCCAAAAGAACAATGGCAGTCTTAGCCCAAGGGCCATTCTAGACCCACTTTCTGTCTTGGTTTTTAGTGTCAAGGAAGTGCCTGAAGGCTGTGCTAAGAGGACTATCTATTCTGGGAGTCTGAAGCCCAAACTTGAATATAGGCTCTGCCATTACTCACTGTGCCACCTGGAGCAAATCCTTTCCCCTGGCTGGACTTCTGTCCCCTGTTTATAATAGAAATAAATCCATTCATTCAACAAATATATATTAAGGACCCACTCTGCTGTGAGCTAGGGATACAGAGGTCAGAGCCATTAAATGTTTCAATGTTCATGAGGTAGTGGGCCAATAAACAGAGGTAGCAGAGATCAGTGCAGAGCAGCAAATCCCTAATCCAGATTCAGAGGTCATAGAACGATTTCCAAGAGCTGAAGCTTGTAATGTATGTAAGAGTTAGCTCATGGGCAAAATGGGGAATGTGCAGTTCAGCAGAAGGAAACAGCAGGACACTGTACATAGACTGGAGTGGTGGAAATTTCAGGTACATGCTGTGCAGTGTGGGCAGAAGAAGCCAGAGAGATAGGTAGGGAACAGCTCATAAAGTGTCATAGTTCATTGCAAGGAAAGTGGACTTTCTCCTATAACAATGGTCCCCAACCTTTTTGGCACCAGGGATCAGTTTCATGGAAGACAATTTTTCCATGGACTGCAGGAGGTGGGGGAGTATGATTTCAGTATGAAACTGTTCCATCTCAGATCATCAAGTATTAGTTAGATTGTCATAAGGAGCACAACCTAGACCCCTGGCATGCACAGGTTATAATAGGGTTGGTACTCCTATGAGAATCTAACGCTGCAGCTGATCTGAAAGGAGGCAGAGCTTAGGCTATATTGCTCACTTGCCCACTGCTCACCTCCTGCTATGTGGCCAGGTTCCTAACAGGCTGCTGACTAGTACCAGTCCACAGTCCGGGGGACCCCTGTCCTAGATCATATCTCCAGTCCTTTCAGGCCAGCCCTACCAGCACTGTGCAAACCTGAAACACATCTTCATTCATTTACTTTGACAGCAAAAATGTAAGTAAGTACCTAAAAGTGCCAGACATTGTGTTGGGTGCTGGGGATATAGCAGGTACTTCATAATCCCAAAGCGTGAACCATTAGGTATATCAAGATCTGAAGACTGGGCCAGGTGTAGTGGCTCATGCCTGTAATCCCAACACTTTGGGAGGCTGAGGTGAGAGGACCACTTGAGCCCAGGAATTTGAGATCAGCCTGAGCAACATAGTAACACACATATTTTATTTAACATGCAGAATATATTTAGTCTCTACATTTAAAAAACATAAAAAAAGATCTGAAGACCTATGAAGGATGAGGTCTACAATATCTACCTCCGGAATGGAGGACAAAGAAAGAAATCTTGTTGAGCAAATGCAATCTATAAGAATATCAGAGGATATTTACATGAGAGGAGGCTGAAGAGCATCCTGGCTAGAATTAGAGAACATGAAACCTGGTGATAAATCAGTCTTCAAGTACATGGACATGAACGAGCACATGTCACCTGAAATGAAAGAAGGATTAGATTTGGAGAAAAGGAAAGAGGGCAAGGGGACTGAGGGAGGTAGTTTCCAAATGGTTCCCAATGGTCTTTGCCTCCTGGTGTCCTTGTCCTTGTATAATCCAATCCCCTAGTGACTTGCATATATCAAATGCAAGAAGGTAAATGTTATGCAATGCCACTTCCAAGGTTAGGTTATGAAAGACTGACTTCCATTTAGCTCATACCCTCTTTAGCTCTTTTTACTTTCTTGCTCTGGTGAAGCCAAATGCCATGTTGAGAGTGGCCCCATGGCCCACATGAGAAGAGCTGAGGATGGCCTCTGGCTCATGGCTCTCAAGGAACAAAATCCTGACAACAACCAGGTAAGTAAGCTGGGAACAGATCCCTCACCGGTTGAAGCTTGAGGTGATTGCAGCCCTTGTTGACAATTTCACTGCAGTCTCCTTAGAAGCCCTGAGCTGGGGGACTGATGATATTGTGCCTGATCCCTGCCCCACAGAAACTGTTAGATAATGAATGTTTGTTGTTTTAAATTCCAATTTGAGGGTGATTTCTTACACAGCAATAGATAACTACTACCAGGACCTACTTAAATGGATAGCTGAAAGAGGCTGATGAGCTTCCATTCCTAGCAGGATATCGGAAACCTTCAAGTTTAGAAGAGACTTTCGTTCATCTAGAAAACATTTCCGGCACACATGGTATGTGCCAGACCCTGGGCAACTCACAGAACTTGCAGAAGAGCCAGGCACAGCTCTGCCTTGAAGCAGCCACAGAGAGATGAGTGAGAAGGTCAGGTGGAGACATCATAATTACACTGTGTCAGGATACATGCTTGGCTCCATGTATCCTTTACTGAAGACTTCACAACCTTACTAAGAGCTGAGAGAAAAGAGCCACTGAAGTTTGCTTAATAAAATCCAGGTCGGCTTCACAGAGGAGGCAGCAGGCAAGCTGATTCCTTGTATCTTTACCAAGGTACCTCTCCCTGGAAGCCCCTATGTTCACACATCAACCCTGGAAGTTGGTGAAATGAAAGGCTTATGAGCTCTACAATCAGACAAATAAGGTTTGAAACTCAGCTCGATAATTTCTTAACACTGTGAATTTAGGAAGTCAATAAGAAGGAACAGCTAAGAATATGATTAGAGTCGCCCAGGGCTAAGAGTAAAAAACAGAGCTATCCATTACTAGTTGAGAATGCTGATACAAGGAATCACGTCTTTCAAAGCCTCATATCCCCATATGTAAAACAGAACTAATAAAATATTGACTTCACAAGATTACTTAAGTTAAAGCAAGAAGTTTTTAACATAGTGGATGATAATAAGAAAGGCTTGATAATTATCAGCTCTTTTTGTTGGAACAGTTACTTCATTTCTTTATGCCTCTTTATGCATATAAAGCCTTTTAGCATATTGCTTAATATAGAGTTCTCAGTGACTGTTAGTTGCTATTATTATTAACAGCAGAGACCCTAGACCCAGTGAATTATCATGGTTCCTCCTAGCCTAAGGGCTGGCCAGCAATGATACATCTAAGTCATATATCCCTGTGCATATATAAAAATGCTTCCCACCCCACCCCCAGGGACTCTCAGCTCCTTGTGCTGAAATAGAAGGCCACAGATTATTTCTGCAGCAGGAGCTGTGCCAAGGCATCATTAAGGTAGAGATGACAGAGACAGGGTAGTGGTGGTTCCCTAAGTAACTATAACTCAGGTGCTACACACACCTGGCGCTTCCTGCATATGCTGTTAAATTTATGGGAAAGCAATAATAGTAACAACATTAGCACAAATTTATTTGTAAAATGCCCACACCTGAACAGACTGAAGAGCTAAAATAGAAACCCTACTAAATTTTATAGAAATCTATGTATATATGTGAAGATGTGAAGATGTGTGTAAGTGTATAAGAATTGAGATCAGGATGTAGGTGTGCTTAGAGTAGAAATAACAGCAGCCCTGGGAATCATAACTATGATTTTCTTCTTCCATTTCGATCATCAACTAGACCAGTATTATTAGCAATGTTGCTGCCTTCTTGGTTTTCCAGTAGTCAGCAGCTCAAGGCAAGAAAAAGTGCCACTGCAAAAGCCAGCAGGATTCAAATTCCCAGATTTATCAGTCTCTGGTTACGTGAACTTAGGCTGGTCATTTCTGTTTTTGTAGTATCAGGTTCCTCCAAAGATAAAATAGGCATAACTATAACTTAGTCCTACTCCATGTCTAGTGTGGAAGAGAGACACTCCCTCCCACCTCTTTTTCTTCATAAAGGACAAAACATATGAAAGTATGTTGTTTTTATAGTCTAATTTCCCAGTTGATTATTTGTAAAGTTTATTTAGCAAAGTATTATAACCAGGTAGAGAGGGATAGAGAACTTGCCCCCCTGCCATGTGACTCCACATTCCTCAGGGGCATGGACCCTTCTTATTTTCTCTAACACAAAACCTGGTATTGAGTATCAGCTAAATTAATATTTGATAAAAGAATAAATGGATAAATGAATGAATGGACAGAGGCTTTAACCAATTCCTTATTTGAGAAAAAGGGAACAGGCTTCATGGGATCATCCTAAGGGAGGAAAATGAAATCCAATCATTACCTTCTCAGTGCAGAGAACAAGGTGGGCAAGAGTTTCAGCTGAAACATTCCCTTGTTTCACAATAAAAATAATGACAGCTACCATTGTTAAGCACTTACTCTGCCCTGAGCCCTGGATTAAGCGTTTTGCATGGAATATTCTCATCTCATATTTATATCAACTCTATGATGGAGTTATAGTTACTATGCCCATTTTACAGACGAGAAATTTAAGTTAATATAAATGAAATTTGGGTCTATTATCACACAACTAATAGAATTTTAACCCAAGATATCTGACCCCAAGGTATAGCCTCTGAAACTGTATCTATACTGCCTCCTAGATGACTGCAGAGATGCATCTTTCTGAGCATTGGAGACTTCCAGATGTAACAGAAATTGAGCCAGATACTGCTAGGCACAGGGAGCTGAAACAGAAACAGACATGGACACCATCCTCATGAAGTTTCCAGTCTGTTGGGGATGGGAGATCAGACATGAAAATGCTAGTGTACAGAAGAATAGGGGGCGTGAGTGAGTATACCAGAAAGACCTTTTTCAGAAAGGGGAATTTAAGCCCTGTCCTGGTAGGAGAAATGATGTTCCAAAGTAAAATGCACTGAAAAAGGCAGTGAGTGACATGAGATGGGGCTGGAGGGGTGAGCAAAGGCATGCAAAACATTGAAGGCCATTTAATAAGTTTGATCTTAATTATGAATGAGCAGAGAAACCAGTGAAGGTGACATAATGAGGCGACGTGTTATAATGCCCGGTCTATCTGCTAAGGGAGAAGGGTATCCTGCCAGAGTTATTATAAGGAACAAGGAGTCATGGCTTGACTATTGGTGACACTGGGGATGGAGAGAGTCATCAGATGCAGAGTACAGTTGGGGATGGAATTGCTGGACTTGTGATGAATCAGATCTTCTAGGAAGTAGAAAAGGGAGAGGATAGGTGGTGTCTTGATATCTGTATCCAAACTCTACTCCCAGATAGAATGTCTTCAACAGGTTATCTTACTGCCATGGTGAAGTACAGATAAAAACACAGAATAGGCCGGGTGTGGTGGCTCACGCCTGTAATCCCAGCACTTTAGAAGGCCAAGGTGGGCAAATCACGAGGTCAGGAGTTCGAAAGCAGCCTGACCAACATGATGAAACCCCATCTCTACTAAAAATACAAAAAATTAGCTGGGCATGGTGACGCACGCCTGTAATCCCAGCTACTCAGGAGGCTGAGGCAGGAGAATTGCTTGAACCTGGGAGGTGGAGGTTGCAGTGAGCCGAGATCACGCCACTGCACTCCAGCTTGGGTGATAAAGAGAGATTATGTTTTCTTATTATTACTATTTAAAAAAAAACAAAAAACAAAAAAACCCCACCACCACCACCAACAAAAAAACACAGAATACCCTAGTAAGAGAATTTTGTGTCCTTCTTAATTCAGGGCTGAAGACAGTATTTCCCATCCTTCACTCCAGTTTTGATTAGTCATTATCATTCAATTGTTTACTTATTCTTCAATCAACAAATACTTACAAAGTTTCCATATTTCCTATATGGGCCAAACTGGGCATTGGAGATACAGGGAAAGACAAGAGCAACTCCTAAGTGATGCATCCTGGTTTATCTGTGGGATAGGAACAGTGGTTTCCTAGAACTGACTCCAGCTGGCTCACAAGAGCCAATTGTTAAATATTTAGGGATGTTGCATGGAAGTCGTTAAATGCAGTGGCTTGAAATTAGACATGATAGGTCGGGCATGGTGGCTCATGCCTCTAATCCCAGCACTTTGGGAGGCCGAGGCGAGCAGATGGCTTGAGGACAGCAGTTCGAGACCAGCGTGGCTAACATGGTGAAACCCCATCTTTACTAAAAATACAAAAATTAGCCAGGCATGGTGGTGTGCACTTGTAGTTCCAGCTACCTGGGAGGCTGAGGCACAAGAATTGCTTGAACCTGGGAGGTGGAGGTTACAGTGGGCCAAGATCGTGCCACTACACTCCAGCCTGGGCAAAAAAGCAAGAGGCTGTCAAAAAAAAAAAAAAAAAAAAAGGGAGAGAGAGAGAGAGAAAGGAAGGAAGGAAGGAAGGAAGAAAGAAAGAAAGAAAAAGACCGGGCACGGTGGCTTACGCCTGTAATCCCAGCACATTGGGAGACCGAGGCAGGTGGATCACGAGGTTAGGAGATCGAGACCATCCTGGCTAAAATGGTGAAACCCCGTCTGTACTAAAAATACAAAAAAAATTAGCCTGGTGTGGTGACAGGCAGCTGTAGTCCCAGCTACTCGGGAGGCTGAGGCAGCAGAATGGGGTGAACCCAGGAGGCGGAGCTTGCAGTGAGCTGAGATCACGTCACTGCACTCCAGCCTGGGCAACAGAGCAAGACTCTGTCAAAAAAGAAGAAAGGAAGGAAGGAAGGAAGGAAGAAAGAAAGAAAGAAGGAAGAAAGAAAGAAAGAAGGAAGGAAGGAAGTAAAGAAAGAAAGGGGGGGGGAGGGAGGGAGGTAAAGAAAGAGAGAAAGAAAATAAATTAGACGTGATAGAATTTACACTAGGAAAATTGGCAAATACTACAAATCAGGTTTTTTGTTTTGTTTTTCAGAGTCAGTTTACCAGCATACCACTGGGTTGGAATCATGGGGCTGAAAGCCTAATGGTTTATCTTCCAGTCCAAGGAAAGCAGAAATACAAACAGAAAGTTAGGTCACAGTTACAAACTATACATGAGTCTTTTTTTTTTTTTTTAAAGAATGCCAAGAATTGCAGGGACAGATTGTAGACTTTGGAGTCAGACAGATCTGGGTTTGTATCCTGTGGCCAGCACTCAATGATGATCCAAATTGGGCAATTCACTTTACCATTCTTATCCTAAATTTTTTGCCTTTGACATGGAGATAATGTTTACAAATCACGATGTAAGTGCTTTGCACAGTGCCTGGCATTTAGTAAGCACTCAATAAATAGCTATTATTAATATTGCTCTTTTCTTCTCCATTTTTTTAAATGGAAAGATATGCCTTCAAAAATCTGCTTTGCTGATGTGTAATTCAGTTTTATTATTTCAAACGTTTACATAGGCTCATCAGGAAGAGGACTCTTGTCTGTTTCCAGGTGCTCTTTTAGCACACAGGTAATTTAGACTCATCTTTAAATGTCCAGCTTAAGCCCTCAACACGTGGGAGGGAGTCAAATCCTGAAGTTAGTGGGAGGCCATAAATCGTGTATAACAAATGCACAATATATTTGTTATACAAGTTATTAATGTCAGTCTGGACTATGGCTTGTTTACATTCTCTGAACAAGGAGATAAATCATCACCCTTGAACTTTCAATGGGAGACTGAAGAGGGAGAGAAGGCTCCCAATTCACAGTTCTTCAAAGACTTTCTAATCCTCATACAAGCAGAGAAGGAGGAAGAAAAGGGAAGAGTTGGAAAAAATCAAGAAAGGAAGAGAAGAGGGAAGGAAATATTTGGAAACCTACCATATGCCACATAGTATAGTCATTTGTTGCCCACATTATTTTGTTTAAACCTCATTACAACACTGTCCATATGTCTAAAGATCAAGATAAGGTGCTCAAGGAAACTGAGTTACCTGCCCAAGGCCATCTAGCTAGTAAGTGGTGGAGCTGGGATCTCACGCAAGGTTTGAATTTGAAGGATGGGTCTTCTCCTGTACAACACGATGAATTATGTACAATGAGGAGCATGACTTTATTTGGGGGGCCAACTCCAGCAGGATTGGCCCTAAATTGAGGCAGCCAAGTGGGCTGGCCTGCCCTCAACACTGTAACCATGGATTTACCAAGGTCCACCACCTAGGCCAAACTGCCTGATCCAGTCACCATTAGAGGATCTTCTCACCTCACACAAGAATAGGGCCACAACTACCTCTAGACAGCCACCACTCAACACTTAGGACCTAAAAAGGAGCGTTTTTCCCCAATAGCCCCTTAAACTTATTGAGCAAGTGCAGCTTTCTGTTGCTCTCTGGCTCAGAATTCCCTATCAGACATGTTAAAAATACAGTGCTTTGGGCCCTGTGTAAGACCTACTGAACAGGAATCTGTGGGGGAGGGGTTTAGAAATCTGATTTTTAAACATTTTTTTTTCCCGGAAATGTTAACCATTATTCCTGCAGATGGAGAATCAGAGAAAGGTTTTTTAAAAACCACGGTGATAATCCATGCATTCAATACAATCTGCAACAAACCCTTAGCCATGCCCTTGAGTGCCTATGGGTGCTGATGCCTTCAGAGCAATGGTAATGGTGTAAGTGAGTGTGTGTACACACTCATGTATGTGTGCACTCTTCTAGCATACTATATAGAAATACAGAAGACATTTCTTTAAAATTAAGTGTAAAGCACATATTTATGTCTAGTGAAAGGAATACTATTCATATTTCTTATATATAGCAGGTTAATTAGGCTTGTAGATAAGACTAGAAACTTATTCATAACCATATCAATATGCAAGAAGACTAAGGATACAGAAAACTTTTTAAGGGGCTAGCCTTGGCTCCAGACTACCACTTTTACTAGTGCCATACCTCCACCAGAGCAGAGATTAGGTAGAATGTTGTGTGCCAGCCTCGGAAGCTAACCAAACTGTTGTATTCTCTTACTTCAAGTGCATTCCAGATTAAGGATAATTTTTTATGGAACAGTCTTGGAATCCAACCACATTAATGTAGATTTTCATTATATACTTACTATGTCAGGTATAGTTACAATTAAAATATATTCCATGGTAATATGTTAACTAGAGCAATTCTTAGACACAGTTTATAATTTTGTCCCTTGTAAGGTACATTTCTTCAAGGTAAAGAACCATTTGGGGCTCATCTGAACACCTGGTGATATGGTTTGACTCTGTGTCCCCACCCAAATCTCACTTGAACTGTACTCCCATAATTCCCATGTGTTACAGGAGGGACCCAGTGGGAGATAACTGAATCATGGGGGTGATTTCTCCCATGCTGTCTTCATGCTAGTGAATAAGTCTCATGAGATCTGATGGTTTGATAAGAGGAAACCCATTTCACTTGACTTTCATTCTCTCTCTTGCCTGCTGCAATATAAGACGTGTCTTTCACCTTCCACCATGATTGTGAGGCCTCCCCAGCCACATAGAACTGTAAGTCCAATTAAACCCTTTTTCCTGTATAAATTACCCAGTCTAGGGTATATCTTTATCAGCAGTGTGAAAAGCGACTAATACACCTGGATATCTAGGACAGCATTGCAATGCTTTTAGTCCACTAGAAGGTAAATCAACTTTTGTGGGCTAGCCTGGGAACACTGCCCTTGAGCATATGTTTGCTTTTATAAGAAAGCACAGCCTATATGCCAAATGATCTTACAAATAAATTGCCAGCAAGCCAGTGGGCTCCTAGGTTGGGGTCCTAAGGGTTGAGCAAAACCTTACTGGGGTGTTGTGAGCCACAGGACCACAAGTGCTAGATGAAAGCGGAGCTAGCCGAGAGCTATAAATAGTGTGCCAAGTGACCCTAACAAGCTCTCCTATCCACTGGGGCTGCTCCAACAGCTTTCTCTTCTGGATACATGAAAGCAGCTGAAAGATTGTTTTCCCGAGAGCTTTTTGGCTGCCCTGAGCATGTCAAGGGACTTTGCTGTTTCTAATTATCTCCCTTTATGTTCAGGCCCAGACTTGTTAATACAATAAACTGGTGTTTCCAGGACGCGCTCACAACGCAGAAACATCTCAAGGTGTTTCACAAGCAGATCATGTTAAATAAAATCAAATACCAATTAAAGATTAACAGTGGTGTTAGAGAGCTGTTATCATGGTCCAGCCAGGGCCGCTGGGACGGCCAGTGCTTCCTCCAAGCTGCTGCAGTCCAGCTTCCAGCCAGATTGCTATTTTGGTATCTACTGGGTATCACAGTCTTTGCTTCAGCTCCAGGATTCCAGAATATCAACACTGGAAAAATGTTAAAGGTCTTCGCAGATGATCCCTGTTGTATCAAATGGGGAAACTGAGATTTGGAGAGAAGGGATGACCCAGCATCACCCAATGTTAAGAATCCAAACTTCTAAACATAGAATGCCTTTGGCAGCAACGTAAATGGAACTGGAGGCCATTATCCTAAATGAAATAACTCAGAAATAGAAAGTCCAATACCTCCTCTTCTCACTTATAAGTGGGAGCTAAACAATGTGTACCTATGGACATATAGAGTGGAATAATAGACATTGGAGACTCCAAAAAGTAGGAGGGTCGGGAGGGGAAGGGATGAGAAATTACATGTTGGGTATAGTGCACGTGATTCAGGTGATGGGTACACTAAAAGCTTAAGCTTTACCACAATCTATCCATGTCATAAAACTGTACATGTAACCCCTAGATCTACATACTTAAAAAAAATCCAAGATTCTTGAGCTACTCTCAAGCACCCCTAGTCACTGGCCCCATCTAAATGCTTTCAACCGCCGTTTCTCTGCTGTCTGCTTGTGGTGGGTTGAATTGTGGCCCTTACAAGACATGTCTACCTGGAACCTCAGAATTGACCTTACATGGAAAAAAAAGTCTTTGCAGATACATTTAAGTTCAGGATCCCTAGATGAGATCATACTCTGTTTAGGATAGGCCCTAAAGCCAATGATTGGTGTCCTTATAAGAGAAAAACGAGGAGGATGTGAGGAAAACAGGGATTGGAGCAATGCACATACAGGACTAGGAACTTCGAGGATTGCTGACAGCTCCCGAAGGCTAGGAGGAAGCCACGGAACAGAACAGATTCTCCCTCCGTGCTTCCAGAAGAAACCCATACCGGAATACCTTGAATTTGGAATTCTGGCCTCAAAAACTGAGAGAGAATAACTTTCTGTTATTTTAAGCCACCAAGTTTCGGTAATCTGTTACAGCAGCCACAGAAAACTAATATCCCCTTCCTGGAGTGCCTTTCCTCACATCCTGCACATGGTGAGAACTTACTTTTTTTTCGAGACTCAGTATTAGTATAGCCTCCAGCCTGTGTGGAAGCACTCTTGACTGAACCCATGAACAGAATTTGCACAAACCTCTTTGATGTTCTTAAGTGTGTATATCTCCATCAAGTTCATCTCAGCATCTGTAACTCGTTTTTTAGTTACCTGTCTCTCTCCTCTACAAGATTTTAGAGTTTGCCTGGAGTGTGGACCATCTGTGATTCAGTTCAGAGTACTAGAGTCAATCACACATTTGGTCCATACAGGTGTTGAGGAAATGTCTGTTGAATGAACATGAGCATAAATAAATGACCTAATCCTTGTTCTCTTACTTCTTTGTCAATTATAGAACCCACACCCACTGCATCTCTATGCCTATCTATCCACCTTTCCTTTCCCTTAACTTGAAGTCTATTAAAGAGACTCAGGTTTTCAGAACTAAATGTGAGGTGGTATAATATCAAAAATAAAAGCACCAGCTTTGGGGTCAAATCGGCATATGCTCTGATTCTGTCACTTTCCTCATAAGTATCTTAATGTCTTTCAACCTCATCTTTAAAATGTAGGTAGAAGATTAAATGAGATAATGCATGTAATATGGTCAATTACTCCTCTCAGAAGTACCATCACTCCCATTTTACAGATTAAGACATTGAATCCAATTGCACAGGTAGTAAGTGACATTGCAGGACTTGAAATTCATACACTTCAAGTCCATGCTCTTAAACACTACATTATGCAGAATTATGGGGCCTCCTACAAGATACCCCCTAGTCCATTTGCTGAGTAATACATTATTCTATCATTTCCAAGAATGAAGCCTCTTTGGAATAGCACACATCCTTGAATTTATCTTGTTTGGTATTCCAGCTCCTTGGGAGGCCTCTAAATTCATATCTAATGCAGACTTCTCTAGTCTCAGCTGGTTTGAGACACTGTGGATCATAATGCTGAGAGTATGAAAACAAATGCCTTCTGCCCAAACCATCATCTTTCAATTACAAATCACTCTGTCAATTTGCAAGTGCTTTGGATGCGAACATCTTGCAGTCTGGCACTAGTTAGAGCTGAGAAGAAATTGAGAGAGGATACATGGGGAGAGGAAGAGGTGAAAAGAAGAACGAATCAAGGATAGAGGAAGGAGAAAGACAATGGAATCGTCAATTTGAACAGATGTTTAGAACTCATCTAAGTCAAGACCCTTTGTAGCATAGTTCCAGGGGCCCTGATCTCATGGATCTATGAATTGGAATCCAAGGAGTGGAATGGTGGCTCCTGGAGTTGTGAAATATCATGACACAAAGTTCAACTTTATTTATTTATTTATTTATTTATTTAGCAGTGGGTGAAACTAAGGTATATAGAATTTAAATGGCTCCACTGACAAGTGTTAGCAAAGTAATGGCAGAACTAAAAACTTTGACTCCTAATTCAGTGCTCTGTAGCATACAAAGGGTTAGGTATCCAAACATAAAAGAAAACATGGAGGTATGGACAAAGAGTGATTTGCAGGTAAGGCAAAAGAGTTAAGACTTGAAAGAGGGAAAACAAGACGAAGAAGGAATAGAGACGAAGAGAGATCAAGAAGATATCCACAAAAGAGAAAAGGAGGGATGGAGAACAAAAAGACAGGGGCAGAGAATCTGTGAAAAACAGAGAAAGTCAAAGACGATATAGTGCAGCATAAATTCAAACAAAATGAAAGAGAGAGAAAGACTGCCGAAATAAAAATTCAGGGTTAGATAACTGGTTAGTCACTCTCCGATGAAAATATCTAATGCACCCCCCTTGCTGGTATGCATGAGGTCCTGGCCTCTGAGTCCCCAGGCTTCCTATGACCAGGCCTGGCTGACCTCCCCCACAACTCATTCCGCTCAGCTTCGTGCCTCCAGGGGTGTCTTCTGCAGGGACTGTCCTGCTTCTCCACTCCAGTCCTGGATATTGCTTGGTTCATTCCACCTAATCCTTTGCAATATCATCTATTTCAGGAAATCTTCCCATCCCCTTTTCCTACTGTCCACCCTCCAGTCCAGGCAGAGTTGTGAGACCCTCTTCTGGATCCCACAACACCCCACAAACTCCTATTATTTATCACAATGGACAGCTAATCTCTGTTTTAATGTTACCATTTTTCTCCCAACAGACTGTAGATTTCCTAGGGCCAGGAATTAGGTTGGATTCATCTTGTATCTCCAGCAATTACTGCAGGGTGAAAAATATACTGCACACTCAATGCATGACTGATGAATGAATGAAGGGACAAACCACTCCTCCTCTCAGGAGTGACAAATTATGTCGACAACCACTGGGGGGTGCTCTTGGGTAACTCCAGCAATGGGCCTGGGGGAGCAGGCAGTGGAATTTCTGTTACAAACACCTCAGCAAAGCAGAGAAGGCAAAAGTGATACCAAACTGGAGAGATCCTTCTAGACTTCACCAGGTGAGGCTGAGAACGGAACAAAGCCTGCCCTAGTGGATGAAAGACTAAAATGAAAGTCAGAGAAAATGGACTCGAGTCTGTGGAACTGGTTAGCTCTGTGGTCTGGGGGAGTCACTCATCACTGAAGGGCAACAGTTCACTTGATTCACACAAGCCCAGGCGATGGCCATTATTATCCCCAGCCCTCACCTGCCGGGAATAGAAGGATGAATGAGCAAGACAGCGTTCTGTTCTATTGAGGAAAAAAAAAGACCTTAATAGTACAGGAATGGGGTTATCTGGGATTCTTATTCTAATTGCCAACATTTATTGCATATTTTCTATGTCAAACATGATTCCAAGCACTAGCAATACAGGTCTGAGCAAGTCACTGCCCCTTGTTGCCCGTTGTCTAGAGGAGGAGGAGGAGGAATAGAGACGTGCAAGACTAACCACAATTTTAAGAAAGGAGCAAGGGCTTGATGACAAAAGAGGTATAGGTAACATGCCACCACAGTGACATTTGGTCTGAGGGATCAGGGAAAGCTTCAGAAAGGTGGTAACATTTTTCCCAACCAGACCTACCAGGACATTTAGGTTTTATTAGACAGAGCTGAGTCAACATGGTACTCTAGGCTGATGGAACAGCCCAGCAGGTACTAGCAGGCGAAGATGTGCAGGGTGTGTTTGTGGAAGTGTGAGCAGAAGATGGAATGGAAGTAAAGGCTCGAGAGGTGGATTTGGCTAATATTAACAGCAGGCAGGATGCGCTGTCAGAACAGCAGAAGTGGCAACAGTTGGGGTGGAAGTGGCTGCAGCTACAGGGGCCACAGTAGCAGCTGCTTTGATCATGCAGGGTGCCAAGGACTATACTAAGTGCTGTGTATACAATACCTCTTTCAATCCTAAATATCTACGTATCTATCTATATATTATATAAACACACATACATACGTATATGCATGCATGTGTATATTTACGTATATGCATAGGAATGTCTATTTTATCAACATGTAGTTTTTATTTCCATTTCCTAAGTGAAGACCATGAGATGCAGAGGGGTTAAATAACATATCCAAGGTGAGTAAGCAGTGAAGTCATGATCTACACCGAGGTCTGTAAATTTCCAGAGGCAATGCTTTTAAATGCTATGCTACACCTCACCCACTGTCAGGCTAAGAAGTTGAGAATTTATCATGAAGGCCAAGAGGGAGCCATCAAAGGTATCTAAGGGAATAACACAATCTAACAAACGTTTTCAGAAGATGACTCTAGGGCCACTCCTACCCCAACATCCTTGGGTGATCCCTGCCCTCCTATTCTTAATGGAGCCCCTTCTGGGGCAAGAAGGGGTGGACATGGTCCATTTGTAGCAGTCCCCAAATCTCCCAAAGGAGTCCAGGATGAGCCCAGCCCCTCTGACAAATGCTCCAGCCTCCACTAGCCCCAGGGAGTGATTTATCAGTGCAGTGTCAGCGCCTCTGCCCAGCAGCCTGTGATCCAAGGTTGGGGGCCCAGGCTGGGGTTTTTAATTAGCTGAGAGAGGGAAGAGTCAAGCCCTCTCAGATGGAAAGAAAGAGAGACACCAAGAAGGCTCATAAATCCTGAACCAAGGACCCATCGACTGGAGTCTGGCAGTGGTGGGCAGATGGAGGGGGAGGGGGGAGGAGGAGGAGGGGACAGGCTGATTGTCTTTTTGGCAATTTCATGGTCTCCCTTGTTTTCTGGTCCAGACACTACAGGGAGAATGGGAATTCAGACTACCTTTCACACAGTAAACCCTGGGGTCCACCCTTTTCTAGTGTGACTTTGTGACCAGAAGTCAGAGAGCCTAATATTTAGCTCCATCTTTGCCACTGACCTTCTATATAATTTGAGGTAAAAATTACAACTTAAAAGCTTTCAGACTTTGGAGTTAGACACAAGCTTAATTCTCTTTTCCATGCTGTTTACTAAAACTGTGACTCAGTCAAGTTGCTTTTCCTCTCTGTGCCTCAGTTTTCTCATCCATCAAGTCAGGATAAGATCTCATATTGCAAGGGCTAAATGAGACAGCACAGGTAAATTACCTGTGTTAAGAAGAGAGGTTCCTCCAGTCTCCTGAAGAGACCTTCAGCAGGCATCCCACCATTTAACTCCAGGGTCATTTCAGATCACAAGAATCATACTGAAAGCCTGCTCCATAGGCCCTGGAGATACAGAGCTGAGTGAAGTAGTCTCTGCCCTTGCAGACTTCACAGTCTGGTTGGAACAGACAATGAGATGGGCAGTTACAGAGAGTATGAGAAAGCGCTGTGACTGGGGGTAGTAGTGAATTCCATGCTGGCATAAAGGAAGGGCACCTGCTGAGCTTGGTGGAGACCTGGTAAGCATGCTGGAGTGGGGAATAGCTGAACTGAGTTTTAAAGAACAAGATGACACTGTTGAGGGTGAAAAGGCAAGAGAAGATTATTCCAGACAGAGGGGAATGTGTGATTGGAATAAGATGGAGCAGGATGCCTGGCACACTGTAGGTCTTCAAAATAATTTCTGTCGGATAAAGGAAGGAAAGAAGGAAGGAGAAAAAGAGGGAGGGATAGAAGAAGGGAGGGATTCATCTCATTGAAAGTTTGAGCGGCAGAGAGCTAGGGCTGACACTGGCTAAGTGATTTGAACTTTATTACAATGACAAGGAGAAACCATCAGAAGGTTTCAACAAAAAGTGATGTTTTCAGACGTGTTTGGTAGAAAGGTCACTCTAACTTTTGGAAGTTGGGATGAAGAGGACAAGAGTGGGGTGAAGGAGACCAGTTAGGAGGCTGTTACAATAATTCAGGTGAAAATGACACCAACTTGTCTAAGGCAGGGGCAGCGGGGGTGGAGGGAGAGAGCATCTCCTTTAATACAGGATGTAGTCGCAGACCACACCTACCTACCTGCCTCATGTGGTCCAGCCCCATCACCATGACAACAGCCTCTTTAACATCCCTGGCCATAGAGAGATAACAACTCTTACATCTGTTCCTGGAGGTCCTGCCTCTATTTTTTTTTCCTTTCTTTTTCTTCTTTATTCCCCTTTGATTGTATCTGATCCAGCCTCACTGGGTAATTGAGTGTTTGAGAGTGAAAAATTATCTCAGCAGCTTGGCCCTTATCTTGACAGCGAAGCAGCACTTTTAATTTAATTTTGTTCAGAGATGCATGGGTAACAAATTTCACTAATCGCCCGGCTGTCGCCCTCTGCATGGTAACAAGCCGTTCGTTACCAGGCAGCCCAGCATAAATACACGTGGGAGAGCAGGCAGGGGAGAGAGACAGAGGTTGGGGGAAAACAAGGGACAGCACAATCAATATGAGCCAGGCTTGGGCTCTGCCATCAGGTGGAGAAACAGAGATGGAAGGTCAACTGCGTTAGCACAGAGAGGAGCTTTGGAGTGAGACTCAATGGAGCTCCTGTCCTTGTTCTGTCTCCTATCTGGGTGAAGTTCTGAGCAAGTGACTTAAACTTTCCATATCTTAGGGTTCTTATCTGTAAGGTGAGGTGGGGATGTTCACAATCTCTACTTTTCTGGGTTGTTGTAAGAGTTAAATGAGGAGCTATAACGTAAGTAAGCAATATCCTGTCTGGGTGCGGTAGCTCATGCTTGTAATCCCAGCACTTTGGGAGGCTGAGGCGGGTAAATCACTTAAGCCCAGGAGTTCAAGAACAGCCTGGGAAACATGGTGAAAGCCCATTTCTACTTAAAATACAAAAATTAGCAAGCCATGGTGGCGAGCACCTGTCATTCCAGCTACTTGGGAGACTGAGGCGGGAGAATCAATTGAACCTGGCAGATGGAGGCTGCAGTGAGCTAAGATAGTGCCACTGCACTCCAGCCTGGGTGACAGAGCAAGACTCTGTCTAAATAACAACAACAACAACAAAACAAAAACAATATCCCTAAAAACGATGTCATGATATTCTTGAGGCTGCTAAGGACCTTAAAGGAAAAAAAACCCTGGCCCTTCATCCAATGTTTGAATTTCTTTCAGAACATCCTCCACAGGTTATTGTTCAAATTTTGCTTGCATTCATCTAATGATGGGGAACTCACTCACTATGGAAGCAGACAAGAACTCTGACTCAGAATTGTCTTGCTTATGCTGATCTGTAATATGCACCCTTCAAGTCCCAGCCTATGTTAGCACAGCCCTGCCTTCTTGACTTCTGTAAAGAGTAAATGTGCACCCTCCTTCCTAGGTGAGCTCCTCTCTTAGACTTGTATATAGAAATAATATTGTTTCTCACCACGCCCAAGTCTTCTTGTATCCAGCTAAAAATATCCTGGAGAACATCAGAGCTAGAAAAGCCTTTATAGGTCATGTAACACAACATTACACTTTATACATTAGGAAACTGAGGTCCAAAAAGAGGAAGAAAAATTTAAAAAATAAGTTGTTATTTTTTGAGCGCCCCTTATGTTTTCTCCCTATTTCCAGTTTTCCACCATTATTTCATTAGGCATGTGTCTCTATATTTTTATCCATTGAAGAGCCATCCTTGATTTATGGTCTTTTGTATCCCAAAGCCCTTACTCCAAAGCACCTCAGCCATGGACATACGACTCACACTGCATTATCTTACTTTGGTTAAAAAATACAAACAAAAATACCGTGTTATTAGAAGCATCGAATTGGAGAATCAGGAAAGACATTACAGAATTGTAGTTTATTTAACCAGAGAAGAACTGAGGCTACAGAATTTACTTGATCTGATATTCTCTATTATTTATTATGCCCTCTATAGCTTGAAAATGGCTGGAGGGCAGAGACCACTAGTCTTAACCATCTATGCCTTGGTTCCTTAAGGCAATGATTCTCAACTATGGCTGCTCCTGGAGAGCTTTTTATTCTATTTTTATTTTTTGAGATGGAGTCTCACTCTGCTGCTCAGTCTGGAGTGCAGTGGCACGACTTTGGCTCACTGCAACCTCCACCTCCCAGGTTCAAGTGATTCTCCTGCCTCGGCCTCCCGAGTAGCTGGGATTACAGGTATGGGCCACCATGCCCTGCTAATTTTTGTATTTTTAGTAGAGACGGGGTTTTACCATGTTGGCCAGGCTGGTCTTGAACTCCTGACCTCAGGTGATCTGCCTGCCTCGGCCTCCCAAAGTGCTGAGATTACAGGCTTGAGCCACTGCACCCGGCCATCAACTATGGTTGCTCCTGGAGAGCTTTTAAAAAGAAGGCTGGTGCAGTGAATCACACCTGTAATCCCAGCACACCGAGAGGCCATAGCAGGAGGTTCACTTGAGTCCAGGAGTTCGAGACCAGCCTGGGCAACACAGTAAGATCCTGCCTCTACAAATAACTTAAAAATTAGCCACATGTGGTCGTGCGTGACTGTGGTCCTAGCTACCTGGGGGGATGGGGAAGGAGGATTGCCTGAGGCTGGGAGGTCAAGACTGGTGTGAGCTGTGATGGCACCACTGCACTCCAGCCTGAGTGACAGAATGAGACCCTGTTGAGAGAAAGAGAGAGAGAGAGAGAGAGAGAGAGACAGGCAGACCGACCAACCAACCAGCGTGCCCAGTCTCCACCTAAACCTATTAAATCAAACTCTGGACTGAGGTCCGAAGTTAGGTATTTGTTATTTAAACCTAAGTGTGTTTACCATGCAGATAGGGTTGGGAACCATGATACAAGGGGAAAGAGCCCTTTACTCACATCACGCTTCATGGACAGAGAAAAATGTCAAGAACCTTCTCATGGTCTAGAATCCTTTTCAACTGGATATTTACTTTTGATTTTTCTTTCTCTTTCTTCTGTGTTTTTCACAATTAAGTAAAAGTGAGATATATTCATTCCTCCAGGGATTCCAAGACCAGATACATGATGGCTTGCATAAATAATAAAAGGCATGAACACTGTTTTTCAAGACTTCAGGTCAGTCTAATTGTATCATAGACAATTGAGAGCAGCTGCCCTAGTTATAGAAACACAGTCTCCTCCTGTATAAGTTAAAGTAGTCAGATCTAAGGCTACAATTGTTCATCACTTACCATCTTCTCCAGGACCTGTGCTAAGTTCGTTGCTTTTATTATTTCATTACAATCTTGAAACCACTCATAGAAGAAAGAGCTACAAGAATGGCCATTACACAGCTGAGAAAATCGTGGGTTGGTTAGAGTGACCTCCCAAGGTTCACACCGTCAGGACACATAACTATGTGTGTCTGGCTCCGAAGACCACAAATTCAACACTGCACATTAAACTACCTCCAGCAAATCCACCCACCTCAAATCCCTTTCAGGAACAGGCAGAGTATAAATAATAAACAGAAGGGTAAATATATGCATAATATATAACATTGTGATTCACCTACATATTTCTTTTTAAATGAGTTGATTTGTTTGTCCTTAAAAGTAATTATTGTGGTTTGTAAATTCTGCCCTTCTTCAAAAAGTCATGCTTCATTCACACTTATCTGGCTGTATAATATTCTCTCAAGTGGATGCATCATCATTTACTTAGCCATCCTCCTATTGTTGGACATTTGGGCTCATTCTAATTTTTCAATATTAGAGATTATGCTACAATGACTATGTTTAGGTTTAGCACTTCAAGAAAAATGTACAGTGTCACAGAAAAAATCTGGCAATATAATGCCAAGTGAAAAAAACAGGAGTGCAAATATGTGAAGATTATGGTTGCAAGGATAAGAAAGAGTGTGCAGGAAATGAGGATGGGGAAAAAATGAAATGAACTCTCAAAGGTTTCCATTTATTTCTATTTTTCTATGTCCCTTTAGTAGAATTATTACATTATTTTACATTGGTTGAAGAAAAGGTAAAAACAATGAGCATACCACCACCAATAAGGTTGAAACAACTCAGGTTCACAGATATCCTTAGAGCAGAGAGATGAGCTTAGGAATCAGTGGTCGTGACTTCTCTCACAGACAGAAGCCTAGGAAGGAGCTTCCTAAGGGCTGGAGCCATGCCTTGCTAACCCCTGACACCCCAGAGAACCACACTGTTCCTAGAATCTACAATGTGTATTAAATGAATAAAAGCATAAAATTTCAGAGCTTTAAGAGGCCTCTGATGCAATTTATTCAAACATCACACCCAAAGGTAATGGATAGAGAGCCAAGGGGACTTCCCCAAAGCTCTCCAGCATTTTAGCTCCCGAACCAGAGTAGAGGCCACTTTTTCTAAATTCTACTCCAATTAGAAAAGGCAGATGGCAAATTTGCCCAATGGGAGCCGTGGAAGAAAAAATCCTTTGCCAGTGAAACACAGAATGGGTTTGACTGAGTGACTTGGGGTACTGCACATTGTTATGCATGCTGAGTGCCTTGCATCGTTAGTTACAAATCTCCCCTGAATCCACTTGTCCTGCAGTCTCTCAGTTGTTCTCATGACAAATGCCCCTGGGCTGTGGCATCTGTTTTCTTTACGTGGAGCACTAGTTTTATTTGCACCAAAGATGTTGAGGGAAGGACATTTTCTACCCAGAATCCATAAATAAGAAACATACCCTCAGCCCCTTCACTTTCCAGTCTACACCCTCTCCTACAATAGTTTCCTACTGTCATGCCTTTATTTACCTCCAGGTAGGAGGCAGAATTTTAAAATAGCCTCCAAGATTCCCACCCCCTGCACACTGTCTGTATACTCCCCTTAATGTGGGTGCCACTGTGACTATGATAGGATATCACTCCATAATTAGATTACATTAAATGACAAGGGTGAAAGGATTTTTCAAATGTACTAAAGGTCTCAAATAAGTTGACATTGAGTTCTTCAGAAAGAAGTTCATCTTGGGTAGGCCTGGCTGAATCAAGTGAGCCCTTAAAAGAGAATTGGGCCTTGAAGGAGGGGAGTCAAAGTGTGATGATCTCCTGCTGGCCTTGAATAAGCATGTTGTGAACCGCCTACAGGGGAGGCATGTGGCAAGGGCTTCAGAGTGGCCTCTAAAATCTGAGGATGGTCCCTGCTGACAGCTGGCAGGAAAACAGGCACATCACTCATACAGCTACAAGGAAATGAATTCTGCCAACAACCACATAAGCTTGGAAGAGGATTCTACATGTTAGCTGCAATGGCAGTCCACTGACCCCTTGACTTCAGCCTCTTACATGATCTTGAGTAAAGAGCCCAGTTATGCCAAGACTGGACTTTCACCTACAAAACTGGGAGTTAATAAAAGCATGTTGTTTGAAGCTGCTATGTTTCTGTCAACTGATTACTCATAGAAACTAATACACGACCACAGAGTGCTGACACCCACACTCTCCCCTCAACTAGAACACTCCTGAGCTCAGATCTGGTTGGCAAATGTCCCCATCTGGATGGCTCACAGGCACCTCAAAGGCAGCAGCTCCAAAATCCAACTAGTCTCTTTCTCTCCTGAACACTTACCCTTCCTTCCTTGCCTGGCTGTGTGATTCTCCCAGTCCCTATGCTGGAAACCAATGCTCATTTCCAGCAATCTTCAGTGGCTTACCTTCTTGGAGCCACTGTATTTTTAACATGTTCCTGTATCTAAACCTTCCCATGCTCACCCAGAATGTTCACATTCTACCCCAATAACCTCCTAACTAGTCTCCCTACCTTCAGTCTCACTCTCTTCCAGTTCTTTCTCTTCTGTAGAAAGTGTGATCTTCCTAAAACAGAAATGAAATAATAGATACCTTCCTTCGACAGTAAATGCCTTCCTGGCTGAGGTGGGCAGATCATCTGAGGTCAGGAATTCAAGACCAGCCTGGCCAACATGGTGAAACCCCATCTCTACTAAAAGTACAAAAAATTAGCCAGGCATGGTGGCGCATGCCTGTGGTTCCAGCTACTTGGGAGGCTGAGGCATGAGAATCACTTGAACCTGAGAGGCAGAGGTTGCAGTGAGCTGAGATCGTGCCACTGTACTCTATCCTGGGTGACAGAGTGAGACTCTGTCTCAAAAAACAAAACAAAGCAAACAAAAACACCCTTCATAGACTGGTCATTTCATGGAGGTTGAAGTGCAGGCGCTTTCCTGCTCACACAGACATGCCATTTTTTAGAGCTTGGCCACCTCCTGTCCATATTTCAGGTATAAGCTGTAGTATTGGCTTCTCAAAGGTATAGTTCATGAGTCTCCTGATTACATTAGTTCCTCTTTTCTTTTCGTCAGAGGCAGTCCTCACAGTTTGGAATAATATATTTATTCATGTGTCTATTTGTGAAATACACTCTCCCTTCCCTTTTTCCTCTGGTATGACTAGAAATTTCATAAGGAAATCCATCCTATTGGTCTATTTCCCACCATATTCCTGTTCTTTAGCAAAGAGTCTCAGTGGAATTAGATATTTAGTAAACATTAGTTGATTATGCAAATAAAAAAATGAATGAACTTGGCATTCAAAGCGTTTCTCAATCTGGCTAAATTTATCCTTCCCAGACTTTTTCTCACTGTCTTCCTTCACATACCTTATATTTTAATAACACATGACACTATTTAACCATCACAAAAACCCTGTGAGATAGGATTATCATTTCCAATTTTGAGAGGAGGAAATCCAGGCCTGGGAAGGTACATTTACTTGCCCAAAATCTCCCAAACTGACAGTCAGGTTTAAATAAGGTTATGCATGCAAGCATCTCACACAGCTGGTGACATACAGTGGGTGCCCATGACCAGTGACATGGTCTGTTTATCTGGAAAAGAGTTTTTCAGGGGTAAGAGAACCCTGGCCGTCTCACAGGGTTGGGAAGAAAGGGGATGACAGAGTGTTCTTGCTTGGGGCGGGAAGCAAAGAGTCACAGTCTCTCATTCTAAGGAAAGGCGGGTGGGGGAATCCTGCTGAGCCTAGTTGAAAAACAAGAAAGCAAGAGAGACTGATTATTCCTTCTCGCTAGTGTAAGCAACTAAAACGACATGTTTGCTTTATCGCCTTTGGTCTCCCATTTGATTCCTGACAGCCATCTCCCTCCCTTCGATGGCAGGCTGTCAGGTGCTGAGATGGCTGGCATTGCACAGGAAGAGGAGTACAGAGAACAATTTAAACAATATTTCAGGGACCATCATGGGCTGGAGGAGGGAGTTTTTGTAGTTAGCTGGCTTTCTTTCTGCATTCAAGGAACCCTCATTTGCCAAGACTGCTTGACGTTTCTGTGGGTTTAGGTAGAAGTAGTCCAGAAGGGATCTTTAAGGAAAAAAAAAAGCCAATGTCTATTTTCTTTGAGGTTTGAAGGAAGGGAGAGCATAGAGACAGGAGCTTTTTAAGCCCATAACAATTTCTGAATACATAATTTTCTCTTCTTTAATGTCTCGTTAAATATGGCCAAATGCAGACGTAGATCAAAGCTAGGCTTCTGTATTTTACTGCATTTTACTGTGCTTACAAGTAAAGGGAATCCAAACTCCCAGTTTCTCTGTCCATGTGAGAAACTAGAATCTCTCCAGAAAGCCTGTATGAACTACCAGAACCTTCTGGAGGAAGGAGTCCACTCTCACAAACCACAAACAGCTGAACATTTGAGCAAGAGTTACGGTAAGCAAAAATGAGCAAAAACGTACAAAGTTGTCTTAGGGGATAGTTCTGGGGGATTGTGACCATGAACAGTCTTTGGAGCCAACCGAAACCCAATTCAAGCCACAGCTACGCAACTTTTTGGTTCCATTATCTTGAAGAAGCTACTCTGCTTAGTTTCAGTTTTGTTCTTTTAAATAGACACAAGGACAACAACTGATTGCTAGGAAGATTAGTGAATGTGCGATAGACCTGATACAAAAGTGACACGCAATACAAAGTTGCTATAAGTAGCTATTCCCCTTATAATGGTTATCCAAGTTCCAGGCTTGGGAAATGGGGGGATACACTCCATAGAGGCCCAAAGCCAGGATGGGAATTGGAATGTGCTGTTGGCTGATATATCAAGGAAGCTTGAGAGTGGTGGTTCTCGATGCTGGCTGATATTAAATAATTAGAATCTGAAAAGGATTTCATACTTATATCCAGACTTTTGGCCAGACGGTCCTATGAAATGGGTTGATTCTTGGAAATGGAATTTTAAAAAGTGATTCTGAGATTTATTTAGGCTAAAGAACTACCCAGCCTTGATAGCTCTTCTTCCCAAACAGTTGAGGACACCTGCCCTGATCTAGGTCCTAGAACTCACGATTCTCTCAAGTAGGAAGCACCAGAGTGCCCAGCCTCCTATGCAGGCCCTAAATATTCAGCTTCTCCAGCTGACCTTACTGTCTTCTGTTTCTGAAAGGGAATACTCTTTCTTGGGCCTTGGATGTTGTAGTTTGCTTTGTGCCTGCCCTCCACGCCCCCCACAACCCTTCATCATCTAGTGCATCATCCTCGGGGAAGATTCTGGATTGCTTAGACTATTTCTAGAAAATTGTCTTTGAATCCTAGCCTGTGGCTAAGTTCTTACTTCTTACCGACAGTTCTCCCCAGTGGTGTGCTGGTAATTGTTTAACAATGGGCTCTCCGTGCAAGAGCAAGCAGCTCTTTTATAATATTTTAAGTATTTTCCAGTTTCCATAGTTTGAATCTTTCTCCTATGGCTGATTACAAGCTCCCAATGTGGCATCACTCATAGCAGAGTTGGGAAGAGATGAGCACAATAGGCTCTCAACAAACTGGGATGGGCTGGTCCCTGCACAGCACTGGAAGTCATCCTTGTCACATATTTTCCTACCTGACCAAACACCAGGCCCCCTCTGTTGGTGGTGCCCCGGGAGGGCTGGTCCCACTGATGCTGCCTTTTGTCCTCCATACTGAACTAACTTTTCAGTGCCTGAGCTGATTCTGACCACCACTATTTCTGGTCCCAGCCCCTCCCAGGCTACCTTTCCCCACCATCCTGGGGGTTACAGAGCTGATACCAGGAAGTTCTCAGGGATATGATCAGGTTTGCTGTATCAGACACAGATATGGGTATCCTCTTCCTGTCTCTTTTTGAGTATATACCTTGTGTCAGGCACTGTTGTATGCACTTTACATGATTTATCTCATTCATATTTATAATGGCCTGACCAGATTTTGAAATCAAATAGCTTAAATACAAATTCAAGCTTCCCTTAACTCATTGCGCCTCAGGAAAGTGAACCCTCTCAATCCTTAGTTTCTTCATCTGTAAAATGGGGAGAAAAATAATCCCTTCTCCTGGTATTGTTTAGAATAATATGAAATGATGCATTTAGAGAGGACAGAACAGCATAGAGATAATTCAATATAACTAATACAGTTTCTTCTGTTCTTTTCCTCTATCTCCCTTCTTGTTGAACCCATTTCTATTATGGACCCTAGAATGGTTTTATTGTGAAGTCAGAGAGGGTCAAATTCTACCTTGCTGGTCTACAGATAGGAAACTGAGGCCCAAAGCCTTGCTCAAAGCCTCTTAACCAAACAAGAGACACCTAGGATTAAAACTCAAGTCTTGGCCGGGTACGGTGGCTCACACCTGTAATCCCAGCACTTTGGGAAGCCGAGGCAGGCAGATCACGAGGTCATGAAATCGACACCATCCTGGCTAACATGGTGAAACCCCGTCTCTACTAAAAATACAAAAAATTAGCCGGGCATGGTGGCATGTGCCTGTAGTCCCAGCTACTTGGGAGGCTAAGGCAGGAGAATCGCTTGAACTCAGGAGGTAGAGGTTGCAGTGAGCCGAGATCGTGCCACTGCTCTCTAGCTTGGGCAACAAGAGCAAAACTCCATCTCAAAAACAAACAAACAAAAACAAAACACCCAAGTCTTAGGACTTCCAGTGATTTCATGACATTCTCTTGCTTGGCTCTTCCTCCTCCTGTCCCTCACCCAGTGGTCTCTCCCCTGGCTTTCCACCCTGTCTTAACTTCCCCCTGCTTTCCCTGTACCCATGTCCAGGCCCTGTAATAACCAGATAAACCCACCCCATGAAGGCGCTGATGCAGTCAACTGTGGGTCCTCTAGCTAACCCTTTTTCTTGAGCCTCTAGTCATCTTGTCCTCAGTGGGAATCTCTGCAGGGTAGGGAGTAGCAGGCTGATCTGCCCCATACCTTGGACACCATTTCCTCTCCTTAAAGCCTAGCCCTCTCTCCCAGGTTACTCTGGCTACAATGACTTAGAGGCTGATAGAATACTGATTGATCTGTCTTCAGTGTTTACTCTGTTCTGAGTAGCAGGTCCTGGGGGCGTGCTCTGCAGGTTGGCAGAGGGAAGCCAGTAGATCTGCCCATGAGCAAGGCTACCTAAATTTAGGCAAGAAGCAGAGGACGGTGACGTGAAAATCTGCATCACAATGTCCCCAAGGGGCTAGGCCTACAAAATTCACATTTTCAAGAAAAATGTTTATTGGGTTTTTTTTCTTTTTCTTTGTTTTTTTTTTTTTTTTTTTTTGAGACAGGGTCGCACTCTGATGCCCAGTCTTTAGTGCAAAGGTGCAATCACAGCTCACTGCAGCCTTGAACTCCAGAGCTCAAGCAATCCTCCAGCCTCAGCCTCCTGAGTAGCTGGAATTAAAAGCATATGCCACTACATCTGGCTAATTTTTTTGTAGAGATGGGGTTTCGCCATGTTGCCCAGGCTGGTCCGGAACTCCTAGGCTTAAGTAATCCACCCACCTTGGCCTCCCAAAGTACCGAGATTACAGGAGTGAGCCACTGCACCTGGTCACTATTGTCTTTCTAGAAGGCAGATTAATTTGCAAACTGGTACATTAGAAAGAGGAACTGGAGCCTGTGTGGCTCAGGCACTGATGTGCTGTAACTAGCTAGCAATGAAACAATCACATGGTGGATGCACTCAGCTAAGCATTTCCTCTGCTTATGTTATCTCATTTAATCCTCATAACAAGCCCAAAGGAGAATAGAAGGACAACTACTACACTTATCCTCCTTTACCCAAGAGAAACTGAGGTCAGAGAACAAATGTGTCTTGCCTTAGGTTCTGCAACGCTAGGAAATGGCAGAGCAAAGATCTGAACCCATGTCTACTGATTCCAATGCTTATGTACAACCTAGAAGCCCCACTATTTTCTGGGTATATTACTGGAAATAATTTCAACCCGACAAAGTTGCAAAGATAAGAAGAGTACAGCCTCAGGAGCCGATGCGATCAAATGGAAGAAAGGGTATCAGCCCTGGAAGATGAAATGAATGAAATGAAGCGAGAAGGGAAGTTTAGAGAAAAAAGAATAAAAAGAAACGAGCAAAGCCTTCAAGAAATGTGGGACTATGTGAAAAGACCAAATCTACGTCTGATTGGTGTACCTGAAAGTGATGGGGAGAATGGAAACAAGTTGGAAAACACTCTGCAGGATATTATCCAGGAGAACTTCCCCAATCTAGCAAGGCAGGCCAACATTCAGATTCAGGAAATACAGAGAACGCCACAAAGATACTCTTCGAGAAGAGCAACTCCAAGACACATAATTGTCAGATTCACCAAAGTTGAAATGAAGGAAAAAATGTTAAGGGCAGCCAGAGAGAAAGGACGGGTTACCATCAAAGGGAAGCCCATCAGACTAACAGCAGATCTCTCGGCAGAAACCCTACAAGCCAGAAGAGAGTGGGGGCCAATATTCAACATTCTTAAAGAAAAGAATTTTCAACCCAGAATTTCATATCCTGCCAAACTAAGCTTCATAAGTGAAGGAGAAATAAAATACTTTACAGACAAGCAAATGCTGAGAGATTTTGTCACCACCAGGCCTGCCCTAAAAGAGCTCTTGAAGGAAGCGCTAAACATGGAAAGGCACAACCGGTACCAGCCACTGCAAAATCATACCGAAATGTAAAGACCATTGAGACTAGGAAGAGACTGCATCAACTAACGAGCAAAACATCGAGCTAACATCATAATGACAGGATCAAATTCACACATAACAATATTAACTTTAAATGTAAATGGACTAAATGGTCCAATTAAAAGACACAGACTGGCAAATTGGATAAAGACTCAAGACCCATCAGTGTGCTGTATTCAGGAAACCCATCTCACGTGCAGAGACACACATAGGTTCAAAATAAAAGGATGGAGGAAGATCTACCAAGCAAATGGAAAACAAAAAAAGGCAGGGGTTGCAATCCTAGTCTCTGATAAAACAGACTTTAAACCAACAAAGATCAAAAGAGACAAAGAAGGCCATTACATAATGGTAAAGGGATTAATTCAACAAGAAGAGCTAACTATCCTAAATATATATGCACCCAATACAGGAGCACCCAGATTCATAAAGCAAGTCCTGAGTGACATACAAAGAGACTTAGACTCCCACACATTAATAATGGGAGACTTTAACACCCCACTGTCAACATTAGACAGATCAACGAGACAGAAAGTCAACAAGGATACCCAGGAATTGAACTCAGCTCTGCACCAAGCAGACCTAATAGACATCTACAGAACTCTCCACCCCAAATCAACAGAATATACATTTTTTTCAGCACCACACCACACCTATTCCAAAATTGACCATATCCTTGGAAGTAAAGCTCTCCTCAATAAATGTAAAAGAACAGAAATTGTAACAAACTGTCTCTCAGATCACAGTGCAATCAAGCTAGAACTCAGGATTAAGAATCTCACTCAAAACCGCTCAACTACGTGGAAACTGAACAACCTGCTCCTGAATGACTACTGGGTACATAACGAAATGAAGGCAGAAATAAAGATGTTCTTTGAAACCAACGAGAACCAAGACACAACATACCAGAATCTCTGGGATGCATTCAAAGCAGTGTGTAGAGGGAAATTTATAGCACTAAATGCCCACAAGAGAAAGCAGGAAAGATCCAAAATTGACACCCTAACATCACAATTAAAAGAACTAGAAAAGCAAGAGCAAACACATTCAAAAGCTAGCAGAAGGCAAGAAATAACTAAAATCAGAGCAGAACTGAAGGAAATAGAGACACAAAAAACCCTTCAAAAAATAAATGAATCCAGGAGCTGGTTTTTTGAAAGGATCAACAAAATTGATAGACCGCTAGCAAGATTAATAAAGAAAAAAAGAGAGAAGAATCAAATAGATGCAATAAAAAATGATAAAGGGGATATCACCACCGATCCCACAGAAATACAAACTACCATCAGAGAATACTACAAACACCTCTATGCAAATAAACTAGAAAATCTAGAAGAAATGGATAAATTCCTCAACACATACACCCTCCCAAGACTAAACCAAGAAGAAGTTGAATCTCTGAATAGACCAATAACAGGAGCTGAAATTATGGCAATAATCAATAGCTTACCAACCAAAAAAAGTCCAGGACCAGATGGGTTCACAGCCGAATTCTACCAGAGGTACAAGGAGGAGCTGGTACCATTCCTTCTGAAACTATTCCAATCAATAGAAAAAGAGGGAATCCTCCCTAACTCATTTTATGAGGCCAGCATCATCCTGATACCAAAGCCTGGCAGAGACACAACCAAAAAAGAGAATTTTAGACCAATATCCTTGATGAACATTGATGCAAAAATCCTCAATAAAATACTGGCAAACAGAATCCAGCAGCACATCAAAAAGCTTATCCACCATGATTAAGTGGGCTTCATCCCTGGGATGCAAGGCTGGTTCAATATACGCAAATCAATAAATGTAATCCAGCATATAAACAGAACCAAAGACAAAAACCACATGATTATCTCAATAGATGCAGAAAAGGCCTTTGACAAAATTCAACAACCCTTCATGCTAAAAACTCTCAATAAATTAGGAATTGATGGGACGTATCTCAAAATAATAAGAGCTATTTATGACAAACCCACAGCCAATATCATACTGAATGGGCAAAAACTGAAAGCATTCCCTTTGAAAACTGGCACAAGACAGGGATGCCCTCTCTCGCCACTTCTATTCAACATAGTGTTGGAAGTTCTGGCCAGGGCAATTAGGCAGGAGAAGGAAATCAAGGGTATTCAATTAGGAAAAGAGGAAGTCAAATTGTCCCTGTTTGCAGATGACATGATAGTATATCTAGAAAACCCCATTGTCTCAGCCCAAAATCTCCTTAAGCTGATAAGCAACTTCAGCAAAGTCTCAGGATACAAAATCAATGTGCAAAAATCACAAGCATTCTTATACATCAATAACAGACAAACAGAGAGCCAAATCATGACTGAACTCCCATTCACAATTGCTTCAAAGAGAATAAAATACCTAGGAATCCAACTTACAAGGGATGTGAAAGACCTCTTCAAGGAGAACTACAAACCACTGCTCAAGGAAATAAAAGAGGATACAAACAAATGGAAGAACATTCCATGCTCATGGGTAGGAAGAATCAATATCATGAAAATGGCCATCCTTCCCAAGGTAATTTACAGATTCAATGCCATCCCCATCAAGCTACCAATGACTTTCTTCACAGAATTGGAAAAAACTACTTTAAAGTTCATATGGAACCAAAAAAGAGCCCGCATCACCAAGTCAATCCTAAGCCAAAAGAACAAAGCTGGAGGCATCACGCTATCTGACTTCAAACTATACTACAAGGCTACAGTAACCAAAACAGCATGGTACTGGTACCAAAACAGAGATATAGATCAATGGAACAGAACAGAGCCATCAGAAATAATGCCACATATCTACAACCATCTGATCTTTGACAAACCTGAGAAAAACAAGAAATGGGGAAAGGATTCCCTATTTAATAAATGGTGCTGGGAAAACTGGCTAGCCATATGTAGAAAGCTGAAACTGGATCCCTTCCTTACACCTTATACAAAAATCAATTCAAGATGGATTAAAGACTTAAATGTTAGACCTAAAACCGTAAAAACCCTAGAAGAAAACCTAGGCAATACCATTCAGGACATAGGCATGGGCAAGGACTTCATGTCTAAAACACCAAAAGCAATGGCAACAAAAGCCAAAATTGACAAATGGGATCTAATTAAACTAAAGAGCTTCTGCACAGCAAAGGAAACTACCATCAGAGTGAACAGGCAACCTACAAAATGGGAGAAAATTTTTGCAACCTACTCATCTGACAAAGGGCTAATATCCAGAATCTACAATGAACTCCAACAAATTTACAAGAAAAAAACAAACAACCCCATCAAAAAGTGGGCAAAGGACATGAACAGACACTTCTCAAAAGAAGACATTTATGCAGCCAAAAGACACATGAAAAAATGCTCACCATCACTGGCCATCAGAGAAATGCAAATCAAAACCACAATGAGATACCATCTCACACCAGTTAGAATGGCGATCATTAAAAAGTCAGGAAACAACAGGTGCTGGAGAGGATGTGGAGAAATAGGAACACTTTTACACTGTTGGTGGGACTGTAAACTAGTTCAACCCTTGTGGAAGTCAGTGTGGCGATTCCTCAGGGATCTAGAACTAGAAATTCCATTCGACCCAGCCATCCCATTACTGGGTATATACCCAAAGGACTATAAATCATGCTGCTATAAAGACACATGCACGCGTATGTTTATTGCCGCATTATTCACAATAGCAAAGACTTGGAACCAACCCAAATGTCCAACAATGATAGACTGGATTAAGAAAATGTGGCACATCTACACCATGGAATACTATGCAGCCATAAGAAATGATGAGTTCATGTCCTTTGTAGGGACATGGATGAAATTGGAAATCATCATTCTCAGTAAACTATCGCAAGAACAAAAAACCAAACACCGCATATTCTCACTCATAGGTGGGAATTGAACAATGAGAACACATGGACACAGGAAGGGGAACATCACACTTCAGGGACTGTTGTGGGTTGGGGGGAGGGGGGAGGCTTAACATTGGGAGATATACCTAATGCTAGATGACGAGTTGGTGGGTGCAGTGCACCAGCATGGCACATGTATACATATGTAACTTACCTGCACATTGGGCACATGTAGCATAAAACCTAAAGTATAATAATAATAATAATAATAATAATTACAATAAAAGAAAAAAAAAGAAGAAAAAAAAAAAAAGATTGGAAAAACAGCAAAAAAAAAATAAATAAATAAATAAAAATAAATTATTGAGAAAAAAAAAAAAAAAAAAAAAAAAAAAGAAGAGTACAAAGAATGCCTATCGCTGGGGGAGGGGCGCCCGCCATTGCCCAGGCTTGCTTAGGTAAACGAAGCAGCCGGGAAGCTCCAACTGGGTGGAGCCCACCACAGCTCAAGCAGGCCTGCCTGCCTCTGTAGGCTCCACCTCTGGGGACAGGGCACAGACAAACAAAAAGACAGCAGTAACCTCTGCAGACTTAAATGTCCCTGTCTGACAGCTTTGAAGAGAGCAGTGGTTCTCCCAGCATGCAGCTGGAGATCTGAGAACAGGCAGACTGCCTCCTCAAGTGGGTCCCTGACCCCTGACCCCCGAGCAGCCTAACTGGGAGGCAACCCCCAGTAGAGGCAGATTGACACCTCACACGGCTGGGTACTCCTCTGAGACAAAACTTCCAGAGGAACGATCAGACAGCAGCATTCGTGGTTCACGAAAATCTGCTGTTCTGCAGCCACCGCTGCTGGTACCCAGGCAAACAGGGTCGGAGTGGACCTCTAGTAAACTCCAACAGACCTGCAGCTGAGGGTCCTGTCTGTTAGAAGGAAAACTAACAAACAGAAAGGACATCCACACCAAAAACCCATCTGTACATCACCATCATCAAAGACCAAAAGTAGATAAAACCACAAAGATGGGGAAAAAACAGAGCAGAAAAACTGGAAACTCTAAAAAGCAGAGCACCTCTCCTCCTCCAAAGGAACGCAGCTCCTCACCAGCAATGGAAGAAAGCTGGACGGAGAATGACTTTGACGAGTTGAGAGAAGAAGGCTTCAGACGATCAAACTACTCCGAGCTACAGGAGGAAATTCAAACCAAAGGCAAAGAAGTTGAAAACTTTGAAAAAAATTTAGACGAATGTATAACTAGAATAACCAATACAGAGAAGTGCTTAAAAGAGCTGATGGAGCTGAAAGCCAAGGCTTGAGAACTACATGAAGAATGCAGAAGCCTCAGGAGCCGATGCAATCAACTGGAAGAAAGGGTGTCAGTGATGGAAGATGAAATGAATGAAATGAAGCGAGAAGGGAAGTTTAGAGAAAAAAGAATAAAAAGAAATGAACAAAGCCTCCAAGAAATATGGGACTATGTGAAAAGACCAAATCTACGTCTGATTGGTGTACCTGAAAGTGACGGGGAGAATGGAACCAAGTTGGAAAACACTCTGCAGGATATTATCCAGGAGAACTTCCCCAATCTAGCAAGGCAGGCCAACATTCAGATTCAGGAAACACACAGAATGCCACAAAGATACTCCTCGAGAAGAGCAGCTCCAAGACACATAATAATCAGATTAACCAAAGTTGAAATGAAGGAAAAAATGTTAAGGGCAGCCAGAGAGAAAGGTCGGGTTACCCTCAAAGGGAAGCCCATCAGACTAACAGTGGATCTCTCGGCAGAAACCCTACAAGCCAGAAGAGAGTGGGGGCCAATATTCAACATTCTTAAAGAAAAGAATTTTCAACCCAGAATTTCATATCCAGCCAAACTAAGCTTCATAAGTGAAGGAGAAATAAAATCCTTTACAGACAAGCAAATGCTGAGAGATTTTGTCACCACCAGGCCTGCCCTAAAAGAGCTCCTGAAGGAAGCACTAAACGTGGAAAGGAAAAACCGGTACTAGCCACTGCAAAATCATGCCAAATTGTAAAGACCATCGAGGCTAGGAAGAAACTGTATCAACTAACGAGCAAAATAACCAGCTAACATCATAACGACAGGATCAAATTTACTCATAACAATATTAACTTTAAATGTAAATGGACTAAATGCTCCAATTAAAAGACACAGACTGGCAAATTGGATAAAGAGTCAAGACCCATCAGTGTGCTGTATTCAGGAAACCCATCTCATGTGCAGAGACACACATAGGCTCAAAATAAAAGGATGGAGGAAGATCTACCGAGCAAATGGAAAACAAAAAAAGGCAGGGGTTGCAATCCTATTCTCTGATAAAACAGACTTTAAACCAACAAAGATGAAAAGAGACAAAGAAGGCCATTACATAATGGTAAAGGGATCAATTCAACAAGAAGAGCTAACTATTCTAAATACATATGCACCCAATACAGGAGCACCCAGATTCATAAAGCAAGTCCTGAGTGACCTACAAAGAGACTTCGACTCCCACACAATAAGAATGGGAGACTTTAACACCCCACTGTCAACATTAGACAGATCAACGAGAAGGAAAGTTAACAAGGACACCAAGGAATTGAACTCAGCTCTGCACCAAGCAGACCTAATAGACATCTACGGAACTCTCTACCCCAAATCAACAGAATATACATTTTTTTCGGCACCACACCACACCTATTCCAAAATTGACCACATAGTTGGAAGTAAAGCTCTCCTCAGCAAATACAAAAGATCAGAAATTATAACAAACTGTCTCTCAGACCACAGTGCAATCAAACTAGAACTCAGGATTAAGAAACTCACTCAAAACCACTCAACTACATGGAAACTGAACAACCTGCTCCTGAATGACTACTGGGTACAAAACGAAATGAAGGCAGAAATAAAGATGTTCTTTGAAACCAACGAGAACAAAGACATAACATGCCAGAATCTCTGGGACACATTCAAAGCAGTGTGTAGAGGGAAATTTATAGCACTAAATGCCCACAAGAGAAAGCAGGAAAGATCCAAAATTGACACCCTAACATCACAATTAAAAGAACTAGAAAAGCAAGAGCAAACACATTCAAAAGCTAGCAGAAGGCAAGAAATAACTAAAATCAGAGCAGAACTGAAGGAAATAGAGACACAAAAAATCCTTCAAAAAATTAATGAATCCAGGAGCTGGTTTTTTGAAAGGATCAACAAAATTGACAGACTGCTAGCAAGACTAATAAAGAAGAAAGAGAGAAGAATCAAATAGACGCAATAAAAAATGATAAAGGGGATATCACCACCAATCCCACAGAAATACAAACTACCATCAGAGAATACAACAAACACCTCTACGCAAATAAACTAGAAAATCTAGAAGAAATGGATAAATTCCTCGACACATACGCTCTCCCAAGACTAAACCAGGAAGAAGTTGAATCTCTGAATAGACCAATAACAGGCTCTGAAATTGTGGCAATAATCAATAGCTTACCAACCAAAAAGAGTCCAGGATCAGATGGATTCACAGCCGAATTCTACCAGAGGTACAAGGAGGAACTGGTACCATTCCTTCTGAAACTATTCCAATCAATAGAAAAAGAGGGAATCCTCCCTAACTCATTTTATGGGCCAACATCATCCTGATACCAAAGCCGGGCAGAGACACAACCAAAAAAGAGAATTTTAGACCAATATCCTTGATGAACATTGATGCAAAAATCCTCAATAAAATACTGGCAAAACGAATCCAGCAGCATATCAAAAAGCTTATCCACCATGATCAAGTGGGCTTCATCCCTGGGATGCAAGGCTGGTTCAGTATATGCAAATCAATAAATGTAATCCAGCATATAAACAGAACCAAAGACAAAAACCACATGATTATCTCAACAGATGCAGAAAAGGCCTTTGACAAAATTCAACAACCCTTCATGCTAAAAACTCTCAATAAATTAGGTATTGATGAGACGTATCTCATAATAATAAGAGCTATCTATGACAAACCCACAGCCAATATCATACTGAATGGGCAAAAACTGGAAGCATTGCCTTTGAAAACTGGCACAAGACAGGGATGCCCTCTCTCACCACTCCTATTCAACATACTGTTGGAAGTTCTGGCCAGGGCAATTAGGCAGGAGAAGGAAATAAAGGGTATTCAATTAGGAAAAGAGGAAGTCAAAATTGTCCCTGTTTGCAGATGACATGATTGTATATCTAGAAAACTCCATTGTCTCAGCCCAAAATCTCCTTAAGCTGATAAGCAACTTCAGCAAAGTCTCAGGATACAAAATCAATGTACAAAAATCACAAGCATTCTTATACATCAATAACAGACAAACAGAGAGCCAAATCATGAGTGAACTCCCATTCACAATTGCTTCAAAGAGAATAAAATACCTAGGAATCCAACTTACAAGGGATGTGAAGGACCTCTTCAAGGAGAACTACAAACCACTGCTCAATGAAATAAAAGAGGATACAAACAAACGGAACAACATTCCATGCTCATGGGCAGGAAGAATCAATATCATGATAATGGCCATACTGCCCAAGGTAAATTATAGATTCAATGCCATCCCCATCAAGCTACCAATGACTTTCTTCACAGAATTGGAAAAAACTACTTTAAAGTTCATGTGGCACCAAAAAAGAGCCCGCATCGCCAAGTCAATCCTAAGCCAAAAGAACAAAGCTGGAGGCATCATGCTACCTGACTTCAAACTATACTACAAGGCTACAGTAACCAAAACAGCATGGTACTGGTACCAAAACAGAGATATAGATCAATGGAACAGAACAGGGCCCTCAGAAATAACGCCGCATATCTACAACTATCTGCTCTTTGATAAACCTGAGAAAAATAAGCAATGGGGAAAGGATTCCCTATTTAATAAATGGTGCTGGGAAAACTGACTAGCCATATGTAGAAAGCTGAAACTGGATCCCTTCCTTACACCTTATACAAAAATTAATTCAAGATGGATTAAAGACTTAAACGTTAGACCTAAAACCATAAAAACCCTAGAAGAAAACCTAGGCATTACCATTCAGGACATAGGCATGGGTAAGGGCTTCATGTCTAAAACACCAAAAGCAATGGCAACAAAAGCCAAAATTGACAAATGGGATCTAATTAAACTCAAGAGCTTCTGCACAGCAAAAGAAACTACCATCAGAGTGAACAGGCAACCTACAAAATGGGAGAAAATTTTCGCAACCTACTCATCTGACAAAGGGCTAATATCCAGAATCTACAATGAACTCAAACAAATTTACAAGAAAAAAACAAACAACCCCATCAAAAAGTGGGCGAAGGACATGAACAGACACTTCTCAAAAGAAGACGTTTATGCAGCCAAAAAACACATGATAAAATGCTCACCATCACTGGCTATCAGACAAATGCAAATCAAAACCACAATGAGATACCATCTCACACCAGTTAGAATGGCGATCATTAAAAAGTCAGGAAACAACAGGTGCTGGAGAGGATGTGGAGAAATAGGAACACTTTGACACTGTTGGTGGGACTGTAAACTAGTTCAACCATTGTGGAAGTCAGTGTGGCGATTCCTCAGCGATCTAGAACTAGAAATACCATTTGACCCAGCCATCCCATTACTGGGTATATACCCAAAGGACTATCAATCATGCTGCTATAAAGACACATGCACACGTATGTTTATTGCGGCACTATTCACAATAGCAAAGACTTGGAAGCAACCCAAGTGTCCAACAATGATAGACTGGATTAAGAAAATGTGGCACTTATACGCCATGGAGTACTGTGCAGCCATAAAATATGATGAGTTCATGTCCTTTGTAGGGACATGGATGAAATTGGAAATCATCATTCTCAGTAAACTATCGCAAGAACAAAAAACCAAACACCGCATATTCTCACTCATAGGTGGGAATTGAACAATGAGAACACATGGACACAGGAAGGGGAACATCACACTCTGGGGACTGTTGTGAGGTGGGGGGAGGGGGAGGGATAGCTTTAGGAGCTATACCTAATGCTAAATGACGAGTTAATGGGTGCAGCACACCAGCATGGCACATGTATACATATGTAACTAACCTGCACATTGTGCACATGTACCCTAAAACTTAAAGTGTAATAATAATTAAAAAAAAAAAAAAGAATGCCTATCTATCTTTGGCTTATCCTCACCTGTTGTTAACATTTTGCCCCATTTGATTTGTCATTTGAGGAGATGATTAACCTTGAGGAAAATGTTTCCCTTATCTGAGCCTTGATTTTTATGTGCATAAAATGGAAGACTGAATGGATTACCCTTAGAGTGAAATGAAAACTTGTTGTTTGATGAGAAGTGATGGGTAAAGGATGAGGTAAGCCCTTGGTCAGTGGTCAAGGCACAGTTGCTGCCTCTTTCTCCAGCCTCATTTTCCATCATTCCTGCACATGAATTTGGGCTCTACTCAGTTCTGGCATCTCTCCTCCACCCCCTTCCCCAGTGTACCACGTATCATCCGCCCTCACACCTTGGCAGGTACTCTTCCGCAGATGCTCAGCTTTCACTTCATCCCATTTTCATTTCCTGGAGTCTCTGATCCATTTTGGGACTCATGGCTTATATTTCATAACAGGAGGCTTCAGTTTCCAAAGGCCTCTTCTGCAGATATGACTTGAACTTTTCCTTACCTATCCTTTTCCTCGAAAACAGGATTAAACTGTGTGTGTGTTGGAGATGGGGGAGAATCATAAAGAAAAGTCATACATCCACATACCTTAGTACGAAGTTTTTCTTATGGATTCAGTGGTTCTTATTTACAGAAAATCCCAGCTTAGGAATTGCCAAATTAAAACAAGCAACCAAAACAAAGAAATAAGACCACCAGCAGCATTCATGCTCTGGTTCTCTCTGCTGGAGAACTAAGCAGCAAAGCTTAGAGGAAAGTACGTGAGACTGGGGATCAGAAAACCTGGATATCTATAACTGGCTGAGCAACGTGCAGATGAGAAAAGCGAGGTCCAGAGAGGGAGAGAGATGCACCCAAACCCATACAGCACAGAGCTGGGCTGGGAGGTTCATGCTGGGTGCCTACACTGCTGAAATGATCCAGCAGCTATAACAGCTCTGTCTCCTGCTCAGCATTGTGCCCAGGGCTGGGCAAACCACCTGCACTTCTCATCTGGACTTTCAGCCGTACAGAAGCTTATCCTGATTAGCAACCCTTCCCTGTGTGAGTCTGCACACTCCTTGCCTCCAGAGACTGTAACCACTGTGAGATTGGGTGCTGAGGCTCCATTTTCTCACTGCCCAGCAGCATGGTTAGTAGGGTCGCTTATTCCATAAATACAGGCTAAACTACAATGGGGCTCAGTCTTGATGACATATGATGTAAATACCCTTGTATGACAATAAGAAAGTTGAGGTCCCAAGGGAGCACAGGCTTGCCAAGGTCACCAAGCTAGTTAATGGTGAGGTGTGGACTTGAGCACACATCTCTTGACTCTGAGTCCAACATTCTTTGCTCTATGGAGTACCATCTCCGACGAATATATGTTTAATTCTTCCCAGTAGTAACCTATTATATTAGCTAGATTATTACTTAATTCTGTAAAATGCCATCAGAATTGGCACACCTAAAACAATGATATACTGAAGGGTTATTTACTTGATCAAACATAGAATGCCTTGCATGACAAATAGACTCTTTTATTTATTTTTTGTTTGTGTTTTTTTCCATTCTTTATTTTTATTTTTTTCCATAGTTTATTGGGGTACAGGTGGTATTTGGTTACATGAGTAAGTTCTTTAGTGGTGATTTCTGAGATTTTTGGTTCACCCATCACCTGAGCAGTATACACTGTACCCTATTTGTAGTCTTTTATCCCTCGCCCCCCTCCCAACCTTTCCCCCAAGTTCCCAAAGTCCATTGTATTCTTCTTATGCCTTTGCTCATCATAGCTTAGCTCCCACATATCAGTGAGAACATACGATGTTTGGTTTTCCGTTCCTGAGATACTTCATTTAGAATAATAGTCTCCAATCTCATCCAGGTTGCTGCAAATGCTGTTAATTCATTCCTTTTTATGGCCAAGTAGTATTCCATCATGTATATATATGACTGTTTCTTTATCCATTCATTGATTGATAGGCAACAAATAGACTTAGACAGAATGATCATATATGATATGGGGTTAGACTTTATTTTCACAGAGCATGGTGAATTTGTACACATGCATCCTGGACCAGACATACAGGTGAGGGTAACATATCAATGGTTTAAGGCACGAGTCAGCTAAGTTTCATGGGTGAAATCTGAACTAGCACCTGTTTTTAAAAATAACGTTTATTAGAAAATATTTATGTCCATTCATCTATGTGTTGCCTATGGCAGGTTTCACACAGTCTAACAACAAAGTTGAGTACGTCCAACAGGGACAGGAAGGCCTGCAAAGCTGAAAATGTTTATTAATTGGCCACTTACAGAAAAATGTTGCTGGCTCCTTATTTAGGAAATCCTACCGGACACACATATCTTGGTCTCTCCACCTCTGTTTCTCCATCCCTTTGCCTTTTTCTCCTTCCTTCCACTCTCCATATTGATGGCTACAGTTCTTTGCTTTGGGAAGAGGTTCTACTTGGAAATACCAGACACCCCTCCAAAATAGTCCCATTCTCCTTACAAAGAGCCTAAAGCTTAGGAAAGACAAAGTACTTCCAAACTGTACATCAAATCTCTTTCATAATGGATCCTATTGCTGAAAATGGGATTTGAGCTGATTTAGTTTGGAGCTCAGAATGTTTTGAAGGGGAATAAAATATTAGAAGACAGAACAAATATTTCTTGGGCATCTTTGGGTAAGACCCAGCACCTTCCACTGGGTGCTTACTCTGTGAGGCAGGTGTCAACAGCTCCATTTTATGCAAAGGGAAGCACCCACAGGTTAAAATCCACACAGGGTCACATGGAAGGGATGACAAGGTGAGGTCAGGACTCACAGCTGGGTCTGGCTGAATCTAATGCCAGTCCTATTTCTCTCATGGGATATGCTAAGAAAGAGATCTATGTACAAACACTTGTTAGAGATTTCCTCTCTCCTTCTCCTCCATACCCCACTCCCCAGCACTAGCCTTCAGTGTAACCTTTTCTGCCATGCAGCCTTCTGGCCTGGTTACATCGTTCCCAGATGGCACGCAGGATAGTCACACTCAAAGAACTCAGGCAGAGTGTGCTTTTCACCACCAAGGCCCTCTTGCCACTGCTGGGCATGGCCTTCCTGGTGGCCTTGAAGTAGAATAGGGCGAGGTAAGGCCCCAGCTCTGTTTACCAGGAGCAGGAAAAAGAAGGGAAGAAGAGAGCAAACCCTTTTCCAGCAGGCAGGCGTAAAGCGAGATAAAACAAGAGGGGGCAGGCAGAAAAGCAGCCTCCATCCTGAACACCTATAAGCCAAACACTGTGCAAGTGTTTCTTTCATCCATTCACTCATCATTCATTCATTCATTCAAAATATTCACCCAGTGCCTACTATGAGCCCATCCCTCTGTGCTTGGTTTTGAGGACAAAACTGGACACAAATGACAATGTGTCTATGCTCGTGAAGTGAAGTTTCCAGTTCAGTGGAGGACACAAATAGTACTCAGGAAGCATATCAGTAAATGTAAAATTATAGTGGTTACCAAGTCTACAAAGCGGGTACAGCACAGCATCTGGTATAGAATGAGACAGGGAAATTAACTCAGGTATGGACAGCTTTGCAGAAAATATGCCATTTAAGTGGAGGTCTCACGTGACGGGGGGCAGGTGAATGAGTCAAACGGCAGGGAAGAGCATTCCAGGAGACAAATGTTGTGAAGGCTGTGGCAGGACAGATGCAGGAGTGCTGGGGAAGAGGCCCTGGGGGAGAGGTGGGGTGGGGAGGGAAGGAGCAGACAGAGCCCTGGGGAGAGAGGCAGGGCAAGATCACTCAGGATTGCAGGTGTGTAGGGAGTTTCCATTTCATCCTGAAAGCAAAAGGAAAGCACTGAAAGCTTCTAAGAGGAGAAACAACATGATCCCTATTTACATTTGTAAAGATGATCACTCTGGCTACATGATTGAGAATGGGCTGGAAGACAGCAAGGGAGACTTTTAGCAAGAGAGGACTTTTAGCAGTTTTAAAGCAAAGGATGCAGGTGGCAGGGACTAGGATGGCAGCAGTGGAGAAGGGGAGAATTTGTTGGCAGAAGTTGAAGTTATAAAGGAGATACTCATTATTTTAATCTCCACAATGACCCTGTGAAGGAGATGTAGTCACTGCATTTTAAAGATGGGAATTTGAGAATACTGGTTCATGTCCCATGGACGAAAAGAGGCAGAGCTATGTCTGAGACTCAGGCAACTTCCCAGCCTCAACTCTTTCAGGAAGTCCTCCCATATTTAGCTGCTGTTTATCCTGTCTTTCTTCTCCCAAAGCTGGGATAATCTGAAACACTCAGTTCAATAACTTTGTCTTCCAAAATCTTCTAACATCTGAAACAGTCTGAACTGCAGTGCAGGGCCCCTAACCAGTGCTGATCGAGTTGCTTCTGAGCACTCCTCTTAAATCTCTACTTAGAGATTGAAAATGTGAGACTCAGAGACCAGCAGGGAATTGGCCAAGGCCACACAGAAACGTGGTGGCAAAGCCAGGACTGAAAATCACTGTTCCTGTCACACATAGATAGCCCCAAAGACTCAACTTCCTTCTGAGTACTTCAAAGATGGTAAAGTTGAATGTCTTTATCAAAGCCCACATGCCTCGAGATTTGGAAAACACAGCTCAGCTCCTATTTTTCAGATAGACCTGAAATGGTTACAGTGAATTCATATGGAGTCCCAAATGCTATTAGATGACCATTCTCAACTAACACAAGGAACTGCCTTTCCTGGTACTTTTATCTCTTTCTTCCCTTACCTCCTTGAACTTCATCATCTCTTCTGTGTCACAGCTGGGCTGGCTCACACACCCCTGGGCAGACTGCAGGGAACTGCTGAGTCATTGCCTTTGCTAAAGAGGAGCTGAAATGATGATGGCAGAGGAACAGGAGAGGACTGGGATGTTACAGGTCCAGGCAGGCCTGGGGGTATAGGGAAGAAAGAACCCATCAGCACAGCCAAAGGGGACAACAGAACCATTCTAGTGTCACCGCTAGAACCTAAAGGAGAGAAACAGGAAAGGGGAGTGGCACTGGACATGGGGGAGGTAAACAGGGTGCAAAGGAAGCTGAAGCTGGAAGCCAGGTACATCCCAATAACAGGAGATTCTCAGAAATATGCCGCATGTCCCATTCACACACAAGTAAGAAGAGATCTTAGAGATCCACTCATCCACTCTCCCATGTTTCAGATTGAAAAACAGAGATCTGGATAACAAAAGAGACTTTACTAAGGTCACACAGTGAGTTGGTAGCAGATCTGAGACTCCCTTCCTGTCCCCACAGTAAATCCAATGGTCCTTGTCAGCAACTTCACTCTGCCACAATTTCTTTCCCTCCCTATCTCCACCTGAATGCTTTGCAGGTATCAAGTAATTTTAATCTTTAGAACAACTCTCCATGCTTTCATCTTAATATCCTCATTTTACAACTTAGGGAATTGATGCACAGAGACGTTAAGTTCCATGATTAATATGACATTGCCAGTAAGTGGGGGGGCTGGGATTTGAACCCACGTAACCTACCACCAGAATCCATGCTTTTAGTACTATGCTCTGTTGCTCTTATATCACCAAGGGCTCCTGGACCTCCCTTGGCTCACCTCTGTCCTGTGCCTTTTTCCCATTAAGTCAGTGAATGCTGAAGGCACCCTAACTCCTGCCCAAACTATATGAAACAGAAAAAAACGGATCACAGCCCTTTCATGATGAATTGTGGTACTTGCAGACTGAGACTTTGGGTTCTAAGTTCATTTGCCTAGAACAAAGATGTTGCAGAACCAAATTCACTCTGTATTCAACAACAAAAAATTATAGCTGCGGCAGCAACAGCAACAACCTAACAACATGAAACACAGTATTAAGAAAGCTATCCCTGTGATCCTGCAAAAAGGGTAGGGTAATTTATGCTCACTGAATCTAAGCATTCAATTCCTTCCATATTCTCTCAGTTCCCTTCCTTGTTGTCTCCTTTTCTTTTAGCATTTATCACCATCTAATAGATTTGTATTTTGATATAATATAAACCCCACAAGAGTAGGAATTTTAAATTGTTGTTTGGTTTGTGTCCCCACTGCCTAGAAGAGTGGCAGGCATGTAGTTGGTGCAGAACAAACATTTGTGGTATGTATGAAAGGAAGAAAGAAAGGAGGGAGAGAGGGAGGGAGAGAGGGAGGGAGGGAGGGAGAAAGGGAAGAAGAGAGGAAGGAAGGGAGGGAGGAGAGGAGAAGAGACGAAAGGAAAGGAAAGAGGGAAGAAGGGAGGGAGAGAGGGAGGAAAGAATGAAAGGATGGAAGGAGAGAGAAAGAAAGGAGTTGCTGGGTTAAATCATTCATCTCGAGGCCTGTAGCTTGCTTTTGCTTTTCTAAGTTGAACTCCAATTTATGGGGGACATGCTCAGTGATGAATGTTTTTCCAATTATCTATAAATAGCCCAGGCCTGCTGAGGGGACCCATTGACTTCCCCAGCCCTAATTCTGGCTGCTGGATTGTGTGAGGGAGAAGACCAGTCAAGAATCATCAATCTTCAACTTCTAAATCTCCAATGCAGATTCCTGGAAGCTGAGGATTGCTTCTCAGTTTTCTGGCTAAGATCAAGTGGAGAAAGCTGAGGAGTGGGAAGGAGTGAGAGGCAGATCCCATTTTTCCAGTGGCTACAGAGGCTGCAAACCCTTCCCATGTCATGTGTCAATGGAAACACTCCTCCCACGTGGGGCTTTTCAGTGAAAGATGCCAGAGGTGAAGAGATAGGAAAAACAACAACGAGAACTGAACTGACATTAATAATATCTGACTTATTTTGCTTTTAGCAACCACCGGACACCATAAATTTTTTACATAGGTTAACCAAAATTCATCCACAACCCCATGAGGCAGTTACAAGGTCTAGCTTGTAGATGAAAAACTGAGGCTTACAGAAGGCAAATAACTTGCCTAAGAGCCAAAGGAGCACACAGAAGCTATGGAGATCTGTGCTCTTGCAGTGTCCACCGTGCATGGATAGAATGCATGCAGCATGGTTTGTGAGAAAGGTTCCTCCTCCTCCTTCTCCCTGCCCCAGCTACTTCTCAGCCCACCTCTTTGTGGAGGTAGGAGAGAAGGGCCAGGTTCCCTGCCACATGACCTGGACTTGTTTGTCACAGGACCTTCTTTTCAGTGGGTGGTTAAAGCCCATGGATGGATCTGCCCTTTATCACTGGCATGGAATCCATGTTTGTACCCCAGGAGGGTCTCTTCCAAGAATGCAATCTCAAACTGGCTGCTTTCCCATCCTTATGGACAATCCAAGATGAAGAATTACATTCACAGGCAATTGCCTGAAATATGCTATGTTTTCCCTTCAGAGCACGTTGAATCATCAGGGAATGATGGATCTTGGCCACAGGTTTTAGACCTTTGTGGAGTCCTGCTTCAGCATTTGGCCATCTCCCTACATTGAGTGCCATCGTGAGAAATAATTATGCACCAATACTGAATTTTATCTGTTGAAGAAACTGTCTAGAAAGGCACATGGTATCTTATTTATACATACCAAGTAGAGGACTTTATCTCTGGTCTGGTAAGTAAAATTTCCTGAACAAATGCTTGATTCTTTTCCATTAACCCTGTACATTTTATTTCTGAGTATGTTTCCCTTTACACTTTGGCTGCCAGGAATTTCTTACTTAAATTGCCAGCCTCTTCTAAGAACTACAAAACAGTATGGCAGGGATTATTCTACATCAACCCAACCTGGGTTTGAATAATTTTCCTTATTCTTATTTTCATATTAATATGATTAGTTATTTCATTTCCTGTTTTGAATTTTTAAAAATCTGCATAAACCAAAAACAATTCACGATATTTTTTGAGGAATAACGTAGGACAGAAAGCAAATAAAGAATAAGCCAGGAAAAGGATATACTGAAGGTCACCCATGTAGCCAGGGCAGCAGATAACTAAGCTCAGTTTTAACCAGATTGGGACCAGGTTAGAGAAGATTTAGGATTTGCTAGTGAACACAAAATCTGATTTCCAGGATTTCCTTCTACAAACTCTGGTTCTGGAACCTTCCAAGGACACTATTACCTTTGCTGCGGCGGCGACTGCGGTACTGCTCCGTGTAGAATGTCAGCTGCGTTTCATCATCTGCCTCTGAGCCCGACGTCCCCTTGGCTCTCCCAAAGCTGATTCCTCCTGTGAGTAAGCACAATCTATCAGTCAGCCTCCCAGGCCTCCAGAAGTTTGTGAGATTCCTCAACCATCCCAGAGATTAGCAATCCCATCCCCAGACTTCTCTCCGTAAATCCCAAGCAACCCAGGAGTCAGTGTGATAAATGGAAGGAGTTCATGCTCTGCAGTGAAGCAGATTTGGGGTCCAAGCATGACTCAGCAGCTTCTGGGCTGTGTGACCTTGAAGGGAAAACACACCTTTCTGAGCCCTGGGTTCTGTCTCTCTAAAATAGGGATAAAACTATTCACCTTGTGAGATTGCTTTGAAGATTAAAGGAGATGTAAATATAAAATACCTGGTCCGCAGTACATCCTAAACAACTGATAGCTATTGTTGCTTTTGGTGATAAGCAAAGACTCTAGAAAACACTCTGGACAACTTAATTTTAACCACATTTCAATAAAGTGCTTACTATATGCCAAGTTCAGAGCAAGTCGCTGGAGATACAAAGATAAATAGGACTCAGTCTTTGCCAGGCAGGGGATCATAAGCTAGTCAGGAGGACAAATGGAATCCTAAGGAACTTTAAACCTAATTCATGGCTTCTGTTTACCACTCAATGAGGTGCTAGGAATATGGGGAAGTGCAATTCATTTCAACACGGAAGGCCTGAGAAGGTTTTATGCAGGAGTGAAGATTTAAGTCAGGTCTTGAAGGATGGATGTGGCTGCACTGGTAGAAAAAGGAGTTCCAGCAGAGGTACCAGCTTGAGCACCCTCAGGAATGGGCCATGTGGGCAGTCAGGGGCAACATTAAGTGGAGAAATGACTGGGAAGACACACAGGGAGAGGCCTTGGGTGCCAAACGGAGGATAGGGAGCTTTACTTTTGGTTTCACGGAAGGTTCTGGAGCAACAGTATGAATTGGCCAGCCATGGTGTATACAAGGAAGAACACTCCAGTGGTACCTAGGCTGCAGGATGGGTGCCAGGCAGGGTAAGCAGCCAGGAGGCTCAGTGACCACCCAGATGAATGGAGGTCAGGGCTTGCAGGAGGGCCTGTGCAGTGAGGAAGGGAGGAGGAGATGAGTGCAAAGGGTGCTTCAGAGACAAACTCAGAGGACTGTGGAGGGAAAAGGGCAATGCATTCATATGCTGTGAATGGCTGATTGTAGAAAGGATAAAAAAGAAGGCTAAAAGCAATTATGCCACAATACTAATAGCCATTAATTCCAAAGAGAGAAACATGGGTACGTTTTATTGTTATCTTTGTGCTTTCTGCTTTTTTTAATTGCTTAAAGGATTGGTAAATTGTTTACTCTAGAGAAGAAATAACAAGGAGAGAGAGACTCTGAGGATTTTGGGGGTGAGTAGATGGGCACGGAAGAATAAGGACTTTGGTATTTAAAATTGTTTCATTGATGGAGCTTCAGACATCTACAGTAATAGATTTTCTGGGAGGAGACTTAAGAATCTGGTAAAAATGGTTGTCCTGGATGGAGAATTAAGTGGCTGAAAGATGGGAACAGAGGGAGGCGACTTTTCTCTGTAAACTCTTTGCATCTTTTCAATCAAGCACCATGAAAACCTATTACCTATTCAAAAATTTCAACTGAGGAAAAGAAAAACACACATTAGAGGGAAATGTTATTCAATTCACGAAAGGATTTATT